>NC_135533.1:107130524-107446774 GCF_045843805.1 Urocitellus parryii
TTTTGTATAATATCGATTTCTGAAAACTTCCCTTAGAGGTCTGACTTTATTGTCTTGAGGTAAAGAACTGTCACAGGTATTTGATAATCTAGCCAAAATGATTCCAGTGTACAGTCAGAGCTGAAAACCAATATTGGCCAGATAATCTAAATATACTATTCAATCTAGTGAAATTATATCATAGTTTTAACCAATTACTACATGAAATTAGCATTACAGATATCAAAAGGAGAAAGACAGTTCTTGCCCTTTAAAGAACAAAAAATTGATAGCAAAGCTGGAATGGGTATTCAAATCACACTGCATGATGATGATGATGATGATGATGATGATGATGCTAGAAATACATTCTATCAAATCTAAACTGCTCATCAGCCTTGGTGCCCTTTACTACATGCACTATTTGATTTAGTTTCTGTAACCACCCTGTGAGAAAGACATTACAGATCTTTTATTCCATTTTACAAGGTGGGACAATTGAAGCTGCATGACAATGGAAATTTGTATTTGACTTCAAATCATCTTCACATTTACTCCCACATTTTCATTTTGGGGGAATAAACTTCTGAGTTGCCCATTTTAGATCTGAAGTGCCATACAAATGGAAAAAAAAAGTATAGAAGAGCTTGCACCAGGGCTGCTAGTTAGAAGCTTGGTGCCCATGTTGGATATATTGTCCTGAAATGAGGGTGGCCTGGCAGGAAGCTTGTTGGCACTCATGGTGGAGCTGAGTGGGACGGGGTGTGGGAAGAGCAGATCTTGACCAGGTGTGCTAAATGCAGCTCTCACTCTGCAAATATGGGAACTTCAGAGATTTAGTCTAAGAATCACAGATGGGCCAAAAGTGCTCAATCTCCCTGAAAGCTTTCTACGTGCCATGCACCGTTTTAAAGTCTTTATGAGTATTGACTTAATCCTCATAAAACCCTGTGAAGAATGGACCATTGTCTCTATTTTACTGTTGACAAAACAGAAGCAACACAGTTAAGCAACTTGTCCAAGTCATAAATCTGTAAGCACCAAACATACATCCAGGAAGTCCCTCTCTTCATGCTTGCCCCAGGGGTTAGGGCAGGCAGCCTGTAGCCCCGGAAGATGTAGTCAGGATTCAGAGATCTGGCTGATGCTAAATATAACACTGTGTTATGTTTTATTATCTGGTGAACTGTTGCTATTATTGTTAACATGATGCCTTTTCAATGAAGACCTGTCTTTGGTGGTCTGGGAGGTATGATTTAAGGGGTGCGATGCGAGGTCATCAGCTAACTAAATATTTCCCTGCTCTCTGCAGCCTCACTTCTCAGAAATCTGTTTGTAGAGTCACAGAAGATTTTAAAGACAAAAAGATTTTTTTTTTTTTTTATAAACTGCCAAACTAGCAGAGTTACTTGTTTTACTTGATTTCCCTCCTACTCAGAACTCCCACGGTTTCGCTCTTTACTTCACACCCTCCCCCATTCCACAAGGCAATTTAAAAGCATCGCACCCTTCAAGGGCTGATTTCCAGCCTGTTCCATTTGGGAAGACTTTCTTTTACTTTTCTTTCTTTCATACCAACACACACACACACACACACACACACACACACACACACAAATGCACACATACACAAAGTTTTCTTCTCTTTCATCTACCTTTAGGTGTGAATCATAGTCCTGTTCACCGAATCACTTGCATGTGTAACAAAGTGGATCTGGAAATCCTGTTGTCCCAAGGTAGAGGATGGGAAGGTTGGAGAGAGTCAGTTAAAGGCCATCACTTGGGAAATAGTTGTACAAGAAGTAGGTGCCTTCCCGGCTCCCATTGGCCACAAAATGGCAGCATTTAGCCTAGTATTAGGGTGCCTCCTTCCCCTCTCTACTTGGCTTGATGTGGGGCTTATTATGTCCCAAGCACTTTACCAAGTGTAACAAAACTCCAGCCTTCCCCAGGCTGATTGGGAAATTTTTTATGAAGCCAGATCTGCATATAAACTTCTGACAGTTTTCTTCTTGAAGATCTTGGGAGCCAAACTTGGTGAAGAGCATTAAGACAATGCTTAGGCAAATGAAAGAGAAGTTGTGTGTTTCTTTGTTGTCCCTGGAGAAACCCCAGATGTAAAAACAGTGAACCGTTCCAATTCACTTTAGTGTACGAGGAGCCTTGGCCAGGTGAATTGCTGGCACAGTGCTATGGTCTAGATGTTAAATGTCATCTCAAAGTTCACATGTTGAAGGCTTGGACCCCAGCCTGTGGTGATCGTGGGAGGTGGTGGAACCTTTGATAAGTAGGGCCTAGTGGAAAGAAGTTAGGTCACTGGAGGAATATCCTTAAAGAGGATGTTAGGACCCTAGCCACTTCCTGTCTTTCCTCCTGCTTCCTGAGGTGGGCAGCTCTGCTGTAGGATGTACTTCCTGGTATTATGTTCTGCTTCACCACAGGTCCAAAATGTCAGGACAAACCAACCATAGACTAAAACCTTTGTGAGCCAAAAATAAATCTTTTCTCCTCTTAAGTTGTTTTTCTGAGATAATTTGTCACAGTGACAGAAAGCTGGAATGATTTATTAATTTGTACTCTCTCTCCACTTTGTTCTAGAATGGGCTTGATAGTGTTCACAAAGAAGAGAAACTAAAGTAACATTGGTGAGTGGGGTTGTGGAGATTAAGTGCCAACGAGTGGAAGGCATGAGGAGCTGGACTGAAAATGAAGGTGTGTGGCCCTATGTGTTTCCTAAAAGAGGCCACAAGGTTTGTTTAAGCTTCTTGAAAAGTCATGGCTTTCTGTCTTTGTCTGAATCGTCAATTATAGATATTTCCAAATGAGAATTCTTTAACTACAATTGGATCCTTTCTTAACTTAAGCAAATCATTAGTGCATTCAATTATGAAAGAACACAAATCAAAGAAAATGTGTGAAATTCCAAAAATACATATGAAAGAATGTGTCAAAATATCAGTTGTGGTGGAGGTGATGCAAATGTATTTTAAAAGTATAGGTTGAGAACTGACTTAAAAGATTCCTATGATTCAGATGCAGGGGGTAAGTTCATAGACTGGTAAAGGTTAAGAAGCAGTAATACTTGCCCCTTTATCACGACCACATCCCTTTCAATTCCCAACCATTTAAAAAAAAACATTTATAACGTTTTTCTAATGATTTTCTTTACTTTAAAGGATGGGAATATAGGATGGTTTATGAAGCAAATACCCTATAACAAAACCCAAGACTGGCTATGCAATTTGTGGGGTGCAATGCAAAATGATTATGTGAACACTTATTGAATGACAATTCAATTTTTGTGAGCACAGTAGTGGTGTAGTTGTATTTCTTTGTAGTTTTAATTTGCATTGTACTTATTATTAACATGGTCATAAACATTTGCATGTACTTATTGATCATTTGAGTTCCCTCTTTTGTGAAGAGCTTGTTCAAATATTTTTCTCTATTACTTTGTCTTTTTGTGAATGATTTGTAGCTCTTCGTATGTTTTAGATATAAGTCCTTTGTTTTAATGTGGAGGAAATATGGTCTCCTACTTTGTGATATGAATTTTATCCTTTATATGATATCTTTATGAATGGAACTGGTTCATTCTTTGGATCAATTTTTATGTCTTGTATGAAGTAGAAATTCTGTTTCATTAAAAAAAAATGAACTTTCAGTTGTTCCTGTATCATTTTTTTTTTCCCAAAGAATCTTCTTTCTCCCTGCACTGCAGAGTTATGTCTGTTCTCAGTCTGGTGTTCACAGATCCTGGGTCTGGTTCTCAGCACTGTCTTGCACTTTATAAAGTATGTCTGCAGTAAAATTAACTGCTCAGTGGGGGCAATAGGGTAGGCCATGGTGTTCATGAGTTTCTTTTCTTTATAAGTTTGTGGATGAAATAATGAAGAAGTGATAGGGTAGAAGCCAGAAGACCCAAGTTCAAAATCATCTGGGCCATGTTTACAAGTGATTCCATGTAAATAGTTTCTATAGATGAAATACACCCCCATTTTTTTAAGAGAGAGAGAGAGAGAGAGAGAGAGAGAGAGAGAGAGAGAGAGAGAGAGAGAGAGAGAGAGAGAGAGAGAGAGAATTTTTTTTCAATATTTACTTTTTAGTTCTCAGCGGACACATCTTTATTTTATTTTATGTGGTGCTGAGGATCGAACCCAGTGCCCCTTGCATGCCAGGCAAGCACATTACCGCTTGAGCCACATCCCCAGCCCCCCCATTTTTAAAAAAGGTAATAGCTGTCCCCCAGTGACTTAGCAGAGTCCTTGACAGGATCAAATGATATAATATGGATTTTTCAAATGTTTGTTGACACACATAACATGTAGTGAAAACACAGAAGGAAAATGAGAGAGCAGGTACTTTTTGCAATAGAAAACCATTGAGAGTAGAGTTTATCTCATAATAACAGGTGGACACTGAACATTATGTGAATGATCGCTAGAGTATTACTATGATATGAGATTACTTATTACTTCTTGGGACTCCCTACTTTCTATTTCTACTGTTATATCCAAAGCTGGGAACAGATATTGCTCCTGTTGTGTTTTAATGTGGGATCAGTAGGGATGAGCTCCCAAATTTCTTTATTATTGATGCTTGAGAATTTTCTGCTGTTGTTTAATTTCTCTGAATTAGCCTTTAGTCTTTCCCTAGGAATTGCTCTTGCTAATAGTAGTGACACAGTGAATCCCTACACATGAATGTGACCACGTTATTTAAACTTCTTATAAATTAGCCATATATGGAGAGAAACAAACATTATTCGATGCCATTAGTGGTGTGTGTGTGTGTAGATTGCTGAGAGAAGTGAAAGAAGAAAATTAAATGATGGGTAAAGAAAAAAGTCATCCTTCACCTGCTTCATTCCTCATGAAAACACATATTTATTAATCAATTTACATATCAGTCAGCTCTGTGGTTTACTTGTCTAAATAAGATGAAATGCTGGCCCTGGAGGGCCATGTCCTTGCCCTTTCCCTTCTCTTTAGCTTTCTGTTCAAGCGGTTTTTAAAGTGTGGTCCCAGACTAGCAGCATCAACATCAACTGAAAACATTTTAGAAATAACAATCCAATGACCTCCTAAATCAGAACTCTGGGAATGGGGAGGGTGGGAGAAATCTGAACCTTGACAAATCCTGGAGGTGATTCTGTGTATGCTCATGTTGGAAAGGTTGGTCCTACTTGATGCCCTGAGTGGTGCTATTTGTCTTAGCAGCCTATGCACTGGTGTTTCTGGTTTCTCATGCCTTTGTTTCTAGTGTTACCCTTATTTGTCATTCAAGGTTTATCTTAGGTAACAGCTGTACCTAACTCATGGTGGGTGCCTTTTCTCCCTCATCACATTGTATTAGGGGCTGTGAGCTCTTAGGGACAGGTGTGAAACTGACTTCTTTATCTTTGAATTCTAGCACCTGTCTTCATGATTGGCTCATAAGAGGTACTCAATCATCACTTCCTGAAATACTGTTAATTTAGGACACAACATGATGTATTTGGGAATAATCTTAAACGTGAAGATGAAAAGCCCTGAGTTGAAGTTCAGGCTCTACAATTTTGTAGACAAATATCCCTAGACAATTCAGTTACAGAGGAAAATTTTGTCTACTTCTTTAAACTTTCCACAAAGCTATTTTCTGGTGAAGGTTGTTGCATTAACTTGATCTCTCAAATTCCCAAGATAACCACAGACCTTCATCTGTAAAACCTAATAAAGAGATAAAGGAAAAAGGAGGGAATGTCAAGGGCTTATTGGAAGACACTATTTTGTCTAAGAATAGTAGAAAAAGCCTTGTACTGCTCAGCATGTGTTTTCTTCTTTGGTTCTACAGTTATTAAATTTGCTTTTCTAACTAAAATAAAATAGATGAATCAGAAAGAAAAAAAGGAAATTGCTTCTAATCAGCCTATGCTAGGTGGTGATAACTATCAGGAGTGAATACTGGCTTTGAATTTAGAGATGAACCACTGGGTGTAAGACACTATGGGAAAGCAATCCCAGAGTCAAGGTTAAAGGTGGGGCAAACAAGGTACTAATGACAACGTACTTTGATCCTTGACTACATTTCTTTGCCCTTCCTCTCAACTGGCAGCTGAGATAGGGGTCTATGGGTATTCAAATCTGTTAGCTTTCATGGGCAAATAGGGAGGTATTAAGATTGGTTAATTTTTGCACTTTCTATTTTTCTACTTAACTCAGAGACTGTCTATAGTGAGAGGCTGCAAAGATGATCCATGGTCTTCTCATCACAATTCCTTCATTTGAAGGTTGGATTGGAATGGTTCTTGGGTATCAAAGTAAATGTTTGCCTGTGCTGGTAAACGGAATGGTGCATAGCTGTGGGTCGCTGTCAGAGCCTGGCAGATACCCTTGCTTTCTGGTTCCAAGAAACCACTAACAGAGCGAAGCTTACGCCAAGGAAGACAGATCATTCGAAGTTTATTTATAATCCTCCAGGACCAAGTGGGAAACAATCTTGCCAACCAACCTTCCTTGGGCCAGTTGAAGTGAAACCAAGGTTTGTCTGCTTACCTTGATAATTACGGCAAAAAAGGCCCATGCGATTCAGGTCTGACTTTTCCCAATCAGGACTGTGATGAGGTCTCCGATAATTCAGTCTGGGTGAGTTTTTTTGATTCCTTGTGGTTGTTCTATTGTTTCTGAGTCGTTGCTGGACAGCAGAAATGGGTATGGATATGCTCAGAAAAGCAATCTGCATTGAGCAGCATTATAGCTTGTGTTTTGCTTACATTTTTATTCCTAAAACATGACTTCATTGGTGATGGCCATGCCTGTGGATCCAAATTCAAATTTATCATGTTTGCTGTAATAAATTAAGATGATGAAATGTGGAAAAGCTATTTGTTATTGTCTTCAGAATAGCTTCTGATGAAGACTGCATTAAACTGATTGCTGGAGATTTTCCCACAGAACACTTTTTTTGGCCCTTTGTGGACTAGCATAACAATGGCTTTGGGTCTGGTCTTCCTAGGGAGCTTCACACAGAACTGGGCATAGTAGAGGCACACACAAAAAAATGAATATTCCTTCTTTAGAAACACTAAACTTTGCATTTTACTGCCAAAATATGATTCATAAATAAAAAAGTAGAGACCAGTCTATTATCCTTGCTATACTATTCATGATTCTAGGAAACAATTTTTAGCAACCATGAACTGTATCTGATAAAAAAAAAAGTCATAGGTAGACAGATTTTCCCAAAAATCTTATGACCTGTTTAATAGGTACAGAAATTGATCATAAATGCCAGGCTTGAAAAGGCTTGTTTCTTGTCAAAAGCCTTCATTGTACCTGAACATATAAACAGTAGATAGGGGATTCATTTACTCAGCACTCTGCAAAGTTTTAAAAAGGCTATTGCTTTGTAAGGTAAATGGAAAGCTTGGGGGAGAAATGTCAAAAAGGTCTTACAAAAGCCTTGAATCAAATGCCAGTAATAAAGCAGGAGAAGAAGAAAAGAAGAAGAAGGAGAAGGAGAAGGAGAAGGAGAAGGAGAAGGAGAAGGAGAAGGAGAAGAAGGAATTGTTGAAGCATATGCTATTTGACCATGGGGGAAAGCGGAGGAGGGAAATGCTATGCTGTCTACACTTTGGCTAAAAAGATCAAAAGCTTGTAGACAGGAAACAGGGCAAAATGGAAAATGTATAAATAAGACAGAGAGGTAATCTGAGGCCAAATGCTATGGCAGCAAGCTGGCCCTTTGGAAAGCCCTTGGTGGGAACAAGAGTGGATAAGCTTGGCCTTTCTTTGGAGCTAATCAGCTCTTACTAGGCAAATCCAAGAATAGCCCAGAGACCTTGAGTAGTGCAGAGGGAGATTTGGGTCTCCT
Source organism: Urocitellus parryii (assembly GCF_045843805.1). NCBI lineage: Eukaryota > Metazoa > Chordata > Mammalia > Rodentia > Sciuridae > Urocitellus > Urocitellus parryii. Next base: position 107,138,355 of record NC_135533.1, read on the forward strand.
TAGCAGCAGTCATTCATTTTCAATGTCATGCTTATTTTCTGAGGCATTGACATGCAGCCATCATGAAGTGTTTTTTTTTTATTAATCCCAGGGATGACAGAAATACACAGATAGTCCCAAAGCATTGGAAGGCTTATTTTTCTTGTCCTAAATTTCTGCTTCCTCAACCACTCTTTCAGTGTTTCCTAAATCCAGCAGCTGCATCCATGATTCCACAGGAATTTGGAAGAGAAGAGACAACCAGGATAGAAAAACAGAGGTCAGAGAGACATTGACTTGGAATTTTGAAAGGTTTTTCCTCTGAAGAATTGGAATAAAATAAAAAATTTCATGGTAAAAGAAATTGGGTAACTATTTTCACTTACTTTTTTCCCATCTGCTTTGTGTGAATTTCTGGGTTATTTTATTTGATAAAATTTCTCAGGCATTGTAGGTGAATGAAATGATGTAGGGGCACTTCAAGAGTTTTGCAGTGTCCTGGGGTAAGGACACTGAAGCCTTGGGAAGGACTTGGTGAAGAAGCCAATATCCACAACATCATGTGATGTCAGAAGGCAATTTGCTCTGGGAACCAGAGGGATATCTTGTCACCACCAGGGAGTCCTGGTTAAGGAGCCAGTGATTGCCTTGAATTCCCTGTCACATAGTTGGCAGCCTCTCAGGGGTGACCGTCTTTTAGCTGGCCACCACCCACAGGAGTATTTCTTGTCCTTTTTTCCTTTGTAATGGGATTTATCTGGTTATCAGCTTCAGTTTATTTTCTGCAGGTAAATTTGGGAGTTAAAACTTCTTAAAGGAAGTGAGGGGCAGTGTCGCATTCACGACAGGAGTGTTAAAGAAAGGTGAGGATTTGTTTTTACCATTATTTCTGTACCTGGCCATCTATCCATTGGATTTTGGTTGGTGATTGTTGAATGAAATTTCCTATTCCTACAATAAGGCTCTGGGACTTATTGGGGTTTCTATGCCAGAACCTAGGACAAATATACAGTACGACGTGTGGGTGGAAACTGAGGCTGCAGGAATTCAGTTCCCAGAGAGAATGGAGAGCTATTGTTTAAAAAAAAAACCACATTTTTTTTAACGTTATTTATTTATTATGTGGTACTGAGGATCAAACCCAGTGCCTCACATGTGCTAGGCAAGTGCTCTACCACTGAACCACAACCCCAGCCCAATAGAGAACTATTCTGAGTAATAATACCATGAGATCTCTGGTAAATAGTAAGAATAGAGAAGTTTTTTTTTTTTTTTTCCCCAAAGAACCAAGTGGTGTTGACTGGGAAATTAGCTGTGAAAATTGAAGAGAAACCAAATTGCATAGGAACTGATGACCTCAGAGTACTGAACACATCAGAACAGGCTTCCACAGCGCTAGTGACCAGATCTCAACGGAGTAGCCTGGGGACAAGTGACTGAAAAAGTGCAGATGTCAAATTTTGGTCTTTCTGCAGATATGTCCTTTGGCTAACAGCAGGAAGTCTGACAAGTTTTTAAATTGACTTAGTTCTGTTTCTTTTCCCAAATGGTAGAATAAAACAAAGAATAACACAAGCACTGTGATCATGGTCCTAATGCTGAGAAATGGCCTGATTTCTCTAGTTTACCTTCCTACAATGCAAGTGAATTTGCAGTGGTCAGAGCCGACCTCTTCCTCTATTCAATTTCTTGTTCCATTTCCATCTTCAATAGTTCCATCTCCATCTTCAGAGATGTATTGCCTGTTTCTAAGCAAAGTCTCACTGATCCTGTGAATGTGTGAACTTTAATCCTTGTCCTAATCTTTCAGGCTGTCTCTGCTCAAGAAGGAAGGCTTCCTCTCATTGAACTCAAATTTTGGGTTCCTGGGGACAGCACGCTACCTACCTGCCAAGGGGCTGAGAGACTTACCTTAGTCCCCAGTAAGTCTCAGTATCTCATCCTTCACTCTTTATGCTCTGAGAGCATTATTTGGTGGCATGAAAGTGACAGGAATTTGAGGAGAAGACATATAAAGCTATGATTTGTGATCTTCACTGTGGGGAGATGAATCACTGAAATCGTGGAAAGACATGCTTCAAAAAGCTCCCAGAACAGGAAGACAAGGTTGCAAAGAATGACACTATGGATAAGAGAGCACAATACTTATAGAAAGAAAAGATCCTAGAGAGGGATTTTTACTGTAGAGCTGCATGGGATGACAAGTTCATCTACCTCCAAGTTCAGGGTATCTGGATAGGGTGCTTCCCCCTAGACCTGTTCCTCTATGATATTGCATATTGAAAATGACAGACATTCTTTATTTTTAAGGGCTTAAATGAATATATGTATATATATACATATTTTCATATTATTATATATTATATATTCATTATATATATACACACATATATATATATATATATAGAGAGAGAGAGAGACATACGTATTCTGCATTGATGAACACCTTTGGTGATTCTATATATAGGCTTTTTATGAATAATGTTGCAACCAATATGGACTATATTGATTACATTTCCTTGAGTACATACCAGAAAAGTGAATATTGGACAGTTTGGTAATCCTATTTTTAGTTTTTTGAGGCATATCAATACTGTTTCTTTTCTTTCTTTCTTTTTTTTCTACACAATGGTTCTACAAATTTACAATCCCACCAACAATGGTCAAAGGTTGTCTTTTAGACATGTCTTTTAAGACATTTTCACTAACATTTATGTTTTACCTTTTCAATAATCCCCTTTCTGGCAGGTGTGAGGTAAAATCTCGTTGTGTTTTTTATTTGTGTTTCTCTGATTATTATTTTGTTCTATTTGGGGAAATAACTGTTTGGATTCTTTGTACACTTTAAAATAGGACTTTCCTTTCTATTGAGTTCTTGAATTCCATGTCTATTTGAATATTAGTCCCTTATCAGGTTGTGTGATTTGCAGATATTCCCCCACCCCCCGTTCTGTAGGTTGTCTTTTCACTATGTTAATTGTTTTCCTTGCTGTACAGAATCTTTTTGGTTTAATGAAATCCCATTTATCTGTTTTGCTTTTGTTGTCTGTGCTTTTAGGGTCATATCCAAGAAATCATTGCCCAGATTAACGTTGTGGAGCATTTCCCTGTTTTCTTTGAGTAGTTTTCCAATTTCAGTTCTTACCTCTAAGTATTTAATCCATTTTGAGTTGATTCTAGTATAGGGTGAGATAAGGGTCCAGCTTTATCCTCTACATGTACTGAAACAAAGCCAAGGCACAGAAAGACAAATACTGCCCGGTCTCATTTATATGTGGAATCTAAAAAAAGATCAACTCACAGATGTAGAGAGAAGAATGGTGGTAACTGGGGACTGTGCAGGGTGGTGTGAGGGGGTGACAGAGAAAGGGGGCATCATGGTCCAAGGGCTCACATTTCAGTTAGATAGGAGAAACAAGTTCTGCTAATTCATTGCACAGCATGGAGACTGCAGTGAGTAGCAATGCATTTTATATTTCAAAATTGCTAAAAGAGTAGATTTCAAATATTCACGCCATAAAGAAATACTAAATATGTAAGGTGATGGAACTCTTAGACTGATTAATCATTTCACAGTGTAAACATGTGCCATAACATCACATTGTACCCCACAAATATGTACTTTTTATTTGTCAAAAAGGAAAACCAAATAGGTTTCTTGACCCTCCAGGAGACCAGCAGGAGAGAGGAGAGCCAGGTAGAATGTATTTCCCTGGTGACTTAGAAGTCACTGCAATGTCCATATCAGGACTCTGGGCTCTTGGGTTCTGGTAACGTCTCTCTCCTGCCACCCTTCCCAGCCTGGGAACGGAATGTCTCTGCTGCTGCTGGCCTGATAATTATTCCATTCCATACTTACCCTTTCATGATCAGTCCTGATTGTCCATAAAGTGTCCCTGAGTTATTCTTTTTTTCTGGTAGGATCTAGCCAGGAGGAAGAACTCTCTAAGACTTTCTTATTTCAACAGGAACACAAAGAAAAGAGAGTACATCATCAAGATGACCTGAGAGGGATCAGGGGACCCATGATCAAAAGGAATCTTTCAATGATCTGGATTAGCGAATTCTAGATACCATGCAAGATGTTTGAAAACAAAACTTTTAAAAAAAAATTATGATAAAAGTAAGAAGGGATCCACTGTTTGAGTAAAATAGTGAAACTTCCAGAACACCTACCTACCTTTCTTTCTCCTTTCCTCCCTCCCTCCTTCCCTTCCTCCGTTCTTTCTTTCCTCCGTTTGTTTTTCTTTCCATGTTGGGTATTGAACCGAAGACCCTGAGCATGACAAACATGTGCTGTACTACTGAGATACATCCCTTCCTCTGTTCCCAGAACACTTTTAGATCAATATAAGGAAGCATGTTTTCTTAAAGCTACAGCAGATGGAAAGAGAAGAAGAAACAGAGTACTGTGGAGTTTAAATTCTTGGTAAGGATGTTGAGGAGGCAATTCAAAGACAAGAATTAGGTACCTCTTATTTCTTTAGAATTCTTAGATTCTGCACTTTCATCTGGCTAAAGGCTCTGTTTCTTCAAAGAAAGGCCATTGATCTGCCGTAAATATGTGAAAGGAATATTGTATTATACTAATCTTCAGCACAAAACAGGGCTTTGGTTTTCTAGGTGCTTCTTGTTTTTTTGTGACCTATTTGGATTTCTTTTGAAGGGACATTGTCTGGCTGTATGTTGGTGACATTCCAGCAAGGGTCAGATGTCCAGGACAGAGAGGTAGGGACCCATCATCAGGCTCTGCCTGGAAAGGGTAGCACTGTCAGGTTCCTCCAGCTACATGGGAGTGCTGGTGCCTGCTCAGAGAGCCTCACTTCCCACCAACCCCCCTGTTGGCTGCCAGTGCTAATCTGCTCCTTGAATTGTTAAATGAACCTCTTTAATTTGACTGAGCTGCCTCTGGCTGCCAAACTCAACCCCAGCCATCAGCTACATTCCACAGGCTAACTGCAACCCGTATTAGCAGGAATGACGAGAAGCAGAGAGAGAAGCAGAAAGAATTGCTTCTTTACCTGAACAACCGTTAACAAATCTTGTTTTGTTTCACAATCAGTTTACTGGATGCCCTGTTCCCTCCTGGGAAGCAACACAATGGATTTCTCCTGGGATTCAAGAGCCTGGCATAGAAGATGGTTTCCTTTTAAATTTATATATATATATATACACACACACACACACACACACACACACACACACACAGAAAATATTTTCAATTTTATAACTTTTTTTCTTTAAGGACAGATCATGTTTAAGTTTGTTTTAGTCAGCTTTTTCACTGCTGTGACCAAAAGACTTGACAAGAACAATTAAAGGAGGAAAAGTTTATTTTGGGGCTCATGGTTTCAGAGGTCTCAGCCCATAGAGAGTAGACTCCATTCCTCAGGGCTCAAGGTGAGGCAGAACATCATGGCAGAAGGGCATGGTAGAGGAAAGCTGCTCAAGACATCACAACAAAGCAGGGAGAGAGAGAGAGAGAGACATTCTACTTGCCTGGGACAAAATATGTACCTACACCTCTAGCCACACTCTACCTGCTTTCAGTTACTACTCAGTCCCTGACAGGGGATTAACTCACTGATTAGGTTGAACCTCTTATAACACAATCATCTCACTTTTAAACTTTCTTGCATTCTCTTACACAAGACCTTTTTGCAGGGCACCTAGTATCTAAACTATAACAAAAATTGCATCTGTGTAATTTGTTATGTAGGATATTATTGTTTCTCTTTTTTCCTTTGGGAAAAAAAAGCATGGTCTTGTTCAGATCCAGGGTCACTTATTAAGTAGTAATGTTTGGAAACTAGGACCAAGGTTATAGCCTTCTGGTTGGAGGGGTGTGATACAACACAGATGGAAGATGATTGACTACATCAGGGGAGGCCTTGAGATCAATACTGACCCCCTTGATTTTTCACATAGAGGAAGAAGCCAACTTTTGGTCAAAAGGATTAATATCACAGACTCTCTAGCCAAATTCACCCTTAATAAATAAGTCCAGAGAATTTTTTTTTTCCTTTTCTTTTCTTTTTTTTTCTTTTTTTTTTTTTTTACACTTAGAGACCAGATGGGATTAGGGATAAGGGAAAACGGGTGCAAGAACTATTTTTCTCTTTGGGACCTCATCTGATAACTATCTCCCCTATTTTCAGTTTTAGTGTTCATTAGAATATTTATGGTGTTCAATACATGGAATCAAGCTAGTGAGCTGAGGAAAAAATGGAACAGGCCACATGTAGGTATGTTTATCCCAGAGGATTGTTCTTAATAGCTGGCATGAATCTGTCATTTCTTAGAACAGAGTATGTTGAGACCACCTAAACATAGTTATAAAAGTAAAATGATAATAATCCATTAATTATCTCAACAAATGAAGTGCTAATAAGTTGAAGTTGTGCCAATTTGTTCATATGACTCAGAGACTGAGATTTCCTGCTCTCATCTGCCTTTATCTAGTAAGAGCTGAAAGGAAATGAGATAAGAAATGTCTTATTTCTTCAAGAACACTCCTAAATGTTGCACAAACCTTTTCAAATTGGGACCCAAGGTGTGAGTTAAGTGGGAAAACTTAGATACATGACAAAATGAAGGCCTTGTATCCTATACTCCCATCAACAGAGCTCTACAGGAGAAGGTCTAGAGTCCTAATTCCCTTAACAGCCCTTCTGTAACTCTTATTATTACTCTTTTTCTCCTTCCTTAAAATAAAATAACACTTACTGACTTTATGATACGTTATCCTATGGCTTTTGCTCTATTTATGTGGCATTTCCCTGGATGTGCGCATTACTCCAGGACTTTGATATTGGAGACAGTCATTAATATCAGCACAGACAGGACCACAGCACTAAGGGAAGGTGATTAACATTTCCCAAAGAACCACAGAGCGAGCTAAGATCTGGAAGTTGAAGATCCAGGTGAAGCTGCCAGTTGGTGGAAGGGCCCAGATTATGACTGGACTCAGAAGAGCATGTGGCAAGAAAAGGAGCTAGGAGCAATCATGCTTGTTGCTAGGAGTTTGCCTTGGAGAGGAGAACTCTTAGAGAGTATTTCTGGATGTTGTTTTCTTAAAAAAAAAAAAAAAAATTCACTGGAAGGATACTGAGAAGTTCACAAAACCAAGTTGAGTGACCCAACTACACCAAGGACAAAGACTTGGCAGTCTGGGTAGTTATTATGGTTTCCATATGAGGTGTCCTCCAAAGCTCAAGTGTGAGATAATGCAAGAATTTACATAGGTGAAATGATTAGTATAACATCATCAGTGGATTAATCCACTAATATGAATTAAGTGGGTGTTAACTCTAGGTTGGTAGGGCATTGCTGGAGGAAGTAGGTCACTCTGGGCATGCCTTTTGGGTTTATAATTTGCTCCAGGTAAGCAGAATTCTCTGCTTCCTAGTTGCTATGTCCTGAGCTATTTTTTTTTTCTTTTCTTTTTCTCCACACTCTTCCGCTATGATGTTCTGCCTCAGCTCAGGCCCACAGCCACAGAGTCAGCTGACTGTGGACTGAATCTCTGAAACCATGAGCCTCAAATAAACTTTTCCTCCTCTAAGTTGTTCTTCTCAGGTTTTTTGGTCCCAGGGATGCAAAAACTGGCTACAACCGTAGGTGATTGTAAATGATCCCCAGCTGCCTCTGTAGATTTTCTTTGTGAACTTTAACCAGCATCTAGTTTGCACTGGCCAAATGCCAGGCATCACTTTGGGCACCTTGGGAGATATAGTGGACAATAACAGCCCTTATTCATGGAAGATACATGTCAGGGGGTGATAAGAGAATGGAGATGGAGAATGAGGAGGGAGAGCTGCAGAATGAGGAGTGGTTTTGGTAAAATGGCAGGCAAAGGCCTCTATGGTAGGAAGTAAAGAGACATGAAGGACTGAGGAGCCACATGAGCACCTGGGAAGGACATTCAATATCCAGACCTCCTGTGGGACTGATGTTGTTGATTTGTCCAACTTCCAGAGGAATCAGAGGACATAGTGGGGCAGGGATGCTGGAAGAGAAGGAAAGACATTCACTACGGAACTATCAAGGCAGGTGGAAGGACTTTAGCTTCTACCCTCAGTTGCACAAAAGCCAAAGGAGATTTGAGAAGATGAGAGACAGGGTCAGCATTCTATTTTTAAATGATATCCCTGGATCGCTGCTTCTTGGCCTTTTGGCTATGATCAATTATTAAATATATCCCTGGCCATTTGATGGAAACTGACTTACTGAGACACTCAAGTCCAGGAGAGAGATGATGGATCATAGGGATGCAGATGACGAGTATTAGTTGGATTAAGTAGGAGACACCTATACACAGATACCCCCACCCATCTGTGATTTTGCATCCGTAGATTCAACAAACTGTGGATAGAAAAAAATTGAAAAAATTTGCATCTGTACTGAACATGTACACCCTATTTTCTTGTCATTACTCTCTAAACAATAGAGTATAACAATATTTACATAGCATTTGCATTGTATTAGGTATTATAAGTCATCTAGGGATGATTTAAAGTGCAGGAGGATGTGTGTAGGTTATATGCAAATGTTCCATTTTATATAAGGAGTTTGGATATTCTTGAATTTTAATATCCAAGTCAGGTTCTGGAACCAATCCTCTGCAGATAGCTCTCTCTCTCTCTCTCTCTCTCTCTCTCTCTCTCTCTCTCTCTCTCTTTCTCTCTCTCTGTGTGTGTGTGTGTGTGTTTGTGTGTATGCATACTTTTTTTTTAGGTTAACCAGAAAACAGCTAACAGCAGAGTAGTATTTACTTGATATTTAAAACTAATTACATAGGGCAGTGAGTATGTGTGTGTTAAAATACACAGATTTTTACCGTGCATATTTGAATTGTACAACAGAATGTTTTGATAGGCATAGCTATAGTGAAATGTCTACTACAGTGAAGCAAATTAACATACCCATCACTTTCCATAATGCCATTTTTTGTATATGTGCAAGATCACCTAAAGTTTACTCTTGACCAATGCCCAGAATACAGTGTAATATTATTATTAATTTTCTTTCTCATGCTGTGAAGTAGATCTCTAGTATTATTCATCTTTCCTAACTCCAAGTTTGTACTGTTTTATCTACTTCTTCCATTTCCTTGCCTCCAGTAGCCCTAGTAATCCCCGTTCTACTCTTGGATTTTATGTGTTTGACTTTATTTTGTATTCTACATACAAGAGAGATCACAAATATCTTTCTTTCTGTGTCTGGATAAAGAGGATCTGTTTTGAAAGAAATAGAAGGAGGTTTCAGAAAATCAAGAGACAGTCTAATCACAAGGCTCTTAACTGTCTCTGTATTTCCTGAAATGATGCCAAGTGCAACCTGGGTACTTTGGGACAACTGCCAGCCTTGGCAAAGGCACACACTGTCTTGCTCATAGGCTGAAGGGCTGGGTGCCGAGGCAATGCTTGGGTCTTAGCCCATTTACATTCCCTGCACAGAACCAGGATACTATGTCCAAGCACAGGAGTTGCTGCTCTAACTCAGTCTACATCCCTGCTTCTGGAAGATGGTAGACTCATGGATGACCGGTCTTTGCCCTGTCTTTCCTCACATGGCCTGGAGACACAAGTTACTTTTTGTTGTCTAATCCAGAATTGAAACAGAAAATGTGCGAAAAGGTTTGATGAGTGATGCTCTGCTGTGGTTTAAATATGGTGTGTCTCTTATGAAACTTATATTGAAATTTAATACCCATTATGAGATATTAACAGATGGGACCATCTGGGAACTTTAATTGGTGACTAGGGCTCTGCCTTCATGAATAGTCTTATCCATTCATGCAGTTAATGGATTAATGGGTTAATGGGTTATCCTGAGAGGGGGTTATGTTATAAAGGCAAGCTTGACTAAGTCTCACTCTCCCTGTCTCTTGTCCTGTAGCATCTCATGCATCTTGGGATGCTGCTAACAAGAAAGCCAGATGTGGATTATCTTGGGACCAGCATCATGGGCCTAATTAAACCCCTTGTCTTTAATTTATACCATTTGTGGCATTGTGTTATTAGTAACAGTAAACGGAGTAAGACAATCCCATCATAGTACTTTTCCATTTTATTCGTATGGTTCTGTTTTATGACATAGGGCCACACACTCCTTGTTTTCACTTACTTCAAAAAGAATAAGAATTGTTGCAGGTCCTGAGGTTGTGGCTCAGTGGTAGAGCGCTTGCCTGGCAGGTGTGAGACACTGGGTTTGATACTCAGCACCACATAAAAATAAATAAATAAATAAGGTATTATGTCCATCTACAACTAAAAAAAAAAAAAAAAAAGAATAGTTGCAGTCTGAAATAACTGTCTATATCCAAAGAGAAATGAATAGACTTACTCAAGGTTCTCAGAAATTTCCCATGGGTTTCCATGACTAAAAAATAAGAAAAAGATTTTAGACCTGTGAGCCAGATGTTGAAAAACCTGTAACAGATTATTGAGGACACGGTTTGTAAATGCACCAGTCGGAGCATAAGTTGGGTGGTAGTGCTATCTCCCTTCCTTAGTGCATGTTGCTTGACTCAGTCACACAGTGACAGCATTTATGGTGCATGTTCATGATGAGTGGGTTTGAAGAGTTTGGAGTAAATTTAAGTTATAAAATATAAATATTTCAGTAGCTTTGTACCAAATTCAACCCCAAATTGGGCAACTAGCCCTCTAATTTCTCTGTGCCCCTGGAATTCTTGTCAGTGTCCCAGATTCCAATTGTATTTTGTTCTCAGGGTGCTCAGCATGCCCTTTGACTCATCTCCTTTAATCTTAGCCTACAGATCTTCAGCTTCGGCTGGCTCCTCCTCTCTTCGTCTCTGTCAAGGTCAGCTATGTCTACATAAATTCACTGTACTCTTTCTCTTGTTCTGAGTAATCTTCCTGTCCAGTTTCTAAGCTGTGATTCAAGTGTTGGACACTCAAGGAGCTTCTGCCTTCTTCATACCTGACAGATTTTATGACTAGTCTGTGTGGGCTTGGGAAATGGACAGAAAGAGTGGAGGAGGTGGGCCAGCTCCCATGAGGATGAAGAAAATGAGGAAGTTGATAGACTTGTGCCCCATGAATCACCAAACAAACTCACCAGCAGATCTACCTGGCAAAAGCAATGCAAATTGAAAGCAGGCTATGATTTGGTGATTTGAGTGGTTTGATTCAGCAATTGAATGTGTCATTGAGTAGGTGGGGAAATGTTTTTAGGACAGCAGATCCTTCTTGTCTGTCCCCAACTCGCTGATAATTGTTGCAAACTGAGTTTACCAAATTAGAGGCATATTTCTTGAAACTGCTTTCAGGACTAATGTTAATCTTTATTCTTACATTCCTCAATTCTCATGAGGCTATCCTGCTTTAAAGAAAATTATATGAGAAGCACTTATGTAATGCATTTCAGAATAATGACACATGATACATGGAGGCTCCACTGCAGTTTGCTAAAGAATTTTGAAGCCTCATGTGGTGTTCATCTCAATCTATACATAAAATTCTAATAATTACTTGCTATGAAGTGAACTTAACAAAAGGTGTACTGTCAGCTTTCCCAATTAAGGTGTCCATCTGCTCCTGTTTTTGAATTAAATTTTGCCTGCATACTGTACAGTAAATGTCCCTTTTTGGCTTGTTCTATTTTATGTGACTGACAGTTTTTTTTTTAAGTTCAGCGTGTGCATAATGAGCATGAGCAAATAAAGAGATGTCTGATGATGATCCTTAAGTGGTGAGACTTTGAAATTCAGCTTGATTGCCCTGAACTCCAAGTTTTGCAAGCCAAGTCAAAATCTGCAGATACAAAGAGAGAGAGAGAGAGAGAGAGAGAGAGAGAGAGAGAGAGAGAGAGAAAGGAAGGGAGGGAGACAGATTACATTATCTTACACAAATGTCCCTTCAACCTCAGTCTCCTTGGACCTTTATTGCCATCTTCATTTTCAGAGAAGGAAATCAAAATACCAAAATATTAAGTACTTTAATTCAAAATTATAAAGGTTTGAGTTGTGCACCAATAATATATGGACCAGATCAAAGAGCATCATGCACCCAGAAGGTATTATACTTGATTGTGTGTGTATGGGTTGTGTCTGCATGTTTGTGTCTGCATGTGTGTACATGTAGCTGTTAGATATTTAAAATCATGTGATCTCAGATAAACAGGACCTAAACAGAAGAAATAGTCAAAGCTAATGTCTCCTGGGAGAGCATTTCTTTGTTTGGGGGCACCCTGAAGATCAACAGAACAAATCTACTGCACGATGAGAAAAAAGTGGAAGCAAAGCTCGTTGCGTGATGAAATTATAGTGAGATGTGAAGCTTAGGGATAGTGAAGGGACCTCTGGAATGCTTAGTGACGACTGTGGCCAAGTTGGAGACTTTGAGCTTAATAAGAACAAAACCTGGTTCACAATTAAAAATCATGAACAATGGTCATTAACTTTTGTTTGCCCATCAGTCCTTTGTTCAAAACATTAAAAGGAAAATTTCTGCAGTTAGAATTGACAGACAAATGTGTCCATAGGAGGTATAGCTATGTGCAGTGGCCTAAGTCTAAGTTGTTGCTGAACATAAGAATTGGCAATTTTCTGTACCCATTCTGGAGTTTCTACTACTGTGTCTATGGTGAGAGTGGGTCTAACACTATAAATCTTCTTGTAGGGCAGCATTATATGAAGCTTTGCAAATCATGAACACAGAGCAGGGAATTTCAACTCTGCATGCTGAGTGGCCTTTTTTTTTAGTGATGATTATTGGCCCCTGGAAGCTGGAAGTCATGGTACCCGGCTCCCTGCTGCTGCTCTGCTGACTGTGCATGAAGCTTGTCCTCCAATATGCCTCAGTCTGGATGTGCAAGGACAGCTCAGAGGTGTGGATCCTGGTGGGCTGAACTCACACCAGGAGCTCAGGGTTGTAGTATGCATTTTCTGGGTGGGAAATAAAGGAACATTGTATCCAGTACCAATGTGCCAGACATAGTCTCTATATTCAATTTTGTCTTCACACCTTTGTGAGGTGTGTGTTAACATATGTTCTCATACATATATATTAATCTTAGAAATGAGACACTTGAGGAACAAAGAACAAGTGGTCCTCAATTGTAATGGTTCTTTCCAACTTTATAATGGTTTTATTGGGATATAATCCCAATATAAATAGAAGAATATCTTTATTTAAAAACTGAATTTAGTAGGTTCCACATCTATTAAATAACAAGACAAGACTGGTTGGGTTTGATCCTGCCTCCAAAGTCCTCACTCTGTATATTAAACTACTCTGGGCTCATTTTCCCTTCTTTCAACCCTAACTGACTGTATGGGCTATAGGGTTAGACTTATAGTGTGTTTCTCCATCTGTCAAGAAGGTCTGAAGACAGTCTCACTGACTGTACTTTGGAAGGAGAAAATTTGTGGGTAATTGTCCCTGAACTTAGGTGTATGGTAGGTATTTAGATATATGGCAAGTGTTCAATGAAAGAAATTTCACTCAGTCTGTCAATGCTATAATCTCATTGTACTTGCTAGCAATACCACACCCTCCCTACTCTCCAAAGAAGAACATCTTAAGCTAAGTTCCATTGGTATCATGGTTTGGGTAAGTGTACCCCCAAAGGCCTTGGTGGTAAAGGTTTGATTGCTAGCCAGAGGCTCTATCAGGAGGTGGGGGAACCTTTAAGAGGTGGGGCCTCGTTGGAGGAAGTTGGGCATTGGGGTTGTTGGAAACCCAACTCATTTCTCTTAGTTTCTTTGCTTTCATTTTCCTAGTTGTTCCCTTATAGTAATATAAAGATGTCTAACACAATCAAGATTCAGAGTCATTTAGTCACTCTTTCAGAGTTCTAGAACTCAACGTCTGAGGTGGAGATGGGTATTGCATGACAGGATGTATGTGGCCAAGTTCACCTGTGTTACTAGAAGAATGATGCTATGGATTTCCCTTAATGGTGATGCCACAAGGAGTCCTCTTCATGTCTAGTAAGATGGAGCTGATGAAGCTGTGCAAATGGATTCCTTCTCTACTTCTCTCCTTCAAGGTGTTTACATTATAAAGATGAGAAACCATTTCTACCCTGGGGGACAGTCTTCTTCTTCAATGTGTAAGTCATGTGTCTGATTTACTGTGATCCACACATGACTAAGAACAGATCCACTGCTTGTGACCATCAGGAAGGGCTTTTACTGGATGCCAGCCAACCTACATGTGTTAGTCAGCTTCCTGTTACTATAATAAAATATCTGAGATAATCAACCTATAAAGAGGAATGGTGTGATGTGGCTCAGACTTTGCAGGTTTCAGTTCATGAATAATTGGTTCTGTTGTTTTGGACCTGTTGGGAGGTAGAACACCATGGTGGGAACACATGGTATAGCAAAACTGATCATCTCATGGTAAGGACATGAAAGTAGAGATATGAGGGAGCTGAATTACCACTATCTTTTTCAAGGGTATGCCACAGGGACTTTTAAAGTTTTTAAACCACATTTGAGGTTTCACATATTAAAAGTTCTACCACCTTCTAATAGGACCAAGTTGTGGACCAAACCTGTAACAAATGGGCCTTTGGAGACATTACAAGTCCTAACTATAACACTACATAACAGTGTGGTCCATTTTTATGCTACTTTGCCTGGCAGATTTGGAGAAGAAAATTATTGCCTAATAGCATGGTCTTTCTCCATCTTCTGTCTATATTCATGGTTTCCTGGAAAATGATCCAAATGAAGAGAGCCATATAAGTAAATATATCTTAAGAAGACAACAGAGAAAATGAATACTTGGACACTTCCAACAAAGGTTTTTATCTCACTGTGCTAAAAAAGAGAAAAATATTAGTTAAACCCTTACTAGACTAATCTTTAAATAACTTTCAGCACTCAAAATATCAGGAACCAGGTAGAAACCCTAAAAATTAGTTTTGTGGGTACAGGAGGTTAAATAGGAGGTGGAATGTTTTTATTGAGTTAAGTAATATCTGAAAACAGATATTCCACTCTGTGATTTATGAAGAAAGAATGTGAAGTGTTACCAAATAGATCCACTCTGGCAGCCTCTGCTGTCATTTATGCCAACCTAAAATCAGTTCTTCCCTTCCTTGATTTTATGACTCTGAAAAAATCCACTTCCCAATGCTATGGCTGATGACAATCACATTGTTGAACATTTTATCTGGAGGCAGAACAAATTGTTGTAACAAAGCACATAAGAGAACATAATTAGTCTCTCTTCTTCCTTGAGGTTCTGTTTCTCTACCAGCTATCTCATCTTTGCTGCCCAAATCAACAATCACAAAATCCTCTTCAGTTTAGCTCTCAACTGCCCACCTGAGGGTCACCAGCATCTGCCCCTGCTCTCTCAGAGCATCCTCCTGAAAGATGAGCATTCTGGTGCCCGGCTACTGTTGTTACTTATACAGCATCCTCACCATTCTTCTGGTAATTGCTCCATCACCACGTTTTTTTCCTTTTGAGGAGCTATTCTATCCACCTCATTACCTTGGGTTACCAACCTAGTGACATGGACACGTGTCCCAATAAGGCCAATCCTATTCCCTTCTAGAATATGACTCCTGTGTGAACTGCTCAATGACTGAAGATGCTGGGTTGGCGCCTTCCTCGACAGTTCCCTAGTGGTCCTTCTTTCAGTCGTCTGTCCTGGGGTCTTGAATCCAAAGCTCCCCATCTCTAGTCCTGGTTCATGTCTTTTGCTCTGCATTTCTTTAGAGGTCTCTAGTATTTAAGCACTTTTTTTTAAGCTAAAATTTGTATTCTTGGAAAACAATGAACATTAAATGGTTGATTGATCAGAATGTTACTTAAATGTGTGTTTTCCTATATCTGTTCTTATTTCTATTAAATAAACATTAATCTCCTCAACCATCTAATAAATGCTTGCAGTGAGAAATACAGACAAGAAGGTTTATGATGAACTAATGCCCCTAGCCTGCTTCAGTTTCCACCTAAAACAGAGAAAGATTCAATACCAAAGAAGCAGCTGGCACAACATGAACACATGGAGACACACTTGTGTACACCCTCCCCACCCCTACACACATATTCACAATGGCTCCATCACAAGCTGACCCACCATAACTTCAGATTGACCTGATGGCACTTCTGTCTCTGAATGTATTTCTGTTCTCTCCAGCTGTCCAGGCCTTACACTAGTCCATCCTGAATGTGGCCTCAGGCTGTTTTTTTTTTTTTTTCTTGACCTGGTATAGATAACCA
This sequence comes from Urocitellus parryii, assembly GCF_045843805.1. Taxonomy (NCBI): domain Eukaryota; kingdom Metazoa; phylum Chordata; class Mammalia; order Rodentia; family Sciuridae; genus Urocitellus; species Urocitellus parryii. The sequence continues at coordinate 107,154,547 of NC_135533.1, forward strand.
AGCTTCAATGTACACATGGGGGTAATGTAATGTTCCTCCCAGAAACTCCATAATCACATATATTTCATACTAGAAGGGATGTAAAAGTTCAGAGAGAACAGTGATCTTCAAATATTGTTTTGCTCTGCAACTTTCTTCCTGGAATATTTTTGTAAAAGCCTGAGGGGGCTCCTAGGGACAGTTGGGGTTCTAACATACACAACTTGAACTGGGGTCCTTACCAGCCTCCTCCTGGGATATGAAGAAACAGAAGCAAATGATGCTGAAGCTCAACATAAGCTAACAGGCTGAGGGTAGAGCACAGAGGAAATCTCAAGTTTTCTTCCCCCTATCATCATTACAATTTTTATTATAGGTTGAAAATCCCTAATCCCCAAAATCTGAAGTATGCCAATCTCTAAGACTTTTTTTTTAACATTAATATTATGCCACAAGTTGAAAAATTTCGTACCATAAAACTTTGTTTCATAGCTCCAAGAATTAAAAATATAGTATAGGCCAGGCATGATGGTGTATGCTTGTAATCCCAGTGGCTTGGGAGGCTGAGGCAAGAGGATCAAAAGTTCAAAACTGGCTTCAGCAACTTAGTGAGACCCTGTCTCAAAATAAAAAGGGCTAGGGATGTGGTTCAGTCGTTAAGTGCCTCTGGGTTCAATTCATCATACCCAAACAAACAAACAAAAAATGTAGTATAAAATTGCCTTCAAGTTATGTGTATAAAGTATATATAAGACATTTATATTTTGTGTTTAGACTTGGATCCTATCCCAAAGATATGCCATTATGTAAATGCAAATATTTCAAAATTTTAAAAAATCTGAAACCAAAACACTTCTTGTCCCAGGTATTTAAGATAAGTGTTATACAACTTGTCATTTAGAAATGATTATTTAGCAGTATGGAGATTCCTCAGAAAACCTGGAATGAAACCATCATTTGATCCAGCTATCCCATTCCTCCATTTATACCCAAAGGACTTAAAATCAGCATATTATAGTAATGCAGCCACATCATTGTTTATAGCAGCTCACTTCACAATAACTAAGGTATGGAACCAACCTAGGTGTCCTTCAATAGATGAATGGATAAAGAAATATGGTATAATATTCTCAATGAAATATTAATCAGCTTTCAAGAAGAGTGAAATTATGGCATTTGCCAGTAAATGGATGGACTTGGAGAATATTATGCCAAGTGAAATAAGCCAATCCCCTAAACCAAAAGCCAAATGTTTTCTCTAATATGTGGCTGCTAATTCACAATAAGGCTGGGGGGCACTAGAGAAGTATAGTGTTACCTTAGATAAGGTAGAGGGAAGTAAAGGCAGGGAGATGTGGGGATGGGAAAGATAGTAAGATTAAAACAGACATTATTATTTTATTTATATATGTGACTGCATTACCAATATGATTCTACAATCTGTACTCTCAGAAAAATAAGAAATTATATCCCATCAATGTATAATATATCAATGTGCATAAATGCATTCTACTGTCATATGCAACTAATTAAAATACATAAAAAAGTTAATAAATAATGAGTATTTAGGGCTGGGCATGGTGGCGAACTCCTGTAATCCCAGCTACTTAGTAAACTGAAACAGCAAGATTGGAGGTTCAAGGCCAGTCTCAGCAACTAAGGGAGACCCTGTCTCAAAATAAAACATGGCTCACTGGTAGAGTATCCCACTGGGTTCCATCTTCAGTACCACAAAAAGTGAAAAACAACATTAGCAACTAAAAATATTTCTCACCCTGTAAAGATTTTCCACTTATCCACTTTGATTCCTCATCTTGGCATTATAAAAAAATGTAATCTAGCACAAGTAAGAAAATTTAATTAGATCTGTCAGAAAATGGAAACTAGACATTTTTTACAGGTCCTCTTTGAGGCCAAATCTGAGGATAATATAGAAAGTAGAGATGAAAGAGTGCAATTAGAAATAGGGGGCATAACATTTCCCATGTGATGTGTGCATGCTTGGGGGGGAATTTTCCAGTAAAATGGGGAGTGTAGAGCTAGCACATTTGGAGGACAACTAGGAAAGTTGAGAGTTGGGGCAGCATAGAATGAGTTGTAGGAAAAAGGGAAAAATGTCAGAGGCAGAATGTCAGGGAAGAATGTCCTCTGTGGTCCATAAACATAATGCTTGAGAGCGATTCTCCACGTTTTCCTTCTCCAACAGAATTCTTGATATGGTAAGCTTTGGTGGGGCCAAGAATCTATATTTTTACAAGGTCTAAGATCAGCAGATACTGCTGGTTTCACTTTGAGAATTTACTGTTTTACCATATTCATGAGGATTTGCACAATTGTGATTCTTACAACATGCTGATGAAAAATGTACTGTTCTCTGATTCACATATTCCCAAGCACTGGAAGAATTCTGACAATGTTCTATGAAATTCATTTACTGCAGACATTTGTCACCAAGAGGCAATAATAAAAGATAATGTTATAATCGTGATTATATTTCTGCATCCTATTATATTCCAGGCTCAAAGAAATGCAGGAAAAATGCACATACCCATGTCTACTGACAAATATAAATTTGCTCAAAAACCTAATAAAAATAATTGGACTTGAGATGTAAAAAGAAGAAATGCAAGAAGATATCGCTTCAAGAAGTTCAAACTATAACTTGCCTCTGACTTACCCAGGCCTAATTTATAGTCATGCCCTATAGACTGTAATCATGTTTCTCTAACAAGGAATCAAGGAGTACAGTGGGAAGAAATGGTGTATTATATTTCAACTTGCCCCTCTGAGTCAACCCACTCCACTGTTAAGCTTACCCTTTGCCTATCAGCTGCTGGAACATCTCAAATTTCTCCTTTCTCTTCATCTTGTGCTTCTGGAGTCTGACCATTGTATTTGAGGCATCCAAAGTCCTTCATCTCCTACTTCCTTACTCCTGGTCCCTGCACCTTTCAGGGGAGTGGAAGGAGTCTGGGGGGAGTACCTCCCCACAGTCTGGAGAAGGGAATATGTGTCAAGGGGAAAGGAGAGGACAGGCTCCTTGTCTTGCCTGTCTGGCTGTGTGAAATCAGTGGGCACACAGAAATGGGAGACTATCTTTGAATATTGGTGGATCTAGAGCTTAGTCGTTTGCTACTGTTATATGGTTTAGATATTAGATGTCCCCCGAAAGCTCATGTGTGAGACAATCCAAGAAGGTTAGAGCTGAAATGATTGGGTTATGAGAGTCTTAATCCCATCAGTGAATTAATCCCCTGATAGGATTAATTAAGTGGTGACTGAAGGTGGGTAGGATGTGGCTGGAGAAGGTGAGTCATTAGGAGTGTGTATTGGGGGAATATATTTTGTATATGGCAAGAGGAGTCCCTCTCCCTCTCTCTCCTTTCTGATCATCATGTGAGCTGCTTTGCTCCACCACACTCTTCTATCCTCATGTTCAGCTTCACTTTGAGCCCTCAGGAATGGAGCTGGCTGGTCTGTGGGCTGAACCCTTTGAAACCATGGGCCTCAATGTAAACATTTCTTCCACTAATTGTTCTTGTCAGGTCTTTTAGTCACAGCAGTGAAAGAGCTAAAACAGAAATTATTGTCAGGAGTGGGGTCATTACTCTGACTAACCTGACCATGTGATTCAGAAGCTTTGGAGCTCTTTGGAATTGTTGGAGGAACTTTGAGATGTTTAGCAGTGCAAGCTGGAAATGCTTTAGATTGTTGTCAGTAGAGTTTAATGAGCAATTCTGTTGGGAGCTCAGAAGACCTGAATGTAAATAAGACCGTGGACAGTGAAGACAGGACTCAGAAGGATTCATAGGAGAAGGATGACTGTATTGGAAATTGGACTAGAGGACATTCATGTCATGTTCTGGCTGAGAAGGTGTCTTTTGCCCATGTTCTGAGACTTTCTGTGAGGCTGGTTTTAAAAGCAATGGATTTCTTAATCTAACCAAAGAAATTTCTAGGCAGCATAGTATTCAGGAAGTGACATCGGATATTGCTGTTGGCTTTTAGCCAAGTTTATGGTGACATTCAAGACCAAAAAAGAGCAGAAAAGTTTGAAAAACTTTGACTTGAAATGGGAGTAAACCTGGGGCAAAGGACATTGGAGGTGTTGAAGACATTATCATCACTAAAGAAATTCTAAGACTTTATCTAGAGACAATAATGGCTTGAGAGCATCTCAGGAATTGGCAAGACCACATCCAACTCAGGTTCAAGGGAGTAAAAGTAAACTATAGGACTTGTCTGCCTAGCTGGATTTCAGTCTTGCTTTGATCCAATCCCTTCTTTCTATGCCCGTATTTTTCTGAATGAAAATTTTTTTTCCTGTATCTTTATATATTGGATATTTGTAAATTGCTTTTGATTTTTACAGGTGCTCACAATATGATATTATCTTGAGTCTCAGAAGACAATTTGGACTTGAACTTTTGGGCAATGTTAGAACTGTTGAGACTGTGGGAACTCTTGAAAATGAACTAAATGTATTTTGCATTGTGAGATGGTGATACCAGTCTTGGAAATCAGAATCGGGTCCTCCTTCTCCAGGTGTTGAAGATTAAACACTTCAGAAACACTGATGCAAATATAGAAAGCAGGCTTTCCATTTATTTGTTTGTTTATTTAAGAGACAGTACAGAGATAGCAGATATCTCTGGAGAGAAGCTGAGACCCAGAGCTGATGCCCAATGGAAAAGGTGTGTCTTTTCTTTCTTTCTTTCTTTCTTTCTTTCTTTCTTTCTTTCTTTCTTTCTTTCTTTCTTTCTTTCTTTCTTTCTTTCTTTCTTTCTTTCTTTCCTTCCTTCCTTCCTTCCTTCCTTCCTTCCTTCCTTCCTTCCTTCCTTCCTTCTTTCTTTCTTTCTTTCTTTCTTTCTTTCTTTCTTTCTTTCTTTCTTTCTTTCTTTTTAAAGACACCCACCATCTCTTTCTTTCCTGCTTCTGTGTCAAAAGGCTGGAAAGAGCATCCTCAGGGGGTAATTGCTTATGTTGGAAAGTCCAATCTCCCTTCCTTCTACAGTGGTAGCAACTGGTTGAGTGGGGAATTGTGAGACGGAGGTGTTAGCAACCCATTTCCTTTTCTTTGACAATTACTCCTCTTCTTTCTGACCCAGTAATGTATTATATACACAGACTACCTGTTCCTTGCCGGTGTCTCAATGGTCATGAGCTTGTGGGGGCCAGGGGCAGAATGTTTTGGTTTAGATATTAGCTGTCCCTCATAAAGTCATGTGTGAGACAATGCAAGAAGATTAGAAGTTAAATGATTGGGTTACAAATCCCATCCTCTGATGGATCGACTGAGGGATAACTGAAGGTGGGTAGGGTGTGGCTGGAGGACATGGGGTGAACCTTTGGGGAATATATTTTGTATCTGGCAAGTGGAATCTCCTTCACTCTGCTTTTTGATCATCATGTGTTCTGCTTCTCTCTACCACATTCTTCTGCCATGGGCCCCGAGGAATGAAGCCAGCTATCTATGGACTGAGACCTCTGAAACCATGAGCCCTCCAGTAAACTTTTCCTCCTCTAAAATTATTCTTGTTGGTTTTCTAATCACGGCAGTGAAAAAGCTGACTAAAACAGCAACTGATGAGTTTTGGATAGTCTCAACACTGGTTGCCTATTAGAATCACCCAAAATGCTTTAAGAATAATCATGCATAAGCTAGTTCCCATCCCAGAGATTCTAATTAAATTGCTTTGGGTTGGGTGGAACATGAACATTTTGCTCTAAGCTTCCAGATGATTGCAATGTGCAATTGAAAACTCTTGCTAACTCTTGACATGTGGTTCTGGGAATAGTGGCTCTCGGTACCTGGGAACTTGGTGGAAATGCAAATTTCTGTGCTCAACAGAATCAGAAAATTTGGGGCATGAGGCCAGTCATCTTTGTTTTTCAAAACTCCTCATGTGATTCTGGTGTGTGCAGTTGAGCATCACTGATGCAGTTGCATAAAAAAGTTCATGGAAAGAGAAAAGCATGAAGCGCAAGGAGATATAACAATTGACAAGAACTCTCTAAATAATAATAATAATAATAAAACCAACAACAAGAAGAACTTTTGACTCTAACATTTCCCTATTCGCTCACAGAATCTCTGGATGGCACTTTTATTGTTAGAAGTGATGCTGTCTCAGCAACCCTTAAAAGAACCAGCTGCTGGATTTGGAGCTTACATTGGGAAGGGACCACACAGGAAAGACTAAAAGTTTTTTGATGCCCAGCATTAGGATCCCTATGTACATCATGGCCAAAAAGAAGGCATAAGGGAATGGTTATTCTGTAGAACTTGATTCAATGCGGAACTTGATTCAATTTCTCCTTCTGGGATTCAGACAAAAAAAAAAATACTTGAAGAGGAGAGGATTACAGTCACAGCCTCCAGAAGAGTCAGGTGGGAAAATAGTACATCACAAACCTCCTTGAGAAAGCTTCCCTAAATTGGGGATCCTTGCTACTCAGGAATGTATTAATTTCATGGGTACCTTGGGGGACAGCTGCACCTTGCCTGAGGGCATGTTTTAAAATCTGCTGCTCTGTACAAGTATAATCATCATGTAAATACCCACAACTTTTGGCATGGAAGACATTTACATCTTCCAATGCAGCATAGCTCAACTCTCCCTAGATTTAATGTCACTTAGGGCTGGTTGATAGAAATTGCAGGGCTCCATCCTAGACTTTATAATTTACTTGGTCTTGAGCTGGGGCCTGAGCATATGCATTTCTTACAAGTTCCCTGGAGTTTCTAGAGCTGCTAAAACAGAGACTTGTAACATCACCCTTGTGTGTCTCCTTGTGTCTTTTGTCAATCCTATAAGTGCTATTGTGGTCTAATGCTGGTGTGGCCTATAAATTTTTATTTTAACCAATTTTGTCCCATTGTCCAGATGCAGAACCCCTATAAAAGTTTAAATTGAGCATCAGATTTACCACTTATGGCACTTGTAAAATAATAATTATTTTTAGAGATCTATTATTTTGAGAAAAGTAATAGGTGAATAATTAGAACATTTGAAAGTATTTTAAAATTCATTGTGAAAATGGCATAAACTTTGCTTAAAAGTTACTTCTACTAAGTGTTCAACTGAATGCAATATTACATACATAACTGATGTAATATAAAATTAATTTTCTTATACATCTTATGTATGTAAAGATTTTCTAGAGCTAGGTTGCCATTTCATTTTGAGAAATGCACTGCATTTCAAATTATCTATCAATGGTGGAAAGTAGTTGCTCTGTAAATAGGACAATGGGATGATGCATACTGCAGAATAATGTGCAGTGTACTGCTTGGATGTTCTGGGCTGCAGAAATTATGTCGACCTGCCCTCATTACTTTCTGTTTATATATAGAAATGCATCTTTGCCTCTCTCTAGCCTGCTTTGAATTCTGTGAGGCTGACCTCTACGGGCCATATTAACAGGGCTATGTATTCCTTTTGTTTCCCATTGGATTTGCCCAATGGAAGTCCCTGCCAGAAAAGAGACTTGAGGTCAGCTCATGTATTCTCCATGATTCTCAGGGCACTGGATGAACATTGCTGAGGCGGAATGTCTACCCAGAGTCACAGCTCTGCTGCTTCAGTGCTCACCAGTTTTGCAAGCAGTTGATGATAATAATAAGGTAGGTAATAATTACCATCTTCTATAGAAATCCCTGGAACCAGCAGATCTGGTTAGCTCCCATAATTCTGTCTATACCTTTGGAAAGACTTCCATATTTACAAACCCTGGATGTGGATAAAATGATAATCATATAATAGGGAAACAATCCACTGAAACCACTGAATGAGGAAAGCACCCAAGATTTAGTTATAAATTCTGGGCATTGTGTGGAGTATTGTAATATTGTTATAACTTTGACTTGTATTGTGGGAAGAATGCTTGAAAGCAACTGAACAATGATCTTTTCCTTGGGAGTAAGGTAGTTCTTCAAATGCTTCATTTAAGTGGTAGAGAATCCACAAACACACTCTGTTTTGTTTGACAGTCATTCACTGGTTATTACTTGTTAGCACATCTCTGAACTATTGGATTCCACACTTACAGGTACCATGAGGAAAACAGAATGAACAAGTGTCCTCTAAAATCAACAACATGGATGAAAAAAACAAGCAAAAAGAGTTTATAATTATGAATTCAACACAAATAATGAAACTGCCAAAAAAAATAAATTGTAAAATTGCTGGATAATAAATGTGTCATTTTTGGTATGAACTACTACTTACTACACAGTGGAACCACTAGGCAAAGTCCAATGATGGAAAAAAAAATAAAGAGTAGAGCTGATGTGCCCCCAACCAAAGAAGTGGGTGTCTGTAACAATTTCAGGGGTCGAGTGGATAAACATAATTGTGTGGTTCCCAAATATTCCACTTCTATTAGAGGTACAGAATGGACTTTGTTCCCTAAAATAACACATTTGTGAACCAAGACAGGAGAAATCTCAAAACTTTGTTGGCCTTTAAAAGAGACATTTGCTTAGCACACCTAAAATGAGGCAATGACAACCCATCTGGAAGAAGATAGTATAATACTCTCAGACCTACAACTTTTCAAAATGATGTCAAGTTTTTCATTTTAAGGGCAAGAATGTCAAGGATGTCAAAACAAGATACGACATGAAAAACCACACATATTGTCAAACATGTAACATAACCTTTGTTTGAAGTGCTTTGCTCCTTTCCACCAATGACAATTAATGAACGGGTCATGAAAACTATTTTCTTTGTATATTATGTAAAATGTGTCCACTGTTCTAATAGGATGGTATGTGTGCGTGCACGCACATGCATGTATGTATGATTCTAAGCTACAGGTACCAGGAGGAAAACCAGAATAAACAAGAGTCCTCTGAAATCAATAACACTGATGAAAAACCAAACAAGAGGTTCACAATAATTAGCAATTGAATACAAATAATGAAATTATGAAATGCTACATGGTCCCATTACCCCCTTATAGGATTCCCTGCATTTTGTTTTCACTGACAATCAGGTGGGAGAGGAGGCAAGAGAAGAAAAGCTCCTGAGGTCCTGTTCAGTTCTTTCCCCCCAGCAAGCTCACCTGGTCTTTATTAATTGCCTCTTCTCACCCTGCAGTTCTAGCTGTCCCATTTTCAGCAGACTTCTGACACTGTACTCAACTCCAGATGTCCTAGGGCTTCTTTTCCTTCCCATGGAGGAGGGGGTGACGTGATATCAGCCCATTCCCTTAGGGTGCTATTGGAGTCCCTTTCAAAGCAGAACCTGCAGATTGCAGCCAAACTCCCAAAAATCAGGGCCAGGAGAAGAAGGAATTAACAAAGAATGCAACTTAGTATTGTCCCTTAAAAAGTCCAGAGAGAACTTACATATAAGTATCCAGCTGTAAAATGATATTATACATACACTTGCATAACTGGGTAAAACTAAAAAAGTGAACTTCCTTCTTCTCTGAGGGTCTTGGTTCTCCATGGGGCCTGTTAACCTGTTTAGTATCTCCCCACTATTTGGAGCTGGTACTAGTTCTCATCTCAAGAATATATGTAAGCCACCAGGAGTGGTGGCACACGCCTGTAATCACAGTGGCTTGGGAGGCTGAGGCAGGAGGATTGCAAGTTCAAAGCAATGGTGAGGCATTAAGCGACTCAGTGAGATCCTGTCTCTAAATCACATAATAAATAGGGCTAGTGATATGGCTCAATAGTTGAGCGCCCCCTGAGTTCAATCCCCGGTACTCCCCCCCTCCAACAAAAAAAGAATATATGTAAGCCTCTTATAAATATAGGAAGTGGAGGGGAGGGTCCACAGATACCAAAGATTGGTACAGAGGTGGAGTCATCTTTCAATAATAAGTACACTAACAAGGCTCAGCATATGAAAGTATCATCTTATTCTGTCCTCATAACAATTTTATGAGATATATACTATTACTAGCATTCTATAATATGTGATCATGCAATACTTAAAGTAAAGTTAAATAACTGGTACAAGGTGTGTAGCTAATAAGTTTGGAACTGGGATTCAAACCAATCTTCTTCTGATGCATGTTTGTGTTATTAACCTCTGTGGCCTTCTTGTTACATTTGTCACTTGAAAAGATTGCAGCTCCTGTGAAGTAGGACCTTATGCTACTCACACTTACTCATGGTTTTTGCCTTCCAGATATAGTGGTTTCTAGGATTGCCTTTCCAATATGGTAGCCAGTAGCCAGTAGCCAGTAGCCACTTAATGCTCCTAACCACTTGAAATATGGACAGTCTGAATCCATATGAATGTATGATTAAACAATGGATTTAGAATTAGCATTTAAAAACTTTATTATTATTTTTTAAAATTTATTCTTTTTGTGGTGATGAGAATTGAACCCAGGGCCTTGTGCAAGGTGGGCAAGTGCTCTACCACTAAGCTACTTCCCTGGTTCTTATTACTATTTTTAACATTTTTGAATTTTGGACATATTTGACTAAAAATAATTTTTTAAAATTAACTGGCTTTGTTTCCTTTTGCTTTGCCTATGTGACTCCTGAAATATTATATATATGACTCACATTATATCTCTATTGAATGGCACTGTTCTAAGAGTAGCTGAACCAATTCATTTGTAGTAAGTCCTGCCTTAAGAATTTGAATTACAAGACTGACGATAGTTGCAGCTGAGAAAAAAACATAATTTAGGTGAGAGAAAGAGAGAACAGAACTAGAAAAAGTGTATGACATCAACTTAGGGAGAGAAGGTGGCAGCTGGGAATCGATCCCACTCTCTTGCCATGTGCTCAGCGACCTTGTGAGTCATAGGAAACCAGGTGGTGAGTAATGGAGCCATGGGGATATGGATCACACCTGCTGCTGGATCATGTCAGTCCCTGGCAGGTCATAGACACACAGGGTTGAGCTCTCTAACCCTCTTTTCCCCAGTTTTCTAGTCATTGCAGCCTATGAGTGTTAGATGATTTCAGTTTGTCCTCCTGAAAAGGCTGAGGACTAAGAAGTCTCCCTTGTCAGTGTCAGGAAATGGGGAAGAAATGAGGTGCAAATCCAAATATAATTAACTCACCTATCAGAAGTCCTGCAATAGTAACCTTGAAATCCCCTTCTCTGTTTTTGGGCAATCAGTGTGAGCCAATGTCTGGTATGAGCACCATTTGATTGGGAGCTCATTGAACCTACATGCACAGCACTGAATTCTTGTTAAAACCTAAAGGGACATTAGTGCTTTCTGTCAAACAATAACAAAAAATGTTTCTGCTTGACAAGATAGTTTAGAAAAATGTTTACTGGCTCTTCAAAATGTCAGCAGCCACCCCCCTACTGTCCACGGTCTAAGCAAGAATATATCAGGAGATTTTTTTTTTTTTTGCCTCAGAGTTGGAAAGCAGAATCACTTGGGCTGAAGTTCTGACTTTTGTGTCTTTCTTTACTTTATTTCCATTTCTTTATGCCAAGAACATAGGCTTGTTATCAAGTTGCCTCACTATTGGTGCTGCTTAGTAGCAGGGAGGCTTTGTGTGACCTGAGGAGATATACTAGAACACAAGCTATTCATTGTGAAGCATTTTGACAGTTTCGAAGGGGCAAAGATGAGAGAAGTGGATTGGGACATTTGTTTCCTCTCCTCCATCATGCCAGACTAGGTACAAGGTCCTTTGCCTTGAGCATCTTATGTCTCATTGCAGCCTTGGCATGATTATTATAAGTGCAGTTATCTCTATCTCTTCATTCAGGAAATCAGCATTTCCTTTGTTAATATAACATACCAATGCCACCAATTTGCCGAAGTCTCACAGCTTGGTTCATTCCAGAATACATACGGGTTGAGGGCTCCAACTTCCTGCTGAACCCTAAGCAGCAGAGAAGAAGAGGAGACCAGCCCTATCCTAATTGCTGACACATTGGACAAACAAGTAGCTTATCTGTGGGAAATAATTATTTTCCATATGGGATCCTCATGGACGGGAAAGGCAGGGAAAACTAAGGGCTTAAGAGTGTTCTTAAAAATTCTGCACTCAACAAACCAAAGGCTTATGTGAGCTCAATATGGCTCATAGATCTCCAGTTTGCAGATTGTAGGGCAACTTTGAATTTGAATTAGAGTAAATAGGACTTTGAAATCTAAATCCAAGATCTGCTCATGGAACTGGGCAAGAGAGGGAAGAGATCCTATTACTTCATTTTACTCTGAGCCAACTGTCATTTAGTATGGCAAAATGGGAATACTTTTGGCAATGCCTGTTTCAGAAAACCAGAACGCTGGGATGTTTCAGCCTGGCTAACCTGTCTCATTTCTCTCCTCTTATCACCTCAAACTCAAGGTAAATAGGGTAGGTTATGGGTACCACAGAACACTTACTGTTCCTATCCTCAAACTTCCTAGCTTAAACTCTCACCCCAAACCACATACACTATGTGAACTCCAGGACTTCTGCTCACAAAGCCATATCAGGAAAGCAAATATGTTCTGACATTCTCCCAGCCTTTCTAGAAGAGGAAATTGAGGCACAATCCCATGGCACCTGCAATTATGTATGAGTTCAGACCTTTCCTCACAGAGCGGCAAAGGGCAGGGGATGACAGAGGAATCTGCCATTCACTGTAGACACTGAGTTAACTCAGACAACAAGACCCTGGGGTTTGAACAAGGGTATGCTTGACTGCAGATAGATAATACAAAGGCAGACAATTCCTCAGCCACTTAAAATGTATAAGTAAGTATACTTGAGAGTAAAAGATAATCCCTTTGAGGAACCAGGAATCTCCTATGGGTTGTCAGAATTCTGAGAATCAAAGTGAACCATCTACAATAGTGATTTTCTCCACACATTTCCTCCTGCTCTCTGGGCAGTTCAACTGGAGAAACATGGGTGCTTCGCACAGCTTCAGTATCTTTTCAGATTCTGCCTCTTGCTATTGTCTCCTTGACAGCTGGGAAAGAAGCACCATTCAGACTGATGACATCCGAACAAGGAAGAAATGTCCCTTAGGCTGAAGGTCTAAGGAATGGAAACAACCAAATCACCCCCTATAGTGGTCTGGGAAAATAAATATGGCAGTTTTTTTAGGATTGGATAAGAAATATTCCTCAAGATTTGTTGTCAAAATAATGATCATGCGGCAGCTGAGAGTGTAAAGCATGTTTTCATTTAAAGCAATAAGAAATTTATATCTCTTCATGCAGTCATGTGATGGTTGGGACTCAGATCAGTTAGTGAGATGTACATTCCACTATTTATTCTCTGTATTTTTTTTTTGTACTATAGAAAAGAAACTAGAAATATTCTGTCTTTGCTTTTGTTAATCTTGGTGCTCATTGGCTGATTTTTCTTAGAAAGTTGGGGAGTGGAGGGATTGGGGGAAGAGGTAGAATTGGTGTTAGTTCATTAGTTTATGGCTTGGATGACAAAGAGGCAAACTAAAATCGAATCTCTTGCTGAACCAGAGGATATAATTTAGGGTATCATAAGCAGAATTGGTCCAATGAATTTGAATGCTGTTAAAATGCCACCATTAAAACAGCAAAGTTGGTACACCCAAGAGTTTATAGGAGCCCTTACTCTCACAATAATTTGGAATAAATTTTTCCAGATCAACTGAGTCGTTTTGACAGCCCACCACATTTATTCTCATTGAGTATTTGAGCTAGGAGGGAATTATTTAAATACGAGATAAAAGAGAAAAGGAAGTTGGAAGTGAGATTCAGCATGAATAAAGTACAATGCTGAATGAACTCATGGACAATGGAAGCTGATTGTTCATGAGAAAAAGCTCCTGAAATAGAACTGGGAAGGATCTGTCTTTCTTTGCAAAATAAAGTTAATTTTCTTTTTCATTTCTTCTGTGTTTAACAGAACAAATTACTTCTTCTATAACCTCTGCACTGAACACTTCCAATATCCACTCACCACTTAAAATTTTCTTAATGTATTAATACATTAATGTGAATCTCTATGAAGTCCAGAGCATGACTGTGGCAAATGGCTTTTCCAAAAATGGCCATGAGCAATATTTCTGGGACAACATGTTCTTCCAGAAGATTGTGCTTTACCCTTAAGAACAAGAGGCAATTTCCCCTTGAATCTGAGTGGGTTTATGTCTACTTTAACCAAGAAGGTGCATGGAAGGATGCAGAATGACATCTGAGCCTGGGTTCAGGTTTCTCCTGTTTCTCTTTCTGTGTCTCTGTCCCTTTCTCTTTTTCTCTGACCCTGTCTCTGTCTCTCTTCCTAGGCATCTCTCTCAATCTCTGTCTGTCTCTATCTCTATTTCTATCTCTTTTGAGACTTTCACCCTCAGAATCTGGCTGTCATGTGGTGATTAAGCGGAAGCCACATGAGAGGCCATGGACAGCTCTTCCCACCAATAGCCCTGGCTGAGTTGACCGTGCCAACAGCCTGAAGGAACTGCTGGACATTTGAGTGAGGAATCTCTAGACGGTCCCAACTCAGTCTTCAAACATCCTAGGGACACTGAATGGAGCAGAGATGCCCTGTCCTCCAGTCCTGCTGAAAAGGTGGGCTCATAAACAGTAGCAATGTTGTTGCTTTGACTTCATGTTCTGGGGTATGGTGTTCCACAGGGTCATCACCTTTCTCCAGCTCTCCTGCTGCTGTGTCTGCAGCAGCTTTACCACCTCACCTAATCTTGCTCTAGTCACCGAACTGATGTTGGAAGTTGTATTAGTTTGCTAGGGCTGCCATAGCAAAGTACCATAGATGGGGTGGTTTAAGTAACAGGAAACAATTGTATTGCAGTGCAGGATGCTGCAGGTCAGAGATCAAGATGCTGGCAGGGCTGCAGCCCCTCTGAAAGTGCTAGGGAAGCATCTGTTTCATACCTCGTCCTTGGCTGTTGGTACTCCTTTGTTACTCCAGTCTACACAGTACACAGTTTTCTCCCTGTGTATGTGTCGGTCTCCAAATTTCCCCTTTTCATAAGGACACCGGTCATATTGAATTAAGGGCCGCCTTAGTTCTGTATGACTTCATCTTAACTAACTGTATTTGCAATGACCTAATTTCCAAATAAGGTCACATTATGATACACTGGAGGTTAGGACTTCAACATAAGAACATCTGAGGGACAAAAGTCAAACAAAACACTTCCTTTGAGAATCCATAGGTCCCCATTGTTTCTGAGCCCTGAAACTCTAGTTCCCATATGTCTCTCACTTTATCCATGTCCCTGGCACAAACTAGGAGTCTCCTGGTCATTTTGGCTCCAGGATCTTATTTCTTGCCCTCAGCTTCGTCCTTCTTCTTGTTCTACTTCATACTAACCTTTCCAGATTCCCTGCAAGGGGGGTGCACCTGTTCCAAAATGAAGCCTGCTTAAGATTGGATAGTAGCTCAGCACCACTGGGCATGGGTGTGTCAGCCTCCTGCTGACTGGACCTCAAAATATAGGCTCTTGCTGGATGAGAGTCACTGCTGAACTGCTTACTCCCTAAGTCTGAACCACCAACTCCAAAGGTGGATCATCACTTTTGGGTGTCAGTGTAGGGACCACTGTGACAAGGGCTTGTGCCTCCTCTGCATGGCAAGTCTAGTGCTAGCCCTGCTTAGCTCAGGCTTCCCCCAGCTAGGACAAAGGCAGTGTCAGACTGAGATCTGTGCTGGAGGACAGATACTTCTGCTGATGTATGTCTGGCCTCTGGAGGTTAAAGGCAGCTAAGTGGCTTCATTCATCATGCTAAACCTTTTTGCATCTATCTTTTATAGAAGGTTCCACTTGTAGGACATGCAGACATGTTGGAAGAACATAAAGTCATAGATTATTTAAATTGTCTTTGTTTACTGAGTGCCCGCCTGAGTCAGGCTGTGTTGAGCATTATCCCTCCATTGATGTACTCAATCCTTTGTGAGATGATGTTTTCCACATTCCCCAGGAGGAAACTCTCCAGGGCCAGATAGAAATGACTGCTCTGTGGTATCTGATGCCTGAGGATTTATCCCCAATCTGCACACTCACCCTCTCCTGTTCATGTTGATTTACCTTCCACACAAAAATCTTACTCCCTTCTCCCAATATAGAGATCATGATAAAAGTTTCCCTATCCGAATTGGTGGATGCTCTCCTGTGTTCCTCACTCTCCAGGGCCGGTATTACTCCAAAGATCCAGTCCAGCCCCCAGGCAGAGGAGGCAGAGGAGAAAGCAGCGGGCTGACAACCACTCAGGAGCCTGCTCTTGGGAACTCCTGCCCCTAGGTGGCAGTGCAGCACTGTCCTGGTCCCCTCTAGGCTAGAGCTTGGAGCTGGATCCAATTCTCTTCCCCCAAATCTCCAGGGCTTTCCCACTAGCCTGAAGTCAGAACTGATTCTGACCACTAAGTATTAAATTCCTGTCAGAGTATAACAGAATATTTCTTTTAAATATTGGGAGGCAGGCATAGCCTGAAAAAACACTAGAGCAAGAACAACCGTGCAATCAATAATCACCATGGTGGGCAATGAGAGACAGGATGGGAGAGAGGTACAGGGTGAAAGCTGTCATCACGAATGTGTGTCCAGCACTGAAGCTGTAGCAGAGGTCAAGAGTGGGGACCAGTGTGTCTGAGGTGACACCAAATGGCTTCATGTCCAGGTCTGGTTCTACAGGGCAATGGACAGATCCAGAAAGCTCAATCAGCAAGAGGAGCCATAGGTTCTACTACTAATTCAGTTATAATAATGAGGAAACTGAATATCAAGGAATTAAATTAAAGGAACAGGTGGAGAGAATATAAGATACAAACAGGAAATAAAAACCATCTTCTGCAACATGGTGATAATACTCAGGAGATCTCAGGGCTTGGGGACCACATGCCTCCCTTCCACGGGAGATTCTGTTTGCTTCAGGGATGCACCAGCAAGACAGTTTTCAAGTAGTTTAAATGAAAGTAGGAAGTCAAGGTTAAAACCACCTATTGGCATAGCTCTTTCCTCCTGGCTGTGCACCTTTACCAGGAAAAAAAAAAAATCTTCCCATGATGAGTTAGAACATCAAACACAGTCATCTTGACTGTAGGCCCTAAGTGAGAACTAGACTTACCTTGACTTGTAAGATGTCTTTTGGGTATGCTAAGAAGAAGGGAAAAAGCCAAACAAAGTCTACAAAACAACAACAACAAAATAGCTAAAAAACCCTGAAAAAAGGCTAATAAAGTATGGTTTTCCAGAATATTCCTTTGTAATTAGTGTGGGCTTCAGGGTATGCAGATAACTTAGGGAAACATTTACTTCTGACATTTAGGTACACAGAATCATTGTCTCACCCTTGAACCCAGATATGAGCTTCTTGTGTCTGAAATTGCCATGGATAGGGAAGGTGTTCTTCCATTTGGCCACTGGAGGGATGATTGAAAAACAGAACCAACTGTATGAAAAGAAAACGACCAATTTAAATTCATGCTAAGGTGAGAGTGAGTATTCTGAGAGTCCAACCTACAAATGGGGTTTGGCTCAAAAGTGCTTGGTGGCAGAAGGGCCTGGATAAGAGTTAGACCAGAAAGGCTGGGTGCACAGCAGGGGTGGTCTTGCTGGCCACATCTGATTATATCCACCAGCCCCTGCTCAGACATCTCTGAATCACGCCAAGTCCCTGTGGGCAGCGATTACCAAGTTCTAATGCCTTTGTCCTGACATCAGCTCCCACACATGGTCTGACAAATGGGCCACATCACCTTCTTGCCCCTCCTTCCTCCTTCTCATCCAAGGCTGCTAAAAACCATGATGCTTCTCAGTTTTTTTTTTTTTTTGTTATTTCCTTTGTCTGTCTTCGTCCTTAGCAGTTTATTTTCTTTTGTTAGAACCTTTGGATTTTTCAGAGCACACCCGCCAAATGTCTTGAGATGCTGTATGCCAGTGATTTTGCATTGGCACGGCTCTGCTCCCAGCCCGTTAGCTACAGTTGCTAGGCTGGCTTCTGCCGCATGTCACAAAGAACTCGGCGAAAGCCTCGGTAAACACTATTAAGCTCTAAACGGATGATGATAGTGAAATCGGCTCTAAGCTGTGGCTAATGGAATGATATATTCATTGTGCTGTATAAGAACAAGGACAAAGAACTGGACACATGCCATGTTTCATAAGCAAATGGAGTTATGCAAAAACCATGTGAGGAAACAAATGGCTTTTGCTGGCCTACAAGCTGTCTGTGTACAGGGCAGGGCCCAGGTGGTCATGCCACCTTAGCCGTGCAGGCTGACTGGAAGTGGTAGTACTCAGCTGCCTTGAGTTTGTCCTTCTGAAGCAAGAATTAGTTACGATAGAGGAGATAAAAATTGATTTGGGTCTGGAAAGTTGGAGACTGCCTCTAGGGGGTTGAAATGCTAATCTCCCCAGAGTACTTCTTCCACAAAGATTTCCTACCTATCCTACCTATACTGTTCCTCCCAAAAGGATACTATTGAAACACTTCCTAAGTGGCTCATTTGGGTAGACAGGAAACTCCTGGGCTGCTGCTCCCTTCCTGCCTAGGATCACTCCACCTTTGGCCTCTTTTGCCCATCTGCTTCTCACCTCGTGGCCATCGTAGGCATTTTAGAACATGCTGAGGAATCCCTCCAAATGTGCAGAAATTAGAGTCAGATCTTGACACTTACTTTAAATTTTCTCCACTGAGGCTCCTTCTTTTATGGTAGTGTTTAGAATTGCATAACTTCTCACAGGAAAAGAAAACCTCAAGGTTCACTAAGTAGGAGTACCAGGTTATTACTACATTTCTACTAAGTGGTCACAGCCTCTGCTTGAATATAACCATGATGAACTCACTGCCTTCTCAGGTCACGTGGTCTAACTTTTGGCTTTTCTACATGCTTTTTACATTCAACATAAATGTGTTCTCTTATGACTTCCACTCAGTGATCCTAGTCTTAGCTCAGTAGGTAGTATAGATCAAGTTAAGATAATTGCAATGGTTAATCTTGGTTGTCAATTTGACTGGATTGTGAGACACTTGTAAAAACTGGTAAAGCACCTTCTGGGTATATCTGTGAGATGGTTTCCAGAGACAATTGGGAAAGACCTACCTTGAACATGGGCAGCACTGTCCAATAGGCTGGGGGCCTGAATGGAACAAAAAGAGGAAGCTTGCACATGTTTGCATACTGGACACCTCTTGGCATTTCTTGATGCTTCTGTCACCTCTGGACATCACACTCCAGATTCCTTAGCAGACTTTCACCAGTGGTTGTCCAGGGATTTTCTAGGACTTCAGTCTCAGATTGGGGCTGCATCATTAGTCTCTCTTGCTCTAAGGCTGCTTCCAGTTTCTTGGAATGAGAAGCCACTGGTTTTCCCAGCTCTCCAGCCTGCAGATGCCATTTAGAACTATTTAGTCTCTGATTGTGTAATACAATCTAAAAACTATAAATACATGCATATATTTCTAATTCATATATATATGTATTATTTATAATTTAAATGCATGCACACACACACATACATATATATCCTATTGGTTCTGTTCCTCTAGAGAATTCTGACTATAATACTCTAATATGCCTTCTTTTACATTATTTATGCATTATATAATATTATGTATTTATATAAGTGTTATGCATAATCATATATAATATTTATGTATTTATCATATACAAATATGCATAAGCATATATAATATGTATATATATATATATATATATATATATATATATATATATATATCTGCCTTAGACTTGTTCATTTGGAGGTCAAATTAAAATGAGAGAATATGGAATAAAATCAACTGCCGTTTCTGTGACCTGACACAGGTACCTCTGCAGACAGGTCAGTTTCCTTTAGGTCACAGGCTACCATAATGTCAACACATGGATTCTTGGACATTGTCAATATTTTTCATTGGTCATGGGCCCTTGATTCAAGAATCTCTCCAGTTCTTAGAACCCCTGGGCTTTCGAGTCAGGGAGATAGCAGCTGTAGTTCTCTTGGGTGCACAGCTGAGGGAATGGCTTCCAAAGTCCTCCATCAAATCTATAGTGCATTGTTAAAGAACATGGTCACTGTAGACCTGTGGGAAAATACCGTTCTCTTATGACTTCTCTGTCAAATAAAACCCTTGAAGACAATGATCAAATAATTTCCTGAATCTTTATTTTTCTTGCCTCCTTAGGGGAAAAAAAAAATCCTTCAACTCTTTCACATGTAGCACGACTGGAATTTCCTCTTCCTGTAGTGTTTCCTCTGAATTGGTTCCAGCATGTCTAGATATTACCAAGTGTAGAATTTGATAGCGAATGAAAGGACAGTCCAAGCAGGGTGGGGCGGGGAGCATGGTTAGGAAGTCCTGAAGTTTTGCTTAAGGCTTCTTTCACTGGTATAGTGTTGCAGTCAAACACATTAAACTAGGATATTTCCATATTGCAAGGCACAGAGTAGCTGATCCAAAGGAGATAACATATAAGTCTAGAAAGTTCACACCAGGAAATTACTATGTGAGAAATAACACTTAAGAGAACACTGGTGGGAGCCAAATGGATGTTAGTGAAGTCCCGTGAAGGTGCTACCCATGGGAGTGATGGGAACTCATGTTTGTGAGTTACCAACCTCCTTTAAGCACTGGGCTCTGTCCCTTCGGCCCTTAGTTTACATATGTACTCACCCTTGGCATAAGTGGCTATATATGGCTAGCTCCAATTTACAAAGCTGTGAAGTTCAGAAAAGAAAATGAACTTTTCCAAACTTACAGCCCGGATTCACACTCTCTTGCTTTGAAACAAAGCTTTCTTGAAACTTTCCTAACACACATACACCTTTTTCAGAAATCAACGTCTGCAAAGACAAAATAATAACTACAACAATTAGAGATCTGAGTAGTCCAAATGTGGATTTCTGCCATTCTTTTGGATTCTCCATGCTTTATAATTCTTTAGTGAATATTTATTGCTTTTGTTTCAATGAAAAAGAGAGAAAAAAGGAAGTATTATTTTTAGTTTAAAAAGAAATCATGTAAAAGGGTTCCTGTTTCAAGGGACCTGAGCCAGAAATCATCTTTCTTACCTTGCTGTTCATTGCTCGCTCTTCTGACCTCAAAGCATTCCACATTTCAATCTTCTTCCTTTTAATGTGTGAGGAGAGTAATCTAGTAGGGGGTCTGATAAAAGAATTTGAAAATGGGCTTTTTATATGTGAAACCTGACATACTCAGAACAGAATCGTGGCCGTGCAGCTAGTAATTGCTCTCAACTTCAGGGAAGAAGAGACTTCCCCACTCCGAAAGATGAAGGTATCACCAATTGTAAAATCTGCTCCAATAACTGATTAGTGTTTAGAACTGCTACTTCTTTCCCCCTTCTCTTTAACCTAACTAACTCCTGTGTGAATTCATAACCCCTAGCTGAATACTCAGTAGAAGATAACAGTGGCTTGTCATTTGGGGCTTTTAAGATCAGATGCACCTGATTCATGTTTCTGGCCACTCAGCTTGCGCTCCAAGGCTTGCCAAAACACCCCTTGACCTGGACCCAAGGTTCAGATTGACCCTTAGAAGACCTCTCAGGCCCCTTTGAGGCAATCCTTCCAGGCCATTGTTAGATTTTTGCCATATATTTTTATATCCAGCATGTAGCTGTTGCATGGTTCTCTCCTCTCTATGCAGTCTTTTGTATATGGAGTTTATGTTGCATCTCTTTGCCTCTGAACTGGGAGGCAACATGAGCAAACCAGAAAGATATGCAGAGAAGCATAGTATGTAAGTCAGCTTTGCCTTGTTGTGACCAAAATACCTGACATGAACAACTTAGAGAAGAAAAGTTTTATTTTGGCTCATGATTTCAGAGGTCTTAGGCTATGGTTTGCTGGCTCCATTGCATTGGGCTTGAGGGGAGGCAGAACAACATGGTGGAGGAAAGCTGGTCAACTCATGGCAGCCAGATGAGGGGAGAGAGAGAGGTGGAGAGGAAGGGACCAGGGGTAAGGTGTAGTCCACAAGGGCAGCTCTTATGAGTCAACTGTTTCTTAAAAGCCCCACCTCTGAACATTGCTGCATTGAGGACCGAGTCTTCAACCCATAAGATTTGGGGGTACATTCCAGACTGAAATCATAACACAAAAGGACTAGAATTCAACTTTGGCTCAATTACCATATAACCAGTGAATGCTAACCATGCAGAGCTGTGATGTACTCATATTTAATATAACCTTATGGCTGTTATGAAAGGTGCACAGCATATTGATTACACATACAATAAAAGCAGGTAGTATTTGCTATCATTCAATCAGTTTTCCCCCAAGGAGTTTGATGTGAAATTGAACTGTCAGTTTTTCCTATTTTGGAATAACTTTGATAGATCACCTGCCTTCGGGTGTTATTGGAGATATACTATTGAATCCTATCTTCTTGCTCCTGCCTTTACAAACCTATGTAGGTTCCATAAGGAGGAGATTGATGTTGAGCCATTTATTTTATTTTTTTTTACAAGTTGACCATGGGGATCTGTGAACACCCAAGGAAATTTTGAGGCTGATTGCACCTAGGATCTAGTAAAAAATAAAAGTAGTTTCTTCCTCTTTTATTTTCAAGATTAAATGTAATAAAAATGCCATTGGTTCTTTGTGAAGAAATAAAAATAGTTTTAATTGTTATGAAATGAAAAATATATCTTCCCACATATTTCAACCAGTAAATTTTATCTCCCCATAGGGAAGGCCGTATGAAATGTCATGTCCTGGTTGGAAAGTATTGCAGTGAGAATTATATTATTTCTTAATGCACTGGCCCAGGCATTAGTTAATTTTGTCAGAAAGTCATTACAAGAAAATATCTTCTTTACGAAAAGAGGCTAGTTTTTATACAACGCTTTTTATTGCTTGCTTCTTCTTAATCATGCTAAGAAAGTCTTTAAACATTTTCATTTTCAAATATAAAGCATAATATATGGAATATATGCAGTATGGTAATATATAGCATTTATTTTTAAAATTTGATACTTTCCCTGGTAGCGGCAGAAGTTTTTAAACTTTGTTCAAAGCGGCTTCAAATTTCTCCTAGGAAATCATACTCAAAATTAAGGTAGAGCTGCCTAGAGGCATCTGCAGAGATCACAAGACTGCATGTATTTCCAAGGGAATTATTGTGAAAAATACTCTAAATCAAGCTATCTGTACTTGTACAACTGGGGAAATTCTTGTAGAGTCCTTAATTACTGTTCTCGACACATTTCAGGTCATCATTTTCCTTATCTGGTGCACAGAATAAAACATCAGAAAATAAAGTATACTAGTTTGAGAAGTTCACTCAAAATGACTCAGTGTGCTTTCATTTAAAGAAAGAGTAGCACATGGTTGAATATTAGACTGGCAAAGAATCTTAGAAATCATCTAAAATTCATCTCCTATACACATCTTCAGCCTACACAGGTGTCTTGTTTACAAGTGAGGGCGGGGGAACCTACTGCTGATGGTCCACTTTGTCTGTAGGTCTCCATCTGGTATGTGTGCTTTCCCTGATTCCTCCACTGATTTTTTAAAAATTAAAATTGAGATTAATTTCCTGCAGATATTTGTAACAAAGGATCCTCTGTCAGATGAGTAGCTAGAAAATATTTTTCTCCCCTTCTGTAGGCTGTCTCTTTCTGCTCTTAAATATTTCTTTTGCTGTGCAAAAGTTCTTAAATTTGATGCTATCTCATCTATTACTACTTGGTTTAATTTCCTGAGCTTTAGGAGTCCTATTGAGGGAGTTATTGCCTGCATCTGTGTGCTGCAGTGTTTTCTCTGTTAGTTGTAAAAGTTTTGATCTAATTCTGAGGTCTTTGATCCACATTGAGTTAACCTTTGTTTCTGGTAAGAGATAAAGATCTTCTTTCATTCTTTTACATGTGGATATCCAATTTCCCTGGCACTATTTGTTAAATAGGCTTTCCTCCAACATATGTTTTTGGCACCTTTCTTGAGGATCAGATGACTGCATCTCGTGGATTTGTCTCTGCACTTTCTATTTTATTTGTTTGGTTTGTGTGTCTATTTTTATGCCAGTACCATGTAGTTTTGATAGTAGGGACTTGCACTATAGTTTGAAGTTGGGTGTTGTAATGCCTCCAGTATTACACTTCTTTTTGCTCAGAATTGCTTTTGGCTATTCTGGGTCTTTTATTCTTCCTTATGAGTTTTAGGATTTTTTTTTCTAATCCTGTGAGGAAGAATGTTGTTGGTATTTTGAAGGGGATTGCTTCACTCTTGGTAATATGGCCATTTTAACAATATTAATTCTACCCATCCATAAACATGGAAGGTCTACATCTTGTAGTGTTTTCTTCCGTTTCTTTTTTTCAGTTTTCTGTAATTTTCAAGGTAGAGGTCTTTCATCTCTTTGATTAGACTATTCTCAAGTATTTTATTTTTTTTGAAAGCTACTGTCAATGGAATTGTTTTTCTGATTTCTTTTTCAGCAGATTTGCTATTGGTGAATAAAAAAGCTATTAATTTTTGTATGTTGATTTCATATCCTGCTATTTTGCTGAATTTGTTTATCAGCTCTAGAAATCTTATGGTGGGGCTTTTTGCACCGTTTAAGTGTAAAATCATATCATCTGCAAAACAATTTGAATTTTTACTTTCCTGTTTGAATCCTTTTTATTTCCTTCTCTTGCCTGATTTCTCTGACTAGAATTTCAAGTACTATATTGAATAGGAGTGGTGAGAGTGTTTTTTCCCCATTCAGTATGATGTTGACTTTTGAATTGTTATATGTATAACCTTTATAAAATTGAAGTAAGTTCCTTGTATTCTTACTTTCTCTAATGTTTTTAGAATGGGTGCTAAATTTTATCAGAGTTTTTTTTTTCTGCATCTATTAAGATGGTCATATGATTTTTGTCCTTGATTCTATTTATGTGATGAATTACACTTATTGACTTGCATATGTTGAAATACTCTGCATCCCTGGAAGGAAACCAACTTCATCATGATGTATAATCCTCTTAATGCCTTGTTTAATATGGTTTGTGATTTTTTTTTTTTTTTGGTGGAGAATTTTTGTTGTTGGAACTGGGGATAGAACCCAGGGCTTCATGTATGCGAGGCCAGTGCTTTGCTCCCAAGCTACATACCAGCCTGGTTTGCTAATATTTTATTAAGGATTTTTGCATTTGTGTCCATTGAAGATATTGGTCTGTAGTTTGCTTTCTTGATGTGTCCTTGTCTGGTTTTGGTACCAGGGTGATAAGAACTTTATAGAATAAATTTGAACATGTTCCTCTTCTCCTCCTTCCTATTTCTTGGAGTAATTTGAGGTGCATTACATTCTTCTGTAAAGATTTGGTGAAATTCAGCTTACAATTCATCTGGATCTGGTTCTGGGCTTTTCTGTGTTGGAAAGCATTTTATTTCTGCTTCAATTTCATTGCTTGTTATCCATCTGTTTAGGACTTCTATATTCTCTTGTTTTAGTTTTGGTAGGTCATTATGTGCCTAGTATTTTATCCATTTTTTCCTACATTTTCTATTTTATTATAGTATATGTTTTCAAAATATTCCCTAATGATCCTTTGGGCTGCAATGATGATAGTGGTGATAGCTCCTTCTTTATTACTAATTTTATTACTTTCCATCTGTTTTTCTCTTTTTTGGGGGGCTAATTTGGCTAAGGGTTTAACAATCTTGCTTATCTTTTCACAGAATCTTTTCTTAATTATATTGATTTTTTTTAAATATTTATTCTCTATTTCATTGATTTCAACACTGACCTTTACTATTTGTTTTCTTTTACTGGTTTTGGAATTTGTTTGTTTTCTTCTTAGGAACTTGAGATGCATCATTATGTTGCTTATTTGATATTTGAATTTTTTTTTTAAATGTAGGCACTTAGAAACACTTTCATAGTGTCCCAGAGATTTTTGATATATTGTATCTCTATTCTCATTTGGTTCTAAGATTTTTAAAATTTCTCCTCTGTGATCTTCTGTGACCCACTCATTATTCAGAAGTATATTATTCAATCTCCATGTGTTTGTGTAATTTCAGTAGTTTTTCTTGCTATTAATTTGAAGTTTTATTTAATTATGATCTGATAAGATTCAAGACATTATTTCAACTGATATTTGTATTTGCTAATACTTGCTTTGAGGCCAAAATAAAGTCTTGCTTTTTAATTCAATCTGAAAAACTACTTCTTTTATTTGAGAGAATTCATATGCAGTATTATTATGTTTATTATTTCCTGCCTTTTTGAATTATTTCTAATGTTTAATTCAATCTTAATTCTCATTTGCTTAGCTACTTTTCTAATGAGATTCATCCTTTTGGGATCTCTTAAGTTCGTTTATTAACTTCTCTATGAACTGTTTCTTTAAGTGTTTTCTGTAATTCTGACTTAGTAGTCATGAATCTTTGCTTCTGCTTATCTTGAACGATTTTTATTACAAGTTCAGTTATGAAGGAAAACTTTACTGGATATAGAAACCTCCCTTGGAAATTATTTTTGGAATGAGGTATTCCAGGTCCTTTGGGCTTTTAGAGGCTTTGCTGAAGAATGAAAATAATTTTGATTAGTTTATGTCTAAATATGATCTGATGATTTTCTCTAGAGGCTTCTAAAATTCTCTCTTGTTTTTGTATGTTAGGTATTTTAATGATAATATGTGGTGAAGAGGTTCTATCTGATCTAGTCTATTTGGCGTTCTCAATACATCCTCATTTACTCTATCTTGAAGCACCTCATTCCCAAGAATTAGAGAACTTTCAGAAACTATTTTGCAGAAAAGATTATTCATGCCTTTAGTTTTTTTTTTTGTTGTTGTTGTTTGTTTTTAATCTAAGATCTCTTTTTGGTTCCAGTGATTCTTAAATTTTGTCTTTTCATGTTGTCCCAGATTTCTCATATATTCTGATCACAGTCACTTATTTTCTCTTTTTTATTAGTAAGAGTTCATGTACCACACTGTCAGTAGTGAGGAAAACGAGCTTCACCTAGCAGTGACCCCATTTCAAAGGCATTCATTATTATAGTATATTCTGATATTTGTTGATGGGTTAAAGCAATGTAGATTTAATTCTTACTAGAGAGGGAGACTTAGGTATGGTCTCTATGGGATGACTGCCGGACACAATTTTTGCCCAGCAATATTAGATAAGTTGGGCACTTTTCGCTCATTAAGTGGCTTTGCAGATTCTGCATTAGTTTAACCTATTCTGACTTTCTTTTCTACCACAGTTAGCAAAATAAGCTTGTCAGCTTTGCTTCTCCCTTTTTCTCTTTGTTACTTCTGTCCACTGACCCTCTCTGGTCAATGATTAGGGTTAACAAATTCTTTTCTGTATTCTATTCCAGTGTTTCTGAGTCCCTCCAAGTTTGTGATTGTCCAGTTTGGCCTATGTTATGCCTTAGTGCGCTTCCTCTGACACATGTGTCTCTCTGATCAGCTGTCTTCTCTCTGTGGAGGAGTTGAGATTTGTGCCTAGTTCCACTCTGTTATCTTCCCAACCACTCTTTGTTATTCTTTAACAATTTCCTTTGTTCTTCTGCATGTGACAAGGAAGACATGTCCATAATAAGGTATCAGAAGTACTTTTGACAGAATATCCATGTTTTAGTCAGCTTTTTTTTTTTCTTCACTGCTGTGAGTGAAGGATCTGATCAGAACAACTATAGAGAAGGAAAAGTTTGAGGGATCATGGTTTCAGAGGTCTTAGTCCATAAAAGGCTGGCTCTATTCCTCAGTGTTCAAGGTGAGGCAGAACTTCATGGCGGAGTATGTGGCAGAGGAAGCGGCTCACATCATGGTGATCAAGAAGCAGAGTGAGAAACTCCACTCTCCAGATACAAATATGTATCCAAAGCCATGCCTCAAAACTCACCTGCTCCAGTTACACCCTACTACTTCACTTAATCCCATCAGGGATCAATTCACTGATTAGGCTAAGGCTATACCCAATCATTTCTCCTCAAACTTTCTTCCCTTGTCTCACATGTGATTTTTTGGGGGACACTTCACATCTAAACCATAACAATCCTGCAGGGCAGTGTTTCTCATGGATCAAAATTATTAGAAGGACTTAGTGTACTTGTTAAAAACACAAATTTCTGAGTCCTACTGAATTTAAGAGGATGAGGTCCTGGAATCTACATGATAAACAAGCTCTCCAAATGCTTTTTAGGTTCAGACAATTTTGAGGAGTATTGATTGGGGTTTTAGTGTCATGTGTGTTTATGGATATGTGGTATAAGTAATGGATAAAATATGGATATGTGGAATAAAGTAGGCTGTAATAGCACCAGTTTTTTTGAGTTACCACAGAGCATTTATGAGTTGATCTAGTGAGGAAAACCGTAATGTCTATGGCATTGTGACTCAACATGGGTTCTGGGGGCTGTTTATTAAAAGTTTTCCATGAGGAATGTGTATCAGAATATAAACCATTTATCTAACACTACTTCAAATTATTGTATATATTTTCTAAACAAACAAAACTTTTTCTATGAAGGAAGCAGTATGTAGATTTGTATTCTGGCACAAGTTCCTTATCACACATTGCAGGCAGTCCTTTCTTAACATTGGTCAAAGGCACAACATACATGCTGTCTTTCCAGAGACCTAAAACCTATAAAAAATACCTGATAAAAATGGCCAAAATATGAAAAAAAAATTCAAAACTAAAAATTAACAAACTTTTCATTATCTCTAAAATGTCACAATGGGTCAACTTAAACACAACTTCTGTATAACTCTACATAAATCGTAAGTAATGTGGCATGTGAGAATACATTAAAATGTTTGCTGTGTTGTTAATTGATGTCTCAAAATTCAGAATTCAAAAATGACTGAAGTCTCTGGGAGCTAAAGATGGTCCAGTTCAAGGCTTCATTCCTCACTGGATATTGGATGCCTCAGATCTGGCTGCAATTTTGCTGTGATTGGCCGTTTTGAGAAGCTTTGGTTTTTGCAATAATTTATAGGTCAACAAAGAAACTTTCATTCTCAGGGTCTGTGCTGATGCTTCTCAGGAAAACAAATACTGTGGAAAATGGGAAAATTCTATCCACTCTAGAGCATCCGGGTGATCACAGTGAGAACCTGTGGGAAGGAGCTGAGAAGCTCTTCTCCACGTGTGGGACTTTCCATAGCAGAAGAGGCAGGTGGGAAGAGGCCAAACATATGTCCTCACAGAGCGTAGTCTAGACCTGTTACATCCCTTCACAGAGCATTCAGGGGATGCAGATAATCTTGGGAATAACGACTATGTATGGAGACCTGGTAACTAGGTATTGATATTTTATATTATGATCATTTACTTATGAGGAAAGAAAAACTCAAATATTTAAAATATGGGTACAAGTTCATACAGAGAGTAAGGAATTTTAATCTACATCTGCCTTGTTGGGAGCCCTTGCTTTTAACCAGGAGGTCATATGCCCCTCAGGCACTAGAGCTAAAAAGGCATGTCACTGTTTTTTTTTTTTTTTTTCCAGCATTTGAGTTTCAGGTCTAAGGAACAATTGTGACATTTCCCTGAAGGTGCTTTATATATGGAAGGTTGCCTTGAGAGCGAGGGAGGCCTTTCACTCAGGACTGGTTGTGCTTTCCTCAAAGATTTGACATGGTAAGTTCTTGAACATCCTATTTACAGATATTTTATGTCACTCTGTTGAAAATTTTGCCTGTATATGTACAGTTTTGTAGATTTGGTAAAATCATCAAATGTATTTATTGTAAACAGACAAGTTAAAGAAAAAATAATTAAAAATAATTGTTAAATATGAAATCTTTGAATGGACCTGTATCTCTTTTATTGGATTCTTTTTTTTTTTTTCTTAAAGAGGGAAGGCAGAGCTGATTTTAAATGTCACAGGCCTTGAGGCAGCCATAGGTCCAGGTGAAGAAAGACACAGAGACAGAATCTGACATTTATTAGTTATTGTCCCCGAGTAAAGCATTTTATTTCAGAAAGCTGTTGTTAAAGCTTGACAGATGTCTCTGTTCTCTGAGCTGTTAATTCAAAACATTAATCATTCGTCTCAATCTCTAGACTTGCAAAAAATTCTGTAGAAATGTTAAGCTTACATCTTAATTACATGACTCAGCCTGGAATTTAGGTCAGAGAACGCACACTATATTTGTAAGGCATTTCCCTCACAGGAAGCTAGAACTTATAAAATTGCAAGCTTTAAGCTCACCTCTTTTGGATGCTGTTTGGTGACTACCAGTGATTTTTCAAAGGTAGTGGGGCATTTCACATATATAGTATTTTAAAGTCAAATTTAGAAACCTGACTAAACATATCATTTATCTTGGATGATTTATAAATTTTTATTTATTTGTAGTCATTCCCTCTAATCATGGAAGGACAATATTCATAATGTCATGGGATGGTATACCCAATATACAAATATAGCTCCACACTCATAAATATTACTTAGGTATATGAGCTTTATTCAAGTACATTATATTTAAAAGGGTTTTTGATACTTGTGTGATATATTAAAATGATGTATATATTATGTATAATCCATAACATGGATTCTGGAGGTCAGTCAACTGAGAGTAGGTTTGTCTAACCAAGGATTTCCTTGGTTACATAATGACTTGGTTGAGCCCAAGTTGTTCTGAGTTAAGAGAGCAACAACTCTCTATATGCTGGAGTCCTTGGGAGGCCTTTTTAGCTTTATTATCTAACCTGGCAAGCTTAGATACATTGTATCTTTCAGGTCATTTTTCCATTTAATTTTTGTAATTGTTAGAATTTTAGAATGAAAAAAACTGTAAAAAATAGAATAAGAATAGGAAATATCAGAACGCATATGATGGGCTGCAGATGAAGATGAGGAAAAGGGAAGAAAAAGTTCGAGAGCCAATCAGGGGTGGGAGAAGATTTTATACTTGCTTAAGGTCTAGGAAAGAGATAAATTAAGAGTTAAATTAAGAGATAAATTTTGGGATTGGGGTTGTGTAAATGAATGCAGTCATGAAAAAAAAAAAAACAAACAAAAACCAAAAACTGTGTTTGTCTACAGAGAATCCTTTCTGAGCAAGTCTAAGAGATTTTGGGGAAGAAAGGATATCCAGGACACGGGGCCAAGCAGCTCCTTCTGGGGTGGGGAGGTGGATTCCAAACATGGCCTGAGGAACAGACTTCTACTGATTGTGGAAACAGGCTGCCTGTCCCAGGTGATCATTCCAGAGGAACATCTGGCATCATGGGCCACTGTTCTTCCCACAAGGACTCTGCAGATCACTTAGGGTTGAGTCAAAGGATATAAATTTTGGCATTGCTGAAATCATTGTCTACTTGGAAAACACAAAGATGGCTAGTGTGACTGGTATCCTTCTGCTGACAAACTTAAATGTATTCGACGAAGAAAAAAAATGTTCCAACCTGCCTCGATGAAAGACCACACACATTCAAGGCGATTTTGACTCAAGCTCCTTTTTGTCATTTTACTCAGAAAGTGTCTTTCTGCCTCAACAGTTGTCCCTGTGCTAGGTAAATGAGTTTCATAAAAAATGTAATAGAGTGCTTAACTAGGAAAATTCTATCCTGACATTGAAATTTTCTTTATTTTTTCTCTTAAAATGGTATGCTTTTTTTTAAAAAAAAACATGTATAAATATATTTGAAGTAATAAATATGAGCTAAAGGGTGCCTGGATACCTAATGATTTAGGAATTCAGGAGAATACAACATTTTTGGTTGGATTTAAATCTCGTCTCAAGAACAATGCTGCGAATTATGTTGGTTTCCTCGAGAAATAAATGCCCATTTCTCCTCAACAATCAAGAATTAAGGGTCAAATCCTACCTGCAGGACACATACCCAAGGCTCCTGCAAAGCTGGCATGGACTTGCTCCCATCACCTATTTTAGCCTATGAAATAGTAGAGAAAGACAGGAATGGTTTTCTTGATGGCTAACAAATACAACCAAGACTATGGGAAATGGAACTTCTGGTAATTTATGAACTATGCACATCAATAAGTCATGCTTTTCTTTGTACATTTCAGTTATGGAACACACCTTAAGGCAACTGTTTGGTCATTTGAAATTACAAGCAGCAAGCACAGCCATGTAAGTATAGCCTGTGGCACTAGCTGGACTTAATGAAGCCAGGCAGGAGAGGCAGCCAACTCCATAAGCCAGGATGTTTAGGGAGGTTGGGTCTCTAAGATCTCTGGGAAAATGATCACCATTATGTATAAATCAACCAAATGCTGAATTTCTAATGAGAATTTCTTAAAGTCTTTTCCATAAGGGAGTAGATAGAGTGGGACCTTCAGTCTATGCTATGTCAAGGCTTGCAAGAAAGGCTCGTGGAGGGTCATTTTTCATGGCCTGGGACCACCACACTATCTTATTCTGACAGGGCTCCATAAAAATGGACTACTGATACCAAGCGTCTGTTAGGTCCTCCAAGTGGGACCATGTAGGGCCTGACTACCAAGGCCAAGTACCTGCGTCTCATTTGATAGTCATGAGAACCTTGGGCTCTTGACATGTAGATACCATTGTAACTCCATGTTATACAGGAAGAAATAGGTTCAGAGGAGGCAAGAGGCTGGCAGACCCAGGCATGAACTGCAGACGACTATCCCTTTGACTCCCCCACCTTGCTCCACAGTGTCTTGGGAGGATCCGGCTGAGAGGCCATAGCTCCACCACAGAGGACTAGCTTCCACAGATTCCACAACACGTCTCTACCATGTGCTGTCCAGGCTCTCATTGTCACTTTCTAAATTGACCCAAATGCAACGCCCTGGAGACTGACTGCTGCGGGTGGTCCAGATGTCACATTTGCTTCCGTCTTAGCCACCAGGTTCCTTTCTATTCTAACATGAGAGTTTATCAGTGCTAGGGCTCAGAAGTGATGAAGAGGTAGGAGATTTAATCCTTAAGCCTCATACTTTGATTTCTATTCACCACTGTTCATTATTATTGGATTTCTTCTGTGGGCAAGAATGGTTCTAGGATGTGGATAAACATATGCTAGACAGTTGTTATGGATACAGAGTACAGAAAGAAAAATTGAACAAAAAGTTTTCAATACTTGCTCTGAGATGCTAGATAATTTATTTATCTTAAATTCTTCATGTTGTAAATGTGTATAAAAATGTGGGGTCTGAGGAGTTTTTTTTTTTTCCATGTATTTAAAGTTTCCAGCACAATGTTTTTTTTTTTTTTTTAAGTAGCAAAAAACTTTCAAGCCCAGTAAACAATCTTTCACTGTTGAAAGAGAGACCAGTAAGAACTAAATACCTGTTGGAGTGGCATGGGGTGGAGTGTCAGGGAACATAAAGTTTCTTAAACATGCTGTACTTACTATTTTAATACAACCTGGTTTCTCCCAGTTTGTCTTGCTCTTTAAAGTTATGTCTTTAAATTGTCATTGCTATTAACAGGTATCACTACATCCCTGGCTCTATTCTGCTAATTCAGCAATAAGTCTTCATGATAATTGGGCTAACTTAGAAAAAACAAATACAGATAGAATTTGGTACAATCTCCAGGAAATCAAAGGAGTTTGTTAGGGGACAGAGATAAGTACCTCTATGGGAAGTTGTCTGACCCTGCAAGGCCCAGAACAGTTCTCCCAGAACATATAACTGAAAGAATATTTCTTTTCTTTTCTTTTGGTGAATAGATTTCCTTATTTTCTTTCTGACACTTATGGAGTGCAACACCTCTGAGAAAAACTTTGCTTGTGTCAACTATCTCTGACTTCTGGAGTCCATATCATCGGGTAACTGCATTAGTTTTCTATAACACAGTATTGAAAAACGGGTAGCTTAGGTAACAGAAATCTATGATCTTACAGTCCTGGAGACTGAAAGACCAAGATCCAAGTGTTGTCAGTGTTGGTTCATTCCGAGACTGTGGAGAATCTGTTCCAGGCTTCTCTGCTAACGTCCTTGATTTGCAGATGCAGTTCCATGGCCTCTGCCTTTATGTTCATGTGAAGTTCTTCCTTTGTACCCCTTCATGTCCATATTTCCCAGTCATATTGGATTAAGGGTCTACCTTTCCCCCAGTATAACCTCATGTAAATTCATTATATCTGCAAAAGTGACACTATTTCCAAATAAGGTCACATTCTTAGATACTGAATATGAAGATTTTATCAAATGAATTTGTTTTATAGTAGGAGGGGTGGTGTTTAACCCATAACAAATGTTTCCAATGGGAATTAGATTTTATTAAGACCCCCAAAAGCTCTCAAACAAAGATAGTAACACCTTATCACATGGTGCTTGTCTTCTAGCCAAAAGTATCCCTTATCAAATATTAAAATAACCATGAATTGACCAGAGGGTTCTCCTTAAAATGCAGAATCTGATCCAATGGGTCTGGAATGAGGCCTGGGAGTCATATTACTAACAAGCTTCAGAGCAAGCCACCCCCCCCCCCCCCCGAGCAGCAAGGGCCTACACTCTCTGAAGAACAGTCATAGGATGAGGAGAAAGATTTGTACAAACTATTTGTATTATAGTGTCAGGACAGGAGTACATATGTTCGGCGGTGTGAGTGCTTGCTCATGCTCATTGCTGATGGGACTCTGCGTGTCCCAGTGCTCAGGTAATGGAGAGAGAAGCATTAATAGGGGATGCCTTCAACTGAAGCAGGTAAACAGCTGCAGGCACATATGCTAATGATCACTAATAAGCCCACTCATGGCCTGATTTCTCTGTCCATCTCACAGAACATCATTAGCCAGACAGATTGTGTCGGCTGCTCACTCTAATTAGCACAATGATGAGCTGCAGACAGAGTTTCAGAGCTGGAAAGGACTTTGAGTATATGGGGCCCAGCACCCTCACTTTCAGGCGGGGCACCAGATTTCAGGGAGGTAACAGTCAGGACTGACTCCATACCATGAAGATCAATGTGGTCCCTTCAATAGGGGACAGAGGTAAGACATCTGACCTTATTCTAATAAGAAAATCCTGCCTTTACTCTTAACTCCATGGATCAAGATGATTCCAGTGGATTAATTCACTTGACAGATTAATAATTTGAAAGGACTACTGTACTGGGTGGTGAGGATAGTAGGCAGGAAGGGTGTGGCTGGAGAAGGTAGGTCACTCACTACAGGAGTGTCTTGGGGGTTTATATTTTGTCTCTGGTAATTGGTTCTTTTTCTGCTTTCTGGCTCTCACGTACCAAGAAGCTTTCCTCTGTCGTGCCATTCTGCCACAATGTTCTACCTCTTCTTGGGCCCAGAGATGGAGTTGGCTAACCATGGACTGACCCTCTGAAACGATGAGCTCAAAATCAACTTTTCCTCCTCCAAGTTGTTCTTGTCAGGTATTTTGGTCACAGCAATGGAAAGCTGTAAAAACAGGGCTGTTATGTCTGAATCCACAAGAGGATAAGCAGAAGTTGAAGGAAAAGCAAGCTGAGTTAAGGAGAAAGGGCAATGCCCTGGGCCTGCTACCTACCTTAGTTTCCACCAGCAGATTTATAGTCTCATGTCAAGGCATCTGTGATTCGTTACTATAATTCCAGTTTAGCAAACTGCAGGGATACAGTCGTCATATGCTGAAAATGAGAGAGCACACGTGAAATGGAAAGGCAGAAACTGAAATCCCTGGCCGTGCAAACCAGGACAAATCCTTACTATTACCAAGACTTTTATCCCACGTTTGTAAACACAGAACTGTATTATTTCTTTGTAAGATTTCTGAGAAATAAAGTTACTTCTGTCAAGTGCATAACACAAGATAACATGTAGGTGGAGAATTCTAGTGCCCTCAGTAAAAAAGTCTTAATTATGGACTATTGAAATTGTAACTTTATTACTATTTGTTATAATTGTTTTGGAAGAAAATTTCTTGGGGAACTACCTGGAATCAGGTGACATCAGTGTATCAGTGCCATAGTTTGTTAAGACTTCTATTTTCACAATAGCACTAAAATGGTTCTTAAGCAGGGCGATTTTGGTGCTCCCACCTGGGGCACAGGTGGCAATCTTTGGAGATATTTTTAGTTGTCGCAGTGGGATGGTGCTACTGGCATCTAGTGGCTATTGGCCAGAGATGCTGCTAAAGGTTGCACAGTGGATCTGTCAGACGCTGTAACCAAGAATTATCTGGCCCCAAAGATCAAATGACAAGTTTAGAAATCCTACCCTAAAGTCTGTCAGCCAGATAATATCAGAATTATCTAATTTTCC
This sequence comes from Urocitellus parryii, assembly GCF_045843805.1. NCBI lineage: Eukaryota > Metazoa > Chordata > Mammalia > Rodentia > Sciuridae > Urocitellus > Urocitellus parryii. The sequence continues at coordinate 107,190,579 of NC_135533.1, forward strand.
TTCAGTGACTAGGATGTACATTAATAAGCCTTAGGGATTTTATTTCTAATGGGATTTATCTATTTAATTGTGTGCAGCAGCAGAAGCCTACACTCTCTTTTGGTCTACATGTGATACTATGACTACATGTATGTAACATTTCATGTCCTTCAAAAATGAGCAAAATAATCCAAATGTGCCTCAAGCAGGAAACAGCTATAAACACTGAAGAAGAGTTTTTGCCTCTAGTTATATGAGAGGAAACTGAACCGGAAGGTTGACCTTCTTGAATGAACCAATTTGCAGAGTCATTCTACTTAGTTTGTACTCTCTGCATTTTTTTTTTTTTTTTTGTGTGTGTGATGATTGGATGAGAACCTACATCCAATAGAAAAGGAAGACCTGTTGGGGTGTAGATGCTGAGTTGCTCTCTGCTTCTCAGATACGGAAATCAAACTGGGACTTTAACAATATTTCACATTGCAAATACTGTGGACCATTAGGGTAACTTCCAAGGGGAATGCTATGGTTTGGAACTAAAAATGTCTCCCGAAAAGTTCATGTTTTAGAAGTATGGTCCCCAGTGCAGAAAGTTTAGAGGTGGGACTTTTAGATTATGAGGGCTGTAACCACATCAGTAGATAAATCTGTTTGATGAATTAAACAATTGAATGGATTTCTGCGGGGGAACTGTAGACAGATGGGGTGTGATTGGAGAAAGTAAGTTACTGGGGGCGTGCCCTGGGGGATTTTATCTTGTCCCTAAGTCATTGCTCTTTTTGCTTCCTGACTGCCAGTGACCTGATTGGCTTTCTTCTACCTTGCTCTTCCATCATGATATTCTGCCTCTTTTTAGGCCCAGAGTAAGGAAGTTGGCTGACTCTGGGGTGAATCTCTGAAACCATAAGCCCCCAAATGGACTCTAAGTTGTTCTCGTCCAGTATTTTGATCACAGGGATAAAAAAGCAAACTAACACAGATAGGGAATTGGTAATGCCAGAAACTACTCTATTGGAATAACCCCAATGGAAACGAAAATTGAAGAATCGCTTGGGGAGATAATTTCAATTAAATATCCAATCAATATCACTTTTTGGTACATAATATTATGAATGGATTTGGAAGACTCACACAAATTTATATAAGCTACTACACAGTTATCAGTCTTAAGGATATTGTAATCTAACCACAGAGGGGGAAAAAAAAATCATCATGATTTACTCCTCTAAAAATGAAACATATTGTTTGCTTTCCTGAAATGCTCTAGATTTTGGTGGATGTGATATTCATCATTCCTCGCCTACATAATCTCTTGCTGTGTTGTGTTTCTATTCCATGAGAGCAGGTGGCCATTGAACCTGGATCTGTGTGCAGGTGAGGAAGTACTTAGCTTTGCGTAATGCTAACCCATCATAAAGGCCATAGAAGGACTATCATAAGCCATCACATGGTTCTTCCAGAAGAAAGACATGAGAGATTCCAGTAAATTGAGATGAACAGAGAGGTTCTTTTGGGCTAAGGAAGAGTTGAGTGTAATCAATATCATATGTGGTTTCAGTGGGCTTGTTTGTGGAGTGGGAGTAAAAACGGACAATTAGGAATGAATGATGATTTTGATCTGAATTCAACTGCATGTTTTCTGTAAGAGAAGATAACTTGGTTGAAGGGCAAAAATTCCTGTGAAGCAAACCGGAAGTATGCTTTTGTGAATTTAATTGATGTCCCTCTTCCCTACAGCATTGTGTTGAACTGTTGAGCACCACTACTGTTCATTATGTTGAGCACTGGAGAAATCTGATCTTAGTCACAACATGGTTTCCTGTACTAGCCACACAGTATCATCTTAATTCTGGAATGTTGGGCTGCCTCCAGGAGTCTACCTTATCCCTGGGGATATTAGCCATTGCACATCCAGACTTATTTAGGTACTAAACTAAACTTTTCAAAATAAATTTTGGGGTATGTCTTATTTTCCCCAAGATGCCATCAGAATTTCAAAATAGCTTCATTGTTCAAGGACCAGATGAAAGCAGCAGTTTGCCAGAATTTGAATGTTCCTTCACAGCAGCCAGCAGAAAGCATGTGCCGTAGCCTTTTGTGAATGCAAAGACATTTTAAAAATAGAACAAGAGTGTTTTCTAGGCAGCTTTAGGGGGAAAAAAAAAAAAAGGTTGGGAGCTAAAAGTGTCCTAAGCATCTTGTGACTAATTCTTTCTTCCTTTCATGTTCCAAGGTGGGCATTTGGCACCTTTTACATTTTCAAGAAATCTTGATCCACCTGAAAAATTAAAAGCAGACCTCATCTCAAGCACCATCTTTGAGGGTTTCTAACAATGCTTTAATTTTTTTCTTTTCTTTCTTTTTTTTTTTCAGAGATGGAGAGATAAGAAGACAGACAGAAGATGGAATCTAGGTTTTCCTCCTTGCAGGCTGTGTGTGTGTGTGTGTTGGGGGGTGAGTGGGTGGGTGGGGAGGACAAATGAGCTTGAATTCTGAAGCAATTGATTCGTTCTTCATTCAGATCCTTATCGAGAACTCAATTAATCGCCTGCTAAATCTTAACTTGCTCAATTACATTTCCCGGACTATCGCTAAAAACTTAAGTAGCTTTAATTAGTTTTTATTGAAAAGCATAAATAATGTAAGTATTGACTCGCTTGGATTTAAATTTTGGTTATTGGAAATAGTAAGGCATGCAGGCACTTTCATTATCGCCTGTGTCTGGTGAATCACCGTGGGATGGCTTTTTAAAGATATCCTATAAAGATTCCCTGGTCTGTTATATGAGGTACCACTAAAAGCCATGCTAGCCTCGTAATTGTGAACTTAACAGTTTAAATCTGTTTCAGTGTTGGTCTCATGAGGGAAAAAGCAAATCTAGGTTTCTATTCTCTTGTATTCTTTAACCTTTAATGACACCTTACTTCTTGTCTGAAAAATTCTGAATCGTGGGGATAGAACCCTACATAGTTTGCAGAACTAGCTGAAGGCAGAAAGCTGTCAATGTGTCAGCCAAACTATGTTAGGTGTGATGACTGAGGTTCCCTTATGGTCGACACTGGGCACTCAGGGCTTCAGCAGCCACTGGGCAGGCCATGGTGTATTCTTTGCTTGGTTAGGATATTAGAATGATACAATTTAATTCTGAACAGAAGTGGAATCCTGAATGTTCAGCTTCAGCTTGCCAAGATGATTAATAACCATTCATAGGCATGGTTAGCCCTTTAAGCTCACTGTGTAATCACTGTAGCCTGGGTGCTATTGTTTGTCCTCTTCTAAAACATTCCAGTAAAATCTGGCAGTATGCACATTGTCTAACAGTATCTTCCACTATAAGAGTTCTTTCCAAACAGCTTATACATTTATCTTGGAAGCAAATATATTATCAACTTGCAAGAATAATTTCAGCATTGAAAACCATGGTTAGGAAATCAAGTCTGTCTCTCTGTGTCGAGGCAATCCAGGAAATCTGGTCTGCGTTGCAAAGGAAGGCTGTGTGCAGAATTGCTTTGATAAACTGGTCTCTGCTTTTATAGATCAGCCTCTTTTTCAAGGCTGCACACACATTACTTCTCTGAAGATGGAGCCAGAGATATTTCACAAAGACAGCAGAGCTTATGAGAAAAGAAGGGGAGATAAACTCCTATCTTTTCTGGGAAAGAACTGATAAACCATATTTTTCTTGCTTGCAGTTTTGGAGTTGGACATCTGCAGCTCATTAGTTATCTACGACTATCATTCAAATCAATTAATTGAAAGAATTAAAGCACATCTTAAGGATAAAAATACACTTTCTCCCCCATTTTCTTTTAAACTAGCATCATACTGTGCCACATTCAACTGAAAAGATGTATCACAGTTTATAATCTTTTGTCCTAAATGTATCAACATATTTTTTTATTTTCTTGAAAGTCACTACCTAGTATTTTATTGAGACTGAAATATGCAGTTTCTTCTTGCTGAAATCTTCCTTCTGTCTTTTCTTTTCCCCCCATCTCTTTGTTATTTCCTGTATTTTTCCCCCCACATGATTTTCTCAAGCTCTCTCACTCCCTACATCCTAATGTGGATAATATTGCTGTTTTGGGTCACAATCAAATATGATAGTTGAGAACAAGAAACATATCTTTATTTTGATTTACAAATTGAATTCTTAAAAAAAATAGACACCTTCCCTGGCCTGGTCTATCCCTCAAAGGGAAAGAATCATATCCCCTACTCTGATTTTACAATAGTTATCTTTTATTCTTAGCTTTTTGTTTTAAACTGATCAAACTTTTGCAATATATGTTTTCAGTGCTTTCACTATCAGCTGAGTATTAGAATTGTTCAGTTCACTGCATACACTAAAATCAATAGAATCTTTGTGAGAGATTGCTGAGAGCCATAGCTAAGTAGGAATGACGCATGGCAATTTCCTTGTCAGCCTACCCTATGTTGCTTAGAGGAAGGACTCTCCATTGTGGAAATGGGCTTGCCTTGCACCCAGGTCATTTGCAGTGACATTGCATGTATGTTTGAGAAAGGTGACCCTGCTCAAGGACCAGGGTGGATCCGGGTTTAGGGAGGATCCTGCTGGGAATAAGGAGTATCCTGCTCCTTGGGTTTAGGGAGGTTCCAGGTTTAAGGTGGACCCTGCTGGGAATAGGGCATATCCTGCTGCCTCAGGCGCCCACCCGCTCCTTGAGTTCCTGTTGAGTTCTCACGGGATTCAGAGAGTATTTTGGGATGCAGAGCCCAGTGGAGGTGTGGATTTCCCCCAGAACGTGCGTGTAGAGTGCCGGTGACAGTTTGAGAATAAAGAGTTGCTGTTTGAATCTACAAGGTGTGAGTGGCTCGTGATTTTGTGCCCAGCCAGACTGCAGCAAGAGATTAAATCATAGTGTGAAAAAATCAGATTTTCCTGTTTCTAGCTTCTTTAAAATAGCAGTTATTAGGACCCCTGCTAGTGTCAAAAGGACCAGCTAATTCTGAAAACAGGAATAAACATGGAATGTTTATTACAAGAATGTTAATAGCTGATCCTGTTTTTTGAAGAATATATTCTAGATACATATTCACATATATAATAATGTGTTTATTGTACAAACATACCATAAATATGTAATATAATATGCTTTGTGACATATCTACTATACAAATATGTTTAATCTTTAAGTGAAAAAAAATAGTTTCATACCTAAACCTTTCAAATATGAGCACATCTTACCTTCTGATTGACTCCTGAGTTGGCTGTTGAGCCTGAAGGCAAATCTGGAAAAAGCAGCTTTAGCATTTTGCACAGTAGATATTCAATGTATCATGCCTGACCACAGAGCTGAGGTCAGAAAACAGAGGCCTTGAAATTGACTTGGAGATGTTTTGCAACTTCTAGATGATCTAGCGAGAGATAAGGACACTTTTTGAGAGGGTGTTGTATGATTAACCTCTGTGTTTGGGTGAGATGGACTTCCTCTAAATGCACCACTAACAACTGCTATCTGTTTGCCCCTTACTACACTTTAGATACTGTTATGGTTTGGATGTGAGGTGTCACCCGAAAGCTCACGGGTGAGACAATGCAAGGTTTGGAGGAGAAATGACTGGGTTATAGCCTTAACTTGGTCAGTAAATTAATCTCTCATGGGATTAACGGAGTGGTAAACGGAGGCAGGTGGGATATGACTGGAGAAAGTGGTTTATTGGGGGTGTGGCTTTGGGGTATATATTTGAATCTGGCAAGTGGAGTCTCTCTATCTGCTTCCTGATTACCATGTGAACTTCTCTCTGCCACACTCTTCTGCCATGATGTTTGAGCCTGAGGAATGGTGCTGGCTGTCTATGGATGGAGACCTCTGAGAACGTGAGCCCTTAAATAAACTTTTCCTCCTCTACAATTGTTCTTGTTAGGTCCTTTAGTCACAGCAGCAAAAAAGCCAACTAAAACAGATACTTCAGTGACCTTAGGTCTTGGCACAGATAACTTGCTGGTTTGAGTCATATAGAACCAGAATCACCTGCTCTGATTTGTCGAATCTGCAAGTGTGCATTGCCAAAATTATATCCAAGTAATATTTGTGCATGAAACATTTTATTGATGAATATCTTATAAGAAACAAAAGAGAATTATCTTAAGTATATTATGTCGATTCATGAAATTATCTATTGAATTATTGATTAATTCCAAAACTGTTTCTTGAACAATTATGTATCAGACACTCAAGACACTGAGAACACAAGGAAACCCATTTGGTAAGCTGAATAAAAGCACATCAAATGCTGAGAAGAGGGCTATTAGGGACCTTAGAGAGATACCATTCAGTTAGAAGCATTTACTTATATAAATAAATTCAGAAATGAAATAGAATAGACTAAAACAGATGCCTCAGAAATATAAAGGATTATGAAAGATTATTATCAACAATTATATACCAAAAATTAGATAATATAGAAGGAATGAATGAATTCCTAGAAACATACAACTTACTATCTGAACCAAGAAGAAATAGAACACCTGAAAAGTCTAATAACAAATGAGAAGATTGAAGTAGTAATTAAGAACCTCTTATCGGCACCAGATGGCTTCATATTTGAATTTGGTCAAATAGGCAAAGAAAAATTAATACAAATTATTTAATTGTTCAAAAGACAGAAGGAATATGAAGCCAGCATCACTCTAACAATGCCACTCCAAAAACACAGTGTTTTTTGTTAGTTTCCTTTCTAACAAGAAAAGAAAACTGAAGGCTAATATTTCTAATAAACAAGTATACAAAAATTCACAATAAAACACTAGCATATTGAATTTGACACCACATTAGAAAGTTCATCCACTAGAACCTAGTGGGATTTATCCCAGGGGTGGTTTTTACACATGAAAAACAAGCAATAAGATGTTTCACATTACTAGAATGAAAGATGAAAGCCACATTATCACCTAATGAATGCAGGAAAAAATGAACAAGTTCAAAATCCATTGTGGTTAAAAAAGAAAAGAAAAACTCTCAGCAAAATGGATGTAGAAGAAAGTTCCTCAATGTTAGAAAGACCATTTACGAAAAGCCTACAGATAACATGATCAATGTGAAAGAACTGAAAAACTTCCTCTAGGATCTGGTACAGGGAAAAACTTCCCACTCTAATAATTTAGTGCTGGAAGTACTAGAAAGTGCAATTAATAAGCAAAAGAAATATAAGGCATCCAAATCAGAAATTAAGAAATAGAAGTATCTATTTGTGGATGAAAAGACCCTATGTGCAGAAACCCTAAATAAAAATAAAACCCTTAAAAACTAATAAATGATTTAATTAGAGTTAAAGGCTAAAAAAATAATTTACAAAAATTAGTTGCTGTTTCTTACATTAATAACAAATTAGCTGAAAAACAAATTAAGAAGACAATTCCACTTACTACAGCATCAAAATAAAATACTTCAGAATAAATTTAATCAAAAAAGATAAAAAATATTACCTTTAAAACTATAAAACACTGATGAAAAATTAAAGAAGACAAAATAATTTATTCATGGATTGGAATAAGTTATTTTGTTAAAATGCCCATTATGCACAAGTATAATGCACCATTTAAAATATGAAAAATAAATAAACCAAACTCATAGAAGTAGAGAATAAAATGGTGGTTACCAGATGTGGGGAATGGGGAGTAGATGAAAAATAAGAGATATTGATTAAAGGGCAAAAAGTTTCAGGTAGAGAGTAGGAAAAAAGTTTTAGTAGTCCTGTGCACACAATAATTACTAAAAAGTAGATTTAATTTTTTTTACCACATGAAGTGATAGATTGTTAATTACCTTGGTTTAATCTTTCCACAATGTATATATGTATCAAAATATCACATTGTACCCCATAAATATATGCAATTATTATTTGACAATTAAAAATAATAATTTTAAGAGGGAAAAAATGTCCATACTACTTACAAAGATCTACAGATTCTGTGCAATCTCTATCTAAAACTCAATGACATTTTTCATAGAAAAAGCAAAAAGGATTCTGAAATTTATGCAACTGTAAAACATCTCAAATATCCAAAGCAAAAATGAATATAGCTGGAGGCATCATACTTCCTGATTTCAAATTATATTACAAAGCGATCACAATCAAAACAATCTGCCATTGGCATAGAAAAGATATATAGACCAATGGAACAGAATAGAACCCAGACATAACCCCATTCCCAGGACAATAAGAACACACAGTGAGAAAAGGAAACCTGTTCATTAGTTGATGTTGGGAAAACTGGATATCCACTTTAAAAAGAAGGAAACCAGACCCTTATAACATACACAAAAATCAACTCAGGACTTAAAGATATGAAACCATATAATTTGTAGAAGAAAGCACAGGAGGAAAGCTCTATGACATTGGTCTTAGCCATGATCTTTTGAATGTGACACCAAAAGTGCAAGATAAGAAAAGCAAAAGGGAGCAAAAGGGATGACATCAAACTGAAAAGCTTCTGCACAGTAAAAGAAAAATAAACAAAATGTAATGGTAGCTTATGGATTGGGAGGAAGAAAATGTTTCCAGGATACGAATCTGTATCTGATAAGGTCTGATAAGGGGTTACTATGTCTAACGAGTTCTAGGAGTTACTGTTCAAAGTGTGTAAGGAATTTATATAACTAAATAGCAAAAATTGATTAATTCATTCTTTAAAAATAGGAAAAGAGTTCAAATAATATTTTTTTTCCCCAAAAAGACATGCAACTGACCAACAGGATCATGAAAAGGTGATCAACACTGCAGATCCTCAGGGCACAAATCAAAATCAGAATGAGATATCACCTGTTAGTAAGGTGATTATCAAAAAGATAAGAGATAACAGTTTTTGGTGAGGGAGTGGAGAAGAGGGAACCAGAGAATATAAATTGGTACAACCATTATAGAAAGCAGTATAAAGATTCCTCAAAGAACTAAAAAAAAAGATACATCAAGGAATAATTGGAAAAATGCTGACAAAAACAGCAGTTCCTCCTTATCTATGGTTTTTGCTTTCCAAAGTTTTGCTATTCATGCTCATCCACAGTCAGAATTTTCTGGAAAATTCCACAAATGATTCCTAAGCTTTAGATTGTGCAAAGCTGTGGACAGTGTGATGAAATTTGGCACCATCCCATTTGATCATACCCTAGATTTGAATTGTTCCTGGGTCCATTGAATCCCCACAGTAGACAACGCCTGCCTGGTAGTCACTTTGTAGCCTTCTGGGTTATCAAATGAACTGTCATGGTATTGCTGTACTTGTATTCAAGTAATGTTTATTTTATTTAGTCGCTCCCAAATGTAAGAACAGTGATGCTGGCAATTCAGATATATGAAAGAGAATCCATGAAAATATTTCCTTTAAATGAAAAGGTGAAAATTCTCAGTAAGAAAAGAAAAATAATCACATGCTGAGACTGCTAGGCACGTCATATCTCTGAGAGAATGTAAAGAAAGAATACAAAATGTATGTTAGTTTCATTGTCACATTTCAAATTGCAAAAGTTATAGCCACAGTGTGTGATAAGGGCTTAGTTAAGAAGGAAAAGGTATGAAAGTTTAGGATTTTTCTATTATTCACTTGGGGTCTTAGAAACATATCCCCTCACTGGAGAGAGGGTCTTACTGAAGTTTCATTGACTAACCCGAGGGATGGCACTGCTGTACATGGAGAGGCAATATGTTTTCTCCTACTGAACTGCAAGGAGCTAAAAATGAGGGCTGTGGTCAGTGGATTTGTCATGCAGGGAGGATGCAACGCTGTGTGTGTGTAGTGCTCTGGCTTGGGGTCAGGTTTACCTTGAGAATGAATGAGTTGGTCACATATGAGGTGTACCAAATAGGTGGAGAGAGGTCCCTAATGGGGAACATCCTTCGCAGAGACAATCCCGGGGCCCATGTTTTTTAATTCCAGGGGTGCTTTCCTACAGAAGTTTCACTTTCCTGACCCTGCTTGTGAGCATCTGTGAGTCCCACTGAGACAATTGGCGTGTTGCCTGGGAGATGGTGGAGTCAGTATGGGGAAGAGACTGTGCGGCTTTCTCTTTAAACTACATGTGATTTTTTTTTCTTCCTCTTAGAGGAGCTCTAAAGAACAGTAGAAAAAATAGATTACAGAAAAAAAAAAGTAGTGAAAATATCCAATTATGGTTAAATTTTAAAAACACAGCTTGAAGTCCAGTGGGAAACTGAAATTGGGAAGTGAGAAAAAGATCTACTTTAGACCTGATGCAGTTTGGTTTATAAGCTCAATCTGAATGTTTACTTCTACAGTTTTAAACATTTGATTGCCACTTTCTTTCCTAGACTGGCTTAAGGTGGGTTTCCTTCTCCCCAGTGCTGGCTTTGGCTCCCTTTGCTTTTATTGTTGATCATGTGGAAATCCCCTCACACACCTCCTCTGCAGTCTCTTCTTTACTCTTGGCTGGATTTACCTTTTGAATTAGATCCTTAACTGTACATGCCACTTTACCTCAGTATGATCTTTGTTGCTTCTGAAAACCTTACATGCAAAAAAAAAAAAAAAATTTTTTTTTTTGGTTTGAATTTTGATTTTCACTTTGCATCTGTGTCAACTCCGTGTAATCTAAAAGCCATACCGAAAATAGAATTGAGAGAGAAATTTAAATACAATCCACAAGTCTCAGAAGTAATCAATGTGATAAAAACAAATGTTCTGCACCAGAAGAAAAGACAGGGGACTGGAGGAAGAGAGTTACAGAACTGTTGTTTTTCCTTTAAGAGGGTTGGCTCCAATTTGCTTGTTCTCCTCAGTTTTTCTGACTTCTTTGGAACCATGGATTCATCAGTGCGCTGTGCTTCTGTGATGGCTTCGCTACCTCCTCTCTGTCAGAGAGATGGAAGCAACAGAGCAGAATTGGAAAAATCAGCTTTTTTAGAGACAATGAACTGATTGCCCCACCAACAATGTGTAGCCTTGATTTTTCTCTGTTGATAGATGCACATGCAGGGAACCTTGGGGAACAGGACAGGGGTCTTTGGAAACAGAGAACACCAGGTGGAACTGCTGCTGTAGCCACTGACTGGTTGTGCAGTCCTGGGCAGCTTCTGAAATGCTCTCAATAGGACGTCCTCAGCCATAAAAAGGAGAGACTCATACCAAGAGCATGGGTGTATTTTGAACACAGAATGAAAATGTCTTTAAAGCACAATGCCCAGGGCTTGGCATACAAGGTGCCCTCTGAACTTTGCTTTATCCTTCCTTAACTCTGGTTTACCTATTCTGGGTGACATTCCAGGCTTCCCTAGATGGGGTTAGGGATTGGTGTGTACCTCATAACCAGCTGTGCATAATGTGTGTGTGTGTGTGTGTGTGTGTGTGTACCTAATTTCTTCAGTGAATCCATCTATTATTTGGAACTCATGAATATGTTATTATAACTAAATGAAAAAACATGTATGAGTATAATGGTGTATATAATCATGTGTTTAAATACACAGAAGTAATCATCTGTGTTTCATAGTTAGTATAACCTTCAGAGGGAGAGATGAAAATAGGAGTAATTCTTGGACTCCTGGTTCCAGTGTTTCCTGGTACTTTGAACTTAAAATGCAAAATTGGCTGGAACTCATCCATCCCTTGGCTGGTACCATCAAGGGGAATTGAGTCATTATGGTTAATTGTATCTCTGTAGTGAGATTTCCTGCCACATTCCACTTGAATTTTGGAGTGTTTCTTATTGTATCTTATTTTTCTTATAGCAACTGCCTCCTAGGTATTGTGAGCATGAAATAACTCAGTACCTAGCAGTGTTTACCGTGGAGGCTGGGAAGCAGTGTTCCCTTAGCAGATTAAAGCCAAGATTCTCTTAATGGAGAAATCCATTGTTATTAATGTATTGGTTGTTACTAGTATTAACATTATTATTAAATGAGTAGTCTCAAGACCCCTGAAGCTACCCTGATTTCTGTTCCTGTGATCCTGTTTTCTATCCATGGTGATTCTATTTGTATCCTTTAAAAATTTCCTTTTTGAATTACATTAGCCAGAATCTTTTTTTTTTTCCTGATTACTCTAAGCAGGATTCAGGAGTTTGATCAGCAAAACCTATTGTAAAATTCTTTCCTACTAATATAAAATTTTATTTACCATGCTTGAATAATGGTTTTCTTCACCAGTTAGTGGAGGAAACTTTAGTTTTCCTGTATTTAAAAATTCAATGTTAGCCTTCTTGAAGTCATTTATTGTAATTTTTTTTTTGATTTGTCATTAATTTAGCCTTCCATTCCTGGACAATTAAGTGGAAAGAAGAGGAGTTGTGGGAATAGGAAACTGAGTCATAAAACATTCTAGGGGAATTTACAGTGGTCATCATTTTAAAATATGAAAAAAAAGTGATTCTGGAAAACTTGCTTCTAGGATATGCACTTATTATCTACTTCTTCCTGTTTCTTATTCAAACTCTTATTTCATCAAATAACTTCCCTAAGGCAGAGTATAAACTGTGGGTGTCACAAGAACCATCAGTTATGTCTGTACTGATAGATTTCAAGCCATACACGAACTCTCCTGTATTTTCACTGAAACGCGTCTCACACTTTTTAGTGTATTTTCAGTTATAGGAGGGGAAGTTCTGTCAATAAAGATCTATTTGGAGGTTGTAAATGCTTTGAGAACACTCCGTGTGAAACTGGTGCACTTTTTTTTTCTGTTTTTATTTCTGTTTCAATCTTTTCTCTCATTCTTGGCCTTATTACATTTTGAGTTATTTGTGTAAATCAAGATTACCATGCTTAAATTTAGATAAAATTAGGTTAGCATTTTATGTCCATTTGATTTCACATTGTAAATACAAGTCATAGCCATTTCATTCAAGCTTTCAGTTGGGTTGGAGGCAACAGAGCCATTTGTCATCGTGGAGACTGAGCACCTCCAGGGACATGAGTCCTCAGGTGCGATGCAGGTACCAGCTGTTATATACTTTGAGACTTTAGTGCTTTAAGTGTATTGTTAAATTTTTTTTTTTGTAGAATTTCAGAACCATTGTACACCCTTTATACTGATTTATGAGCAAAGTACGTTCATATTATACTCAATGACTGAACTACACAGCTTTTCCCAAGGTATAAGTTAGGTTCCCATTGTTATGCTACATCATCACTGAAAACATGTCATATGCCTACATTTATATTTTTGAACTAATAATGAGTTTAATTTTGAAAATCCTGTGATTGTGTATCAGTTATAGAAATACAGCTGGGTATGTTACTAAAGGAGAGCAAAGCATGAGAGGACATCTATATTTGCATCACTCTTGTAGACTTTCCTGACATTTGAGCTAAACATCATTCAATATCTTTCCAAGAAACTTTTTCTCTCTCTCTTTTTTTTAATGTAGTGCTCATACCAATTTATGTAGTCATCATGCCAATTTTATCTATATTTTCAGGGTTTTAATATTTTCTATTAAATCAGTTTTCCTTATATGGTACAATCTTTACAAATATACATCTTAATTAGAGTGAGTATATATCTTTCATTTAAGCATTCCTTTATGTTTGGTCACTTAGTCTTGTTTGCCTAAAATATATAAAAATTAGAGGAGGATATCGTTTATTTCATTATTCTCCATAATATGAATCACTTCTGAGAAGCATAATGAATTGTGCAAATGCGTGACTTATTTTGTTTTTCTAGGTATATACTGTTAGGGCTGTGGCTGTGGCTCAGGGATAGAGCACTCGCCTAGTATGTATGAGGCCCTGGGTTTGATCCTCAGCACCACATAAAGATAAATAAATAGAGATATATACTGCCAATAAATCATAATAATTTTTGAAACAATTTTGAACTATACTTACTTTTTCTCTCATTACATATATGTCTTTGTATATTTATTATTGCTCTTTCTTTAAATACTCATATATATATATGTATTATACATGTATACAAACATGTATGCATGTATATATATATATATATATATATATATATATATATATATATATGTATTACATAATCTCTGTATGGACATGTAAGTGAAATAAAACAAGTAAAAGAAAAAGGGAAGCTCATTATATACTTTACATGTCTTAGAGTTTTCATAATGCCTCAAATTAGATAACATCATACTTTAAAAATGCATTATTATACTTTTTACCTTTACATGTGTTTTTCTTCCTACCTCAGTGGTCTCTTCTATCAGGATAAAATTAGCTGTTTCTACTTATAGACTTCTAAATGCTGGAGTACCCTAGGGCTTATTTCTTAGATTCTTTCTCTAATTGACTACCTTCTCAATAATCTCATACAGCCTCATGCCTTTATAATTTTCTGTGTACATATAAGAAAATATCTAAGTAAAGCCCACTGTCATGTACATCTACAAGAATGGGAGCCTAATTAGAATAAGGTATAGTCCATGCTTATATAATTTAATAAAAATGTTATATATAAAATAATGTTATATATAACTGAAAAGAACCAAAAGAAGAACCAATTATACATGCTATTTATAAGTGACTTTTCAAATTTACATTAGAATTCTATAACCAACAGCTACTTAGACCTCCACTTGTATGTGCAATAGACATCTCAAAATATTCACATCCAGAGCATTTTCACTAAATTACTCCACTCACAGTCTTCCTCATCATTTAAAAGCAACTCCAATGTACTTGCTAAAAACATTGGGGTCATCAAGACCTCCTTACCTACCAAACAAGTGATCCACCACTGAATCCAATCAGCCACACTGTGTAAATATATTCAGAACCTAAGAGACTTTGCCACCTGCTCTGCTCTCACCCACCTCCAAACCACTACCATCACCTGCTTGGACCACTGGCCTCTCTGCTTCCATGCTTTTCCCCCTGCAGTCTGCCCAAAACACAGACACCCACATGATCCTGTTGCAAAACAAGCCAGGTCATCCTATTTGTGTGCTCAAAACTCTCCAGTAGATGATAATTACATTTATATACAAGTGAAAGACCAAATGACCTACAAAGCTAAACAGCCCAAGACATTGACTCTGAATATTCTCTTGTTATCCCCTTTCATGATCATGCTTGCTCCTGCCTGGCTCCTCTCCCAGGGCTTTCACACATGTGTCCATTTCCTGGATCCTCATTCCACATGATTCTCCCTCACCAATTCCTTGAAAAATAAGGGTTTTCATCTGTTTTGTTCTACAATATATGCCCAGTACTTAGAAATGTGGTTGGCACATAGTAGGTGCCAAATAAATATTTGGTGCCAAATAAATATTTGTTGCATAGATGATGAAGGATTTGTACAGGTTAGGATAATTACTCCAGAATTGCAATTTGGCAGATTTAGAAATTGAACCTAGGTCTGGTTGGCACTGTATCCATATAACCTGAAATAATTTGGAATATTCTCACTTTTCTAGGAAAATCTGAATTTATCTGTTCTTTGAAGCTTTGGTAAAATCACTTGTAAAAATATTTGCGTTAATGTTTTATTTGGGGGGATATTTAAAGAGTTATTTTTTTAACAATTGTATAACTATTCTGGTTCTTTGTATCTCTCTCTCTCTCTCTCTCTCTCTCTCTCTCTCTCTCTCAGTTTATCTAAGCTACAATGTTTACAAATTTACTTCTTCAGATTTTCATATAAATATGAAATAAATTGTCATAAAATAAATTGTCATAAAACTGTCTATGTATGTATGTGTATATATATGTATATATAATATATATGTGTGTGTGTATATATATATATAATTTTTTCAAGGGTCCCATGACCATCTTCTAGTTCAGTGGTCTACTGGAAGGACTCATGAACTTCCACAGAAAGTTATGCTCACAAATAGGATTTATTAAAACAGAAGATACATTGTAGGAATAGGAGGAAAAATATACATAAAATAAGGAATCAAAGGTCAGATTCAGGCTTCCAGGTCCTCCCTTCTGTGAGAGTTACATGGTCTCTTTGGCTAAAAATCCCAGAGATGGGCAAAAGATATTCTCCTTCAGGGAAACCCATTTATGTTTTGTAGTCTAGAGTTCTCAAAATGTCTAATGTAGCTGTGTGACCAATTATGATGTTAACCTCAAACCAGGTACACTTCCTAGATTTTCTTTTTTAAACGAAGCTGGCAGTTGAATACAATCTGGTCACTGACTTGGGCAATCAGAGTAACATGCTAATCGTTAACTTTCTGAACATATCAAGAGTTATCTTCACCAAGTGACAATGCCAGGATACCATAGAGAAAAGCAAGAACTGAGAAGAGCAGATGTGCTATTTCACTCCTTCCTCTTAATCTTAATCATTGTAGTATCTATAGTTATTCTTTCCTTCATAATACTGTTTATTTTATTTTATTTTTTTATCATTTATAAGTGACTCTTTATTAGATTAATATTAGTACAGGTATGAGTTTAAGACTCTGAAGACATCATGTTATTACATACCTCTCCTTATATTTATTATTACCACGACACAGAGCTGCCATTTGAACATAATGCTGTCTTAATTAAATGCCTATTTTTCCTTTGATATTGAATAAATTTCTTTTTTTAAAATTTTTATTGGTTGTTCAAAACATTACAAAGCTCATAATACATCATCTTTCATACATTTGACTCAGTTGGGTTATGAACTCCCATTTTTACCCCAAATACAAATTGCAGAATCACATCGGTTACACACTCACATTTTTACATAATGGCATATTAGTGATTGTTGTATTCTGCTACCTTTCCTATCCCCTTCTATCCCCCCTCCCCTCCCCTCCCATTTTCTTAGCAAGAGAAACAATAAGAGAGGTAAATAGAGAGCCTACATCCTGGGAACAAATTTTTACCCCTCACACTTCAGATAGAGCCCTAATATCCAGAATATATAAAGAACTCAAAAAATTAAACAATAAGATAACAAATAACCCAATCAACAAGGACCAAGGACCTGAACAGACACTTCTCAGAGGAGGACATACAATCAATCAACAAGTACATGAAAAAATGCTCACCATCTCTAGCAGTCAGAGAAATGCAAATCAAAACCACCCTAAGATACCATCTCACTCCAGTAAGATTGGCAGCCATTATGAAGTCAAACAACAATAAGTGTTGGCGAGGATGTGGGAAAAAGTGTACACTTGTTCATTGTTGGTGGGACTGCAAATTGGTGCGGCCAATTTGGAAAGCAGTATGGAGATACCTGGGAAAGCTGGGAATGGATCCACCATTTGACCCAGCTATCACCCTCCTCGGACTATTCCCTGAGGATCTTAAAAGAGCATACTATAGGGATACTGCCACATCAATGATCATAGCAGCACAATTCACAGTAGCTAGACTGTGGAACCAACCTAGATGCCCTTCAATAGATGAATGAATAAAAAAAAATGTGGCATCTATACACAATAGAATACTACGCAGCAATAAAAAATGACAAAATCGTAGAATTTGCAGGGAAATGGATGGCATTAGAGCAGATTATGCTAAGCGAATCTAGCCAGTCCTTAAAAAACAAATGCCAAATGTCTTCTTTGATATAAAAGAGAGTAACTAAGAACAGAACAGGGAGGAAGAGCATGAGGAAAAGATTAACATTAAACAGGGATGAGAGGTGGGAGGGAAAGGGAGAGAGAAGGGAAAGCATATGTAAATGGTAGGAGACCCTCAATGTTACACAAAATTACATAGAAGAGGGTGTGAGGGGAAGGGGGGGGGGACAAGGGAGAGAATTGAACAATACTGTTTATTTTTGCTGACAAATTTTGCTTACTCATTATAGCCAGAATTTAATACTCCTATTTCAAAGAACATATTATATCTTTTAGATCCTCTGTAATATACTCTATAAAGCTAGATATTCTATTACATTATTATAAATTTTACTATTATATAACGTTTGCTATATATTCGATATTACTATGTAATATATTCTGTATTTTTTCTACATAAAATATTATAAAATCTATCTATTCTAGTTTAAGATATTCTATATTATTTATTTCTTCTTTCATTTTACTCATTTTCCTCTCTATGTTCTTTGGGATTATTTTGAGTAATTTGATTTATATCAATTTGATTTATATAAAATAATATATTTGGCCATGTTTGCAGAAATATTGCATGTATGACTGAAAATAATGTGTATTCTTTAAGTAATGGATACTCCTAAATACTTGTGTTACATAAAAGGTGCTAAGGTTTTTCTAATCAAAAACCCCTCTTTTTTTTTTTTTTTTGTTCTTGTTTGTTTATTTGATTTATAAAATACCAGGAAAGTTGTGTTAAAATTTTCTTCCTTTCTAGTTTAACTCTTCCTCATAGTTTGTCATTGTTGGTTTTATGTTTTGATGACATATTCTTCCATTTAACAAGTTTGCCGTCATCTATCTAAATATTTTATGAAGCTTTTCTCATTATGTACTAACACCTTATGTTTAGAAGTGCACTTTGTCTTGAGTTCTCTTCAATTTGATATTACCATTGCTGTAGGAGGATTCTTAAGGTTATCTTTACCTATATATTTCCCTATCGTTTTACCTTTAGTTTGCATGTTTGGGTACCAAATTTATTAAGTCCCCTTGGCCAGTTTTGAAATCACTTCTCTAGTTTTATTTAACTATTTTCTTATTTATTTGTTTGATAATATCTTTATAAACTATACCCAACAGTAAAAACTTTGAAGATTTTTATCACAAATATTTTAAATTTGATTCAATACTACCAAATTGCAGTTGGGTGTCAATATTCTCACCAGTCATGCAAATGGATTTGCTGACACTTGGCATTTTCCAGATTTCTAAATTTTGTAAATATAATTTATATATCCTGGTGTACGATTTGCTGTAATTTCTATTTCTCTAATTACAGTCTTCCCTTGACATTCTCAGATGATTTGTTCCTGGACATCCCCTTTTCTGCCACTCTTCCCAACAGCAGATATCAAAGTCCAAAAGTGTTCCCTTC
This sequence comes from Urocitellus parryii, assembly GCF_045843805.1. NCBI lineage: Eukaryota > Metazoa > Chordata > Mammalia > Rodentia > Sciuridae > Urocitellus > Urocitellus parryii. Next base: position 107,209,455 of record NC_135533.1, read on the forward strand.
TACAAAATGGCATGATATTTGCACATAACCTCTGTGTACATCCTCCTGCATTCTTATACCATCTCTAGGTAACTTATAATATCTATTATAATTTAAGTGATGTGTAAATAGTTGTTTTGCTGTGTTACATGGAAATAATAAAAATAAAATAATAACTTTACCTGGTTAGCAGATATGTGATTATTTAAATAACATTTTTGATCTATGTTTAGTTAAATCCCTGGATGTGGAATCCCTGAATTTGGATGACTGAGTGTACTATTTAATTTGATCATTTTTTCCTATTTTGTTTGACTTTTAGGTTTTCTTATCTGGATTATCTTCCTTCCTTTAACTGTTTTTTAGATTAGTACTATTTTTAACAATTTTTTTTCCAAAATTCTAGGGCTTATTCTATTAATTCTTTATTTGGAATATTATATATATCCTCTTGCAATCTGAATTTTTTTCCACAAACTTTGTTGAATGGGTATCCTTATATGAGTAAAAGCTAGAGGTTTATTATACAACAAAGAGCCTCCATTTGAAAATATGGTATAGTGCACTTCAAAACTTGTAGGTGGGTAGTTCTCATGTAAAGTGTTCTGACTGCAAAAACAAAAACATTTGAGGAACTCAAGGTAAATTAGGGAGTTATGGGGTATGTTTATCATCTTCATTGTGGTGATACTGTTGCAGGATGTGTGCAATTGTCCAATGTACTAAACCACATACACTGAATATGTGCAGTTCTTTGTATATCAATTATATGCCAATAAAGCTGCTAAAGAATAGACAAAACATGTTAAATTTTAAACTCTATCAAATTAACCATTGTTTTGGTTGCAGTCTACTTTTGACATTTTGTTTTAGTCCTTTTCTATTTATGTCAGAAAAATATCATCAACAATATTTCCTACTAACTTTGAAAATACAATTTTACATTTACTTATTCGATTTATCCAGCATTCACTTTTATACATGATATTTAGTAAGCAATGACCTTTAGTTTTCTCTATTCAATGAATCCATTTTCATTGCACTATCTTGATAAACTACCCATCCTTTCTTCACTTAACTCTAGTGGCATCTTTAATTAACATGGAATTTTTGTATACATATAAGTCTATTTCCGGCATATCCACCCTGTTTCTTTGTTCTATTAGATTGTTCTTGAGGCCAATAGATGTATTATTTTACCACCACTTTGTAATATGTCCTAACGTCTGTCAAGGAAAGTTTGTTCCTTTTGATCTCATTTTGCAATATTGACTTAGTCTACATTAATATAATTTTACTTTGAACTTTACCCCTTTTCTTTGCATATATTTTCTTTGCCTATATATATGTATATAAATTATCATCCTATTTTTACATATTCTAACCAAATTTAGGTCACATTGTATATTAATTTGAGTCTATTTTCACCTCTGGTCATTTTCCCTATTTCATTTGGTATTCTTGCATGTCTGCTAATCACTCTCTTGAATTTCATCACAGTTTATATGTTCCATATTTTAAAAACTAATTTCTTATTGGCAGCTCTTTAGATTGTTTCCAATTTTTCACTATTATAAATCATGCTGTAAAGAACAGCATTGCACATGCATCTTTTTAAACATCTGTGATTGATTCCTTAGGACACATTGCTAGAAATAAAACCCCTTTATCAAAGTATACAATAATTTTTGAAGCTTTCTCCTTGTGCTGCCTAATTACCCTTTAGATAGTTTGAACTCAGTTACTTTTTCACTACAAGAATTTGAGAGTGCCTATTTATATTTCTGTGTACTCTATGAAATGGAGAATAATTATTATTTCAATTGTTATAAAAGTTTTTACTTATATAGGAAAAATAGCATAGGAAAATAGTGTAATTCTTACTCATAGATGTTGAGCACTTTAAGAATATTTATTAGCCATTTGAATTTATGTGTGCATTTATTTCTTCTATTTAGCCTTCCTCTGAGATGCTCAACTTCTTACAATTTTTTTTCTGGAGTTTTATTTCTAATGTTTAAGATATTTCAAGTCATGCATATGTGTGTGCATGCGCACACATGTGCATGTGCACAGACACACAAACACACACACAGACACACACAAACACTCACTCACACACGATGCTGGAGATCTGGTTGCTTGGTTGCTGGAGGTTCCATCAGGGTATCTCAACACTAGTAATATGGACATTTGGAATGGCTAATTCATTGTTGAGGGAAATTGTCATGGCTATTGTAGGATGTTAGCTATATTTTTGGCCCCCGTTTCCTATATTGTCAATACTACCTTTTCTTTTCCCAAATTATATCAACAAAAAAATGTTCCAGACATTGCCTAATGCCTCTTTGAAAGAAAAATGATGCTAGTAGAGAAGTACTCCATTAGAGAGTAAAACACAATGTCCCTGACCTTGGGGAGCAACTGAGAAGAAACACAAAATAAGCAAATATATTAATACAATGATGTGTTCTCTGAAAAGTCATGCTGTGGAGACAGGAAGAAAAGAACAGGAGAACAAGAGGGTCATGGGGGAGCAGGAACATGTGTACCAATGAGGGCTCAGAGTCTGGCAGAGACCAAGAGGGAGTGAGCATGTGGGTGAGGGGAATTGCTGAGGAGCCGGCTGGGTACTGAAATGGAAGTGAGAGTGTGAGATATTAAGACAAGTCAAAGAGGAAGCAGCAGCTGCATTTTGGATGCTCTTGTGGGCTGGCTCAGGAGTTTTGATTTTACTCCAATGAGAAGAAAAACCAGTGGATGGCCTTGGATTAAGAGAGTTGAACTATCTTTCCTTTGATTATCAATCGATTATTGTCTCTGAGAAATTATTGAGAGATTATTGTCCCTTTTCCTTTTTAACTTCTTGAATATGTAATTTAAATAGAATAGCTCTTTTAGCCTTCTCCTTCATTTATTTATTGGTTATTTTTAGTTTTATACATGACAGTTGTTATGGTTTGGATGTGACATATCCCCCAAAAGGTCACATGTGAGACAATGCAAGAGGTTCACAGGAGAAATGATTGGGTTATAGCCTTAACCTAATCAGCGAATTAATTCATGATGGGATTAACTGAGTGGTAATTGGTGGGTGGGTGTGGCTGAAGGAAGTGGTTCATTGGGAGTGTAGTTTTGGGGTATATATTTTGTATCTGGAGCATGGAGTCTCCCTCCCTTCCTCCCTCCTTCCCTCCCTGCCTCCTTCCTTATCAAGATGTGAGCTGCTTCCCTCTAAACTCTTTGGTCATGATGTCCTGCCTTACCTTGATCCCTGAGGAGTGGAGCCTGCCTTCTATGAACTAGACCTCTGAAACCATGAGTCTGAAAATAAACCTTTTCTTCTTTACAATTGTTCTGGTCAGGTTCTTTACTTGCAGCAACTAAAAAGCTGACCAAAACAATAGTAGAATCCACTTTGACTAATTATACATGCATGGAATATATGCAATTTATTTCATGTGTTTTTTTTTTGTTTTTACTCTTGCATATTAAGCTTATTTTATTCTTCTATGCTATAAGAAGATTTCTACTTTCCTATTTCAGCCACTGGCAATGCAGTTACATATTTCTTGTGTCTATTACAACTTTAAATTAGGCAGCTAAACTTTTTGTTTCCATTTGATCTTTCTTGACCTCAGACTGTTTTATCTTGATGGTTTTCTTTGATGGCCTCAACATGTATCACACATACTTGAATTCTGTGGAAGATGTTACTCAAGCATTTGTCATGTAACACCTCTTGTTAAGAGTCTCATGCTCTACCGACTGAGCTAGCCGGGCTTCCTTAACACCTCTTGTTAAAAAGAAAATCTATATCGCTCTCTGTATTGATTTTTCCAAGTTGCCTCTATTTCATAGGTAGCCCTTTTTAATGTACATTACAGAGAAGAAAGCCAATGCTTTGAAAAAGCTGATTCAGAATGATTCTGCCCATATTGGTTATTGGTAAGGAAAGGGTCACATTTAATGTAAATTTCATTTTCAATTTAGACTTTTCATTTCAATGAGCTGCTTTTGCATCTTTGCTATAGTCCCACAAAGGTGGGTAGAGGCATGTTCTCTAGTCCTCAGAATAATGTGTGAACTGGAAGTACCACTGCCCCTCCAGGGTCATATCAATGAGGTCCAGATTGAATGCTTTGAGTCACCTGTGAGTCCAGATGTGCTGTGTAGACCCTTTACTTCCAATTCAAGTCTCCTCCAAGTGGGAATATGGATGGGCTTTATTTCCTTCTTAGAAAAGATATTTTCTCCTCTCTTCAGTTTAGCCATCTGTCATTTGCAGTAAACATTTCTTATGTTTCCTTGTACTGACCATCTCACTTCCCCAGTTTCCAGGCTTATTGGAGGGCAGAGAATAACTTTGTTTTCTGTTTTCTCAATGGGTATCTGGGAAGATAGGAATTAGACTTGTGCCTACTCTGCCACCTTATCTTGGAGATTCTTTATCCTAATCCATCTATTTATTTGAGGGTATATAATTTCTATATGGATAGAACATTTCTCATGTTGAATGAGTCATTAGACACAGGTGAAATGTGAAGGAGCAGATCACTGCCTACAGTGGTTGCCAAACTGCAAACCTGAAAGAAAGATTCAATGCTTGCTTGGACAGCTCTGGAGGAAGCTGACTGCTCCAAACAGAGTATAAAGCTACTGATTGTGGTTAGTCTGGCTTGAGCAGGAATGAAAGACCTTTGTGCATGTCATGCTGCTAGACTGCAGGATCTGAGCTTGGATAACATTTTGAATCTTCCATAGACCTGTTATTTTTCATTATTTTACTGTTTTGAGGTGTGCATGCTTCTTACATGTGGAATTTCCTCTCTAGAAAGAGATTTAATGTTTTACTTAAAATAATAAATTAAAATTTAAAATATTAGCTGTTAGTAGTAAAGCAATCTCCTTTCAGTGATTGCCATTTTGACAATGTTTCTTTCAGATGTATTTTTCTATTTTTCTCCCTCAACATATACAGCAAACACATTATTGTAAATAGTGATTTTTTAAATTATCTTATTCTTTACAAGTAAAATTTCCAGATGTCTCCTTATGTGGATAAATAAGTTTGCATCATCATCTTTGCTAGATGAAACATATTATTTTGGATGGATTGCCATGACTCATTAATTTCCTTAATTTATTTTTATTGATGAAAACTTGGTTTCCATTATTATACAATAGCTTAAATACACTTCTTCTTATGTCAGTGTAAGTATATTTGTCCAATAGTTGTACCAATAGTGTTTACTTTCCATCCCTACAAGAAACACTTGAGATAATCAACTTATTGAGATTATAGACACTTCTCAAAAGAAGAAACACAAATTTCTTCCAGTACATGATTAGTTGCTTCTAACAACTGGTTGTGAGCAGGACCACAATGGCAGGGAGCATGTGGTGATGCAAAACTACTTACTTCATGGCCAGGAAGCAAAGGAAAAGAAAAGAAGTTTTCACATATGAGAGAAAAACCTTTGACCCTTGACATTCTAAGGCTGCTTATTTCACTCAGTGTGATGTTCTCCAGTTCCATCTATTTACCAAAAAAAAAAAAAAAAAAAAAAAAAAAAGCCATAATTTCATTCTTCTGTTTGGCTGAATAAAACTCCATTGTGTATATATATCACATTTTCTTAAACTGTTCATCTCTTGATGGTTATCTGGGCAGTTTCATAATTTGGCTACTGTGAATTGTGCTGCTATAAACATTAATATGGCTGTATCACTATAATATGCTGATTTTAGTTCTTTGGATAAATACCAAAGAGTGGGATAGCTGAGCCATATGGTGATTCCAATCCTAGTTTTTAATGAAATCTCCATAGTGCTTTCCACAGTGGTTGCATTAATTTGTAGTTCTATCAACAAGGTATGGGCATACTTTTTTCCCCACATTCTCACCAGAATTTATAGTTATTTGTATTCTTATGATTAATATTCTGACTGGAATGAGATGAAAGCTTAGTGAAGTTTTGATTTACATTATCCCGATTGCTAGAAATGTTAAACATTTTTTTCATATATTTGTTGACAATTTGTATCTCTTCTTTTGAGAAGTGTCTGTTTAGCTTTTTTGTCCATTTATTGATTGGGTTATTTGGTTTTTTTTTTTAAGAGGGACAGAAATGGGGAGGAAATGTGGAATGAATTCAACAAAATTATGCTATACACATGTATAAATATACCACAGTGAATTTCACCTTTATGCATATATATAAAGCACAAATCAAAAAAGACAAATAAGTGAAAAAAAGATCGGTAGAGTAGAAGAAGGAGAATGGGGTGGGAAGAAGGGGATGAAAGGAGGAGAGCACCAGTGACCGAAATGGAGTAAATCAAATTCCATGCATGTATGATTTTGTCAAAATTAACCCTATTTATAACTACAATACACTAATGAGGGGGGGAAATGAAGAAGGGACCAATGTCTCACTATTATCTTTGTGAGCAAGAACATTAAACATTTCATTTTAAAGAGTCCACCATCTTTTAAGAGAAACACAGGGTGGGGATCAAAGTTTAACACATGAACCTTTCAGGGGACACATATCTAGTAGGATCTATAATACTATAATAGCACTATTATAGGAAATATTTGTCAAAGCAGTTATACCAGGTCAAAAAGTATACAGACATACATTTTTCATGTGCTTATGATGCTTATTATAGTGTGTATAATATCTATATAAGTATCAATTAGCACTAATTAACAGAATCTTTCTGTTTTTATAACCTGTAAACACCTACATTTTGCTTTCAATTGCCTTATAGAAAAATGTACCAATTTATTCTTAGAACATATTTAGGCAAGTGCTATCTACAAATTTTTTAAATAATTGGGCATTATTAAAAAAAAAGAAAATCCCCCAAATTAACATATGATGCACCTGTACACGAACTCAATGCAAAATAACTAAGATGAAGACTACACACCCTATGGATTTATAGTCATTTTCGACACCTGAGACACTGTCACCCACAGGATAGAATAGTGAGATAGAAATTACATCTGAGTCGATTTTTTTTTTGACAAGTTGTTAGCTCCCTAATGAGCTTTTAAGTTCTTTTAATGTTGTAGGTACAGAAACTTGTTTCCATATTAATTTTCTCTAGAATGTCTATTCAAATGCTATTCACTTATTATGTTCCCTTCAAGTACTTCTAGTCATGCTACAGGGATGCCTTTGCCAAATACATGAAATTCATCCTGCTAATGTGATATCTTGCTGGGGGCGAAAGTACTGCTAATGAATGTGAGAATTAGAACAAGAATAATAGAATTCGGCACTTGTGCCTTCAGTCACATATGAAGGAGAAACTAGGATTATAATTAACAGGAGTTTTATAACATCCATTAAACTATTGATTTAAAAATACTGTGTTCTAGGTCAGAGAAATATAATGCATAATAAATAGCATATGGAATGTACAGCATGCGCCTCTTACTTTCCCAGAAAACAACATTGTCTACTAAGTGAAGATCATAGGTGGTAGAAGCTTCTTACAAACTCTGTGGTTACCCTTCCCTTTAAGTAAGAACCTGGCTTTTCGCTTAGCAACTGCGGAGGATCTTGCATGGAGAAACTGTCCCAATAAATGAGTGGCTGTGAAATTCAAGGAGTCAGAGCATCACACAAAAGCCTAGGGGTCATTGTTTTTTCCTTTTAAAATTATGTATTTTTTTCCTAACGACTTCAGGCCTTTTTGCTGTTTACAAAATATACAAAATGTTCCCAACTTCCCAAGAGGAAGGGCATCCTGTAGATGGTTAAGTGGAAAGTCATACCAGGTAGAATCAATTAGCACTAATTAACAGAATCTTTCTGTTTTTATAACCCACCCGATCAGTGGAGGTGTTTAAAGGTCTGAGAACTGTGGTGAGCAGCCCTGTCACAGTTCTGGGAGGTAAATGGTCCAATTAGTGAGCAGCACTCGGCTGCCATGGTCAGGGAAGTTGCTGACCTTTCCTTCATGATGATTTTCCACCTCTCTCTGACTTTGAAAAACACGCTCTCTCCTGGTGCCTTGAATTGTAGGCTTAAAGTCTGTAATAGCTGATTCTTTTTGCAGTCTCACCCTTTTCTAAAAGAAGGGGATCAAGAGATTTTGGTTTCCCCGTGCTTGGATTTTTTTTTTTTTTTTTTTTTTTTTTTTTTTTTTTTTTTTTTTTTTTTTTTGCTCCAGAGTGTAAGTAAAGGCGAAGAAAGAGAAGAGTGGTGGGAAAAATTGTCTGAAAGCTAGAAAGCAGGGAGGAATCAACTTCCATGAAATGTTATTTAGAATGCCAGTGTTAGGATCTGCATAAGTTCCTAAGTTGACTGTGATTTAAAAATGAAAATACTATAGAATGTGAATTTATTTTTTATTATTTCTTGGATGCAGGTGCTTAAAGACAATGATTACACATTAGTTGACAATTTAATACATTAAGTAGATACTTTATGTCAAAACAAAAATGGAAGGATCAATTATCTTTGTGTTATATAAATAGGACCTGGTGATACAGTTTAAGGAAATTTAAAGCTAAAACTTTTACGTGATAATGATTGGGTCTATCCTACTTCCTCCCCAGGAGTCAGGTCAGTGCTCTGTCTTTCTGTCTGTCTTTCTTTCTTACTCATTGTACATATTTTTTATTTGCTAACTGGAAGACGTGAAAACTTTTGCAAATAGGGACAAGATATTAGGTCATTTACTTGCTTCTTATACTCTTCCACATTACATAATTGCCAAGAGCCACAGCCAAGTAATATGATGCATGGCATTTTTGGTTGAAAGGTGATGCCAGCTAGCCATTGAGATGATATGATTATGTTAAGATTTACATTCATATGGATATTGGACTCCTGCTGTCCACCTCGGCCTACTACAGGACTCCTGGAGAGTTCCCATTGGTTGGGGAAGTGCGGTAGGAGGGATTTCCAGAGGAGGAACCTCCTCTTAGGATCCGGGAGAATCCACGTGCATCGATCGGGATTCTTGGAGGGGGGGTGCGAACGGGGCATTGGTGGCAGTTTCAAAAAATAAAGTTTGTTCCTGCTTGAGTGGCTTGTGATTTTGTGCCTAGCCAGACTTCGGCACATAATTATGTTAGCAGCTAATGAAAGCCATGGCTCTTCTTGCATAAATATATGTGCACAAAGTATCTGGGGGCTCAAGGATCCCCTGAAACTTATCCATGATTCCAGAATAAGTGAGCAAGGTCTCCGAGAGTGGAGAATACATACTGTGTTCATCTGCTTTAGCTCACGATAACTGATAGACATATGTTAGCTGGGGGATTCATAGATTTCATTCTTTCCTAACTCCTCAGATTGATAAATCTATCAATACCCTTTCTACTGTACTAAAAACCTGATCATGGACTCTGGGATATCCTATGACCATGACTAATTACAATTAATTGCTTCGATTTATCCCCTTTAATTTTTTTCCTTCCAAATGAAGTGGCTGTAGGAACATAGGTGACAACATTCTGTTATGACTTCTTGAATTCTGTGCCTCTGCCATCAGGCTAATATTCATGTGATTCTGATTGGATAAAACAGAGTACCCTACTTATTTGATTCACAGTTATGAACACCTGATTCTTGCCATTCCATATACTAAGTACAGAGCATACAACAATGACTAAGAGAGATATGACTTTCACTTTTGAGAAAAATTACATATAGAATGATGAATGATTTAGGATTTGTCATCAGGAAATAACGATTTCATGACATATGAACCAATGATCCATCCATCCTAATTTTGTGGATGTAACCCTTTAGGAGGATTCTTTATCATAGTAGTCTCCCCCATCTGTTTTGGCCTGTCTGTAAGGGCTGAAGACATCATTTTAATTTTACTTATTAATCTTTCTACCAGATCAGACATAACTCTGTGTCTTGTATAAAACAGCATCATGAAGGCACGTGCTGATTGATCAAAGATAAATCAGTTATTCTACTGACATTTTCATTTGATCCAGTATCTCAGCATAATGATCAGGGTGTAAGATTTAGATACTAGATGTAGGAATAGAAAAGAGATCAATACCATGACAAAAATAAGAACTCAAGAGAAAAATTTAGCCTCTGAAAACACAGCTACGGACAATAGGAAACACAGCTCAAGTCCTAGCCAGACCTATCCAAAAACCTTATGTACCTCAGTTCCCAGTAACTGATAAATCACATACAGCTTTGTATAAAAAAAAAATGCAAGACACATTCAATGTAGGGGAAAGTGCATAGAAAATTCATATAATAAGCACCAGAATAAAATTCAGATATAGTAGAGACTTTGGAATTATAAGACCAGGACTATGAAATAATTATGATTATTATCTTTAGGGTTCTACTGTGAAAGTGGACAATATAGAAGAGCAGTCAGGAAGAGAATCAACATGAAGATATGTCAAAGAGAAATTTTCAAAACTGAAATGCAAAGTGATGAAAAAAAAGAAAAAACAACAACCAAGAAACCAGTGGGATAAAAGAAGAATATCCAAAAGTGGTTTGGCACTTACAATAAATGTAACATATACCTGTGATGTATTTAATAAGGAAATAATAGAAAAAATACTCAAAGCAACAATTGCTGAATTTTTTCCAGAATAAATGCCAGACACCAAACTACATGTCTAGAAAACTCAGAGAACACCATATGGGATAAATGGCAAAACTCTGCACCTCTGTATGCCATATTCAATTTTAGTAATATAAATGGAGAAAAAATGTGAAAGAAGCTGGGGTTGGAGAGATACTGTACCTATAAAGGAACAAGGAAACAGATAAATTGAACATCTTCTTGGAAACAATGCAAACAAGAAGTGTGTGGAGTAAATAATATGAAATGTGCTGTGTATGGTGGCCCACCTCTGTAATCCCAGCAGCTCAGGAGGCTGAAGCAGGAGGATCACAAGTTCAAAGCCAGCCTCAGAAACTTAGTGAGGTTCTAAGCAACTTAGCAAGACAAACATGTCAAAATTAAAAACCATAAAAATAAAAACTAAAATCTGGGCTGGGGATATGACTCAGTGGTTAAATATCCCTGGGTTCAATCCCTGGGGAGTGGCGGTTGGGGGGGGGAGAGAGAGAGAGAGAGAGAGAGAGAGAGAGAGAGAGAGAGAGAGAGAGAGAGAACAAAACATTGAATCCATTGACCTAGAATTCTATATTCATAAGAGTTGCCTGTAAAAATGAAATGGATGTAAAGATTTCTCAGGCAAAACATGGGGGAATTCTCAACAGCAGATTGTCCCTGCCGAAAATATTAAAAGAAATTCTTTAGTGAGAAGAAATGATGAAGGTTAGAAAATTTGACATACGGAAAGAAAATGTTGGGCAAGGAATAAATAAAGGGAAAAGGGGACCTTTTATTCTCCTTATTCTCAACTGAGCTAACAGACAACAGTTCATTAAAAATACCAATACCAACAATAAATTTGTTGACTATTCTGTGGATGAGTGAATTCAATTATAGCAATTTTATAAGTGAAAAAAAGGATGGAATTGGGAATACTCCTTTATAATGAACCTGCATTGTCTGTCAAGTGGTATAGAATTATTTGAAAGTGGATTTGAGTTAGTCATAAGTGTATATAGCAAACTCTATGGCTACCACTAAGAAAATTTCAAAAAGAAGAATAATTTAGAGGGTGAGAGAAAAGAGAAAATGAAATCATAAAATACTCAGTAAGCACCAGAAAGGACAGAAAAAAGTGGAAGATAATAGGCAAAACAAAACAACCAGGCATTATGTAAAAAAAAATTCACATATGTAGGTTTTAATATAACTATCAATAATCACTTTAAATATCAATAGTGTGAATCATACCAATAAAAAGACAGATTGTCAGTGTGGATATAGGTACACACCTATATGTTGTCTACAAGAAATCTATTTAAATATAATGACACAAGTAATCTAAATATAAGGGATGGAGAAAGATATATCATGCTATCACTAATAAAAAGAAAGATGGAGTAGGTTGTCAGGTGGCAGCTTAGTCTCTAGGAAGCAGATTCAGATCCTGGCAGGTGGAAGAAAATGTAAGATGCAGTTGGAATAGTAGCATTTTTTTTAAGTAGAAATTCTTTATTCAGAAGCAGCAGCAAGTCCCAGACTCTACCTCTAGTCCCATTTTTCCCAGCCAGCTCCATTTAGCCACTGCCAGTTCCATTTAGCCCCTTGAACCATTTCCATAGAGCTTATCTATATGCAGGTCAGACAATGCACATCACCAACAGGTTACAAAAGTGGGTGCATGTTCACAAGCAAATGTTTATGAACTTGAGTACTCATGTTGAATCAGGGTGTTCATGACCTTGGCTATATACTAATGGCATAGCCCACAGGAAACCTCAGTGAGGCAGCCTAATTATAGCCAGTTTGGTCTGCTCTACATAGGTGTATTAATTTTAGTCAAAACAAATATCAGAGAAAAATGATCACAGATAAAGAAAGGCATTTATTATGTATTGATAAAGGGGTCAATTCTCCAAGAAGATATAACAACCACCCTAATTAGTCTCAAAATACATGAAGCAAAAATGATATAAGATTGCATGAAGAAACAGATAAATTCCCTATTACAGTCAGAGACTTTAACATCCTCCTATCTGTAACTGATCAAATGTAGAAAATGAGAATGGACATAGCTGAATTGAACAGCAGCACCAACTCACTTTTTATTGATCAATATTTATTGACCAATCCATCAAATTACAGTAGAATACACATTCTTTTGAAGCTCATGTGGAATATCCACCATGATAGACTACATTATGGATCATAAACCACACCTAAATGAATTTAAAATAATAGAAATCACACAAAGTGCACTCTCAGAATTTAATGTTACAAACCTGGAAACCAATATCAAAAAAGACTGCTGAAAAATCTCACAATCTTGAAAGATTAAAAAATAATGCCTCTATATACAATTGTTCCAAAAATTTCTCAAGAGAAATTTAAAAATATTTTAAAATCAAAGTAGAAATACAAATTACTAAAGTTTGTGAGATACAATGAAAGCGATGCTGAGAGGGAAATTTTTGCAATGGCTAGATATATTAGAAAAGAAAAACAAAGAGATAAATTCAATAATCTTAGCTTCCACCTTAGTAAACTAGAAAAAGGAAGAGCAAATTTAATCTAAAGTAAGAAGAAAATGAATAATGAAAATCAGGGAGGGAATCAATGGAATTGAAAACAGAAACACAGTAGAGAAAAACAAAAGCTGGTTCTTTGAAAAGATCAAGATCATCCTAACCAGGGTGACCATAAAAGAGAGAGAAAAGGAGAAGGAGAAGGGGAAGGAGAAAAGGAAGAGGAAAGAAGGGGAGGAGATAGAAAACACCAATTACTACTGTCTAAATAGGCTTATGGCTATTGAACAAATTGAATAAAAGTGATTAGACTTCTAAAATAGAAAGAATCAGGCCCAGATGTTTTCATTGTTGAAGGTTGTCTACTATGTAAAGAAGGAATGATTTGAATTCTCTGTTATCTACACAGAAAATACAAGCAGAAGGACCATTTCCTAACTCATTAAATGAGACTAGCATTATCATAATATCCAAAATAAATGAAGAAATTACAAGAAAGGAAAACTACCATCCAGTATCTCTCTCAGACATAGACATAAAAATATTCAACAAAATATTACTAAACTGAATCCAATGATATGTATAAAGAAGTATACCCTATGACCAATTGGAATTTTGTTTTCCAGGAATGCAACATAGGCTCAAGGTTTGAAAACCAGTGATTGTTATTTATCACCATCAGCAGACTAAAGAAGAAAAGCTCGTCTGACTCTGTACCATGTACAGCCAGAGGAATGAGACGGGTGCCCCATTTATGTACAGTGTGTCAAAATGCATTCTACTGTCATGTATGACTAATTGGAACAAATTTTAAGAAATGAAAAAAAAGAAAAAAAATAAATGCAGAAAAGTACATTTGATAAGATCCAACACCCATTCATGGAGAAAATATTACAACCAAAACTCTTAACAAATAAAAATAAAGTCAAGCTTCCTTAATTTGAATTTCCTCAACTAACATTTTACTCAGTGATGAGAAATAAGATGATTCTCCACTAAGACTGGGAACAAGATCAAAGTTTCTTACAACTCCTACTCAGTGTCACACTGGAAATCTTATTTAAAGTAATATGAGAAGAAAAGAAAATGAAAAGCCTACAGATTGGGAAGAAAGAAATAAAACTGACTTTTTGATGGATGACTAAAAGCAGATAAAATAATAAAATAAATTAAAGTTTGCAGAAGTGTACATAGCATAATAAAACTACCAATCCCTTATAAAACATTAATAAAACACACATACACACACATTCAGACACACATACAGTAACTAAATATTTTCAGTCTATTAAATTTTATTCTATTTTTCTATAGATCAACAATGTTTTTTTGAAAAAAAAATTACCAAGGAGCTACCTTTGAATATTTCCTTAAAAATAATAGGAGTGGCTGGATGTGGTGGCTCATACCTATAATCCCAGCATCTTGGGAGGCCGATGCAGGAGGATCACAAGTTCGAAGATAGCCTCAATAATTTAGCAAAGCTCTAAGCAACTTAGAGAGACACTGTATCAAAATAAATAAAACATTTAAAAGGGCTTAAAATGTGCTTAAATGGTTAAATGTCTCTGGGTTCAATCCTTGGTTACCCCCAACCCCTGCACCCAAATAATAGGGATGCTGCTGTGGTGTCAATGTGAGTGTGTGTTTACACATGTGGGTTTCTTTAAATAAATGGAGACACTTATCCTATTAGGAAAGGTAAATATTTGGGGATAGACTCTTTATTCAAATCCCAATACTTATAAAAAGCTTAAAAACAGCATACTACAGGGACACAGCCACATCAATGTTTATAGCAGCACAAATCACAATAGCTAAACTGTGGAACCAACCTAGATGCCCTTTAATAGATGAATGGATAAAAAAATGTGGCATATATACACAATGAAATATTACTCAGCAATAAAAGAGAATAAAATCATGGCATTTGCAGATAATTGGATGGCATTGGGGAAGATAATGCTTTGTGAATTAGCCAATCCCAAAAACCCAAATGGGGAATGTTTTCTCTGATATAAGTAGGCTGATTCATAGTGGGGTAGGGAGCAGGAGCGTGGGAGGAATAGACGAACTCTAGATCTAGGGCAGAGGGGTGGGAGGGCAAAGGAGGGAACACAGGGTTAGCAAGGATGGTGGAATGTGATGGACATCATTATCCAAAGTACATGTATGAAGACAGGAATTGGTGTGAGTATACTTTGTATACAACCAGAAATAAAAAATGATAGTCAATAAATTTTGGCATAACTTATGTGCCAAATTTTAACAGTAGAAACAAGTTTGAGTCTGTTTAAGCAAGAAAAGGAAGTGTTTTGAGGCTAGAAAACACATTGAGGCAAACAATTGAAACTCAAGAGTAGAATCTCATGCATAACTGAGAAAATTGGCATCTTGATAATACTATTTTCCTACCTTATTTCAGCTTTACTCTTTGTGCTCTGTGGACCTCCTTTGAATGTGTTCAGTTTATGTGTGAACATACAGATTCTTCTACTCTTGGTTCCTGAATTTTCATATTACTGGTTTAGTCACGTACAGAAACCAATTAACTATATTATGAATTTCAAATATCAGAGAAAATAGAGATGCCCACTATACACAAGAGTAGTTTTCAACATGATTATTTATGGAGAAAATGCAATTAGATACCACTTCATACCCACTAAAATGACTAAAATTGCACTATGAAAGTTGATAATAATTGATGTTGATGAAGATGTGCATCAATTGCAAATAGAATATAGTGCTAGTGAGAATAGAGAACAAATCTGGAAAACTGATGAGCTCCTTTAGTCAGCAGGCAGTTGCCTATAAGCTTAACAATTTTAAACCTAGATTGCCTATACCTCCATAAAGATTTATTTAAGAATGTTCAGACATAGCACCTTTTTTTCTTTTTCTGCCTAAGAATCTGAAACTGAAAAATCTAGATGGCCATGGATGGGGAAGAAAGAAAGTATGGTTAATTTGCTGCATGGAACGTTGCCCAGCAGTGTAGAAGAATAACTACTAACACCTACAGCAGCATTGACAAGCCTTAGAAATATGCACAATGGGAGAAATTAGACACAAAAGAATCTCAATTCAATTTTTCAAAAGTCCTAGAATAAGCAAAGTTAATCTATCATGATAAAAATATGGGTGGGCTAGGCATGATGGTACTTGCCTGTACTGCCAGCAACTTTCAAGGCTGAGGCAGGAAGATTACAAGTTCAAAGCCAGCCTCAACAACTTAGCAAAGCCCTAAGCAAACTTAGCCAGATCCTGCCTCAAAATAAAAAGTACTCGGGATGTTGCTCCATGCTTAAGCACCCCTGGTGCTCATATATATGTTGATGTTTGTGAATGTTGGGGGGTTGACTGAAAAAAGGACGAAGAAATGATCTAAATTATGGTAACGTTTTATGTGTTGACTGTATTTTAATTGCTAGATGATACATTTGTTCAACTCATCAAACTGTATGCTCTTGAGCTATGCATGTTACTGTCTGCAAACTGTATTTCAATAAATGAAAATAAGCAACCTTATAGTTTAAACCTTATTAAGTTGCTCATTTTCAACCACTTTTAGTTCTGAAAATACCACTTTATATGGTCTGATCTACTAATAATGTTCACCCCAAAGAAAGATGTGAAATGAACTTGGGGACTTTTATACAACTGCTACCAAAGAGATAGGAAGAGGAAGAGGTGACTTGAGGAAACAATCAAGTTACTATGGGCATCAGGTCCTAGAAAATCATTGTGTTAGAGGAGGGGTGATGCTTCTGTGCCTTTTTAGATGTATATACATGAATGTGCATGCATGCATGTTTAACGAATAGGTCTTTATGTGTGCACAAAGTATGTGTGCATGCATTGACTCCACAAATGAGTAAAGTTATAAATGAACTTCTAACATGTCCAGGGCACCATACACTCATTGCATACAGAGGACAATAATTCAGTCTTTCCAAAGACAAAGGGTATATTTTCATCAGATTTTGCATCACTGTGATAAAAATACCTGACAAAAACAACTTACAGGAGAAAAAATTAATTTTGACCCATGGTATCAGAAGTTCAGTTCATGATGGGCTGAGTTCATTGCTTGGGCCCAAGGTGAGTCAGTACATAATGGTGGAAGCATTCAGCTGAGGAGCCCTGCTCAGCTCATGGTGGAATCAGGAAGCAGGTTGGGGAGGGGCCACAAGGAAGATCCACTCTTCCAGGGTATGTCCCCAGTGACCTACCTCCAGCCATGCTACACCTGTCTACAGTTAGTACCTTGTCCTTTCAAAGTAGGATGGACTGATTAGGTTACAGTTTCCCAATCCAATCATTCTACCCTCAAACATTCCTGCATTAACACAGGACCTTTGGGAGACACCTATATCAAACCATAGCAGGGTGTTTGAGCTTCATGATTTAAGCTGGGCAACCTATCTGAACTAATTGCATTTATTTGCATTGTGATTTGCTCAGTGATTTAATGGCACTCTTCTGAACACATGGATCTGTTTGCTCCATGTGAAACGGTTTTCATTCTGAAAATCACAAAACTCACTTTTGCTCAGAATATTGTTTTCTGGTGGTTGAGATTTATTTTAATGCAGAAAAGCTGGAATCAATTTATTAAGAGTTTTCAGTAAATCCTTTTCAGATTGCCAGGGATCTGCTGTTTGAATGCACATGTGGAAAAATATTGAGAGTAGGTTGTGAAGATGTGTTGGATTATTGGGAAACTGAAAATAGTAAATAGTTAATTGAGTAGAAAATAGGTTTGGCAAGATTTTATGAACTGGGTAGAAAAGTTTAAAAACTAAATTCTGGAACCATTCTCCATTCATAGGATAGAATTTGTATTGTTCAAACACAATTCAATGGTCTGTGACTGCTATGGGTCACTTGTGACTCTGACCAAGGCCTGGGAATATATTCTGAGTACATGTGCTGAGATGAACACTATGGACATAGCATAGACAGACCTTCCTACTCTTTAGATCACCACTCGGTTTTTGGCTGAGTGAAAAACAAACCCCCAACAGCATATCTTGATAGTGTTATGTCAGTTGTATAACTCTATTTGGGGTGTCTGTCAACTGTGAAGAGGTCTTTTTCTGGGCAATACAGAGATTCCCATTTTGGGAGATAGTTGAGTCTTTTATTGCTTTAGATAAATTTGATTTAAAAATCCTGCTGGAGGTTCCTAATCTAAAGTGGAAAACTAAATACAAACAATGAAATAATAATAAAAAAAAACTAAGAAGAAATACAACTGAAAACCAGTTTTAAATGCAACATATCAATAGTAACAGTGACATTAACCAAAGCAATTTTATAACCATTATAATGGTCAAGGGGACATTCTAAGCACATTAAATCTATAAAATAATTTTACTATGAAATGAAATGCTGTCATATGTAACAAATTAGAATAAATAAATAAAATTTAAAAATATATAAAAATTCATATATTTATTATCAATAAATTCATGATCATGCTTAAATTATCATTTAAATATATTTATAATTTATACAAGTATACATATGCTTTATTATAAATATGCATATATTCATAATTAATATAAATCAATATAAATTAATTATAAATATAAAGGTGAGATTAATACTAATATTATCCTCAGTTTGCAAGTATAAAAGTAAGTCACAGAGAATTTAAATGACTTCTCCAAGACAATACAATAAATAAGTAGCTTTAATTTATAAATACTATAAATAGTATAAAACATAGTTTGGCTAAAGCTTGTTTCTTGCTCTCTTTCTGATTATTCTATTGCTATTTAAGCCTATCTCTAATATTGTTTTGATTTTCACAAACTAGTACTAATTGAAATAAATATGAATGCATAGTTACATTAATACAAATGGACATGTACACACCTACACATACGTATTCACACTTGCATATAATTTCTTAGGTTTCAGAGTTTCACAGGAGAAAAAACAATCATTGTGGAGTCACTTTTGAGGTGTAATCCTTATTCTACTTTCCCTGCCTCAGAGACTTTGGGCATGTCACTCAAATCCTCTACACCTCAGTGTTTCCTATATGGACCATGAGTTTGATAACATTTTCCTTGAAGGATTAAGGAATAGTAGCTGGAACTAAATAGGAATTAAAAAACTTGGCACTTTTTACTATTTTGTTATTAATGACTTTTTTTTTTTAATATGGGGAATGGAACACAGGGTCCTTTAACCACCGAGCCACAGTCCCAGTCCTTTTTAAGATTTTATTTATTTTGAGACAGTGTCTCTCTAAGTTGCTTAGGGCCTTGTTAAGTTGCTGGCTTTGGATTCATGATCCTCCTGCCTCAGCTTCCAGTGCTACTGGGATTACAGTTGTGCTTTGTTTTGTAATGAAGGAATGATTCTTTTCTAGTCGTGGCTTATTGGATTTACTCTGCTTCTCTGCCCCAATTATTCTTTGTATGACTTTGCCCTTACTCTCTGAGGCTACCAGACATATTTATAGCTACGTTCATATCTCAGAATTTGTTATCCTCTTAAGTTTTCAGTTGCTACCTCTTTGAAAGTCACTTTTGAGGAGTGAGGTAAAAGATAAAATTGATTCATTACCACATTTTTTAATGCAATACAATTGATTCTCCTTAACTCTTTCCAACATGACCCGCATTGTCACCAGAATCTGAATGTTCAGTGGTGGTGGGGGGTGTTAATCAGCTTTTTAATGCTGTGATAAATACCTCAGAAAAACAACTTAAAGTAAGAGGAACACTTTCGCTCACAATGTCAGTCCATGGTCAGCTGGGTTCATCGCTGTTTGGCTTGTAATGAAGCAGAAACATCATGGCAGAAGGGTGAAGCAGAGGAAATTTGTTCACTTTGCAAATCCAGGAAGCAGAAAAAAAGAGAGGAAGGGGCTGGGGACAAGACACAGTCCCCAAGGACACATCACCAAGGACCACTCTCTCCCACTAGGTATCACCTCCAACTGTTTTCACTGCCACCTGCAAATGTCATCAAAATATTAATCTACGAATAAGATCAGATACCTCATGATCTAATCCAAAGCCTCACCTCCAAACATTGCTGAATTTGGAGCAAGCCTTTAACAAAGAAACCTTGGGTGAACATTGCAGATACAAATTTTATAGGGCAACTAGAGGGAATGATACAGTGAGAACTGGGTCAACCTCAAAACCAAAAAAGGTCCCTGAAACCTAAGCTTGAACATCTGACATTTTTAGTTTCAGTACTAAATTCCACAGTTTGTTGGGCCTTCTTATTGGAATTAGACATGATTTCTTTTTATATATTTGAAGTTGAGTTGCTATCATTAAATAACAAGGCAAAACCAAACTAGACAAAAAGACTTCATTTTCACTCATTGTTCTGAATAAATGCATTGGTATTTACAAATTAGTAATGATATTTTATTTTCTGTTCCTGTTATTATGCAATTTTTGAATTTTATGCAATGTTTTTTTTTTTAATTCTCCAGTTGGAATATGACTGTGACCTAGAACAAGATTTGCCTGAAATATCAAATGCCTCTGGGCATTTGAGAAACACGTCTCCTATTCACATTTTTCATCTTTATGCTCATAAGTATCTCTATAGTATAAATCTGAAAATTTAATGCAAGTAGGCAAAAAATATCTTAAAGGTCTTTCATAATTGACTCCTCATTGAGTTAATATGTTTCTCTCTTGATTTCTAGGGTTTGTTTGTAATCTTGTATTGAATTCTTATCTTTCCTCCTGTTCTTCCATCTATCCATCCACGTATCCATCCATCCATCCCTCCACCCATCCATCCATCCATCCAGCTATCATCATCTATTTGCTGTCTCCCTATTTTATCTACTATTGTGTAGCTGTAAGTGGAGGATAGACCCCACGCTTCCTCTTCTTCTTTTAGGCATCAGTTACCAGCACCATGTTTTTTAAAGAATGGAACTTTAACATTTTTTTTCATGTGTGTTGCTTTTAACAGAAATAAACAAACATGGGAAACAACTATTTAGCTTTTCATTGAATATTTTTCTGCTTGTTCTATTTCTTATCTTTCATTACAAGAGACCGTCTTACAAACAACCTGTAGGTCTAAAGTACAAAGAAAGCATTCAAATAAATTAGTGAGAAATGAGTTGGAAAAATGCAAATTGGTTAATATGAGAGGAAACAGCAATAAAATTTCACATATCCTGGCAAGAACCATGAACAAAGTTAAGCTATGTCCATGACACTGCAGGAAGGAAGGGCTGTTACTGGAAAACAAGGTCAAAATTTATTAGATTTCTGAATTTTCAATGGCAATTATATTTGTCAAGAAGCACTGGTTTTATTTTTTGAGTTCCTGCAGCAAGCATCCAGTAACCAGTGAGAACTATGTATTTGTCCACAAGTCTGCTTTCCTGCAAAAGTAGAGGTCTTTCTTTGGGGAAACGAACATTCACCTGGGGAAGCTTTGTATGCTGCTGTGACTGTGCATAGACTTCAGATCTTTATTCACTGCTGTACTTGAATCATCTGCATAATGTGTCTCACATGAAGTTGAGAAATTTCGGATATGAGAACTATGAGTTTTTGAAGAACTGGGACATTGCTTGACTTAACTTTCTTTTTAATAGTTACAGTTATGAGGATTCCAAGTTGGATTCTCTGAGCCAGGCTTGAGTACATCTCATAGATCAACTCATTTCTTGTTGACAGTTGCCAATGGAATTGTTGGGCACCTGAATTTTTCATTTTAATATATCCTGGAAATTTCTCTGTCATTATTATTATTATTATTATTATTATTATTATTATTATTTTGGTACTGGGGATTGAGGGGATTGAACTCAGGGGCACTCAACCACTGAGCCACATCCTAAGCCCTATTTTGTATTTTATTTATAGATAGGGTATCACTGAGCTGCTTAGTGCCTAACTTTTTGCTGAGCCTGGCTTTGAACTTGT
Organism: Urocitellus parryii; assembly: GCF_045843805.1. Classification (NCBI taxonomy): domain Eukaryota; kingdom Metazoa; phylum Chordata; class Mammalia; order Rodentia; family Sciuridae; genus Urocitellus; species Urocitellus parryii. Next base: position 107,231,470 of record NC_135533.1, read on the forward strand.
GATCCTCTGTCTCAGCCTCCCAAGCCACTGGGATTATAGGCATGCACCACCACACCAGGCTCTCTGTCATTGTTTTAGAGATTTGTTTAATTTTTCTTCCAAAGGAATAATATTCTGTTGTCTGAATATAACATAAATGTAAGCATTTCTTTAATTCAAAACCTTTGAGTTATTTCTTGTCTTCTGCTTTGTAAACCTTGACAAAGCATAACTAACCTTGTTCATACAGTGCTTCATATTTATATGATTTACTATCGGCTAGATTCCAGAATCATGACTTCTGGCTCAAGAGGTATCTGTGTGTCTGTGTGCATGGGTATGGTGCAGATGTTGCCAAGATATCCTCTAGGAGGTGTAATCCATCATGCAACGTATGATCATATCTGTTTCACCATGGGATTTTTTTTTTCAGATTTAGGCAGTTTTGCTGATTTAATGGATGAGAATTGCATCTTAATGCAATTTTCATTTGTATTTTTCTCTATTTGAGCATAGTTGACATCTTAGGAATTGGTTTTCTAGACATAGATTTGTTAATTACTAATCTATATAGATGGAGAAACTAAGAAACTGAGCAGAGAGCTGCTAACACTTTTACTAGAGCTTTTGAAAATCTCATAATTCTAAGAAGACAAAATTAGATTTTAGTGCTAACCTAGGGAAGAAGTGCCCTAGCACATAGCTGAAACACTTAAGATCCCTGGAGGGCTTTGCCTTCTGAATGAGGATAAAACAGAAGTAGCCTTCAGAAATCTGAAAACTAACTTCAGACCAAGGCTGTCTCCGTAGGATTAAGGCTCTCTGCCTTGACATTGGTTGCCACCCAGGAATATAAAGAATGCTCTTTGGAGGAAGATAATATTCTTCAGACCCAGTACAATAATTTAGTTGCAGAACAGAGAATATCACATCCTTCATTGTCATCCAGTAACCAGTGAACTCTATGTATTTTCCATACACAATGTCTGGTATTTCAGAAAAAGTCTACAGATAGGACCATAATAAAGATTCTGCAACAGAATGAAACTCAATGGTGATTCAAATATGACATGAGATAGAGATTTCAAAATAAATGAATAATATGTAAGAAGTATAGTATAAAATATGGGTAGTATATTTAGATATCTGAAATCTGTAAAAGAAAATGTGAATTCTACCCAGGTATAGTGGCACATGCCTGTAATCACAGCAACTTGGGAGGCAGGAGGATCACAAGTTCAAGCCAGCTTCAGCAAGTTAGGCAGGTCCTAAGCAACTTAGAGAGACCCTGGATTCAAAATAAAAAAAAAATAAAAATAAAAAGGGCTGGAGATGTGGCTCAGTGGTTAAGTGCCCCTGGGTTCAATTCTGGTATTAAAAAAAAAGAATTATAGAATATAATCATATAATAACTGAAATTAGAAATAAAACATTTTTATAAGATATTAAATGAAGATGAAGAGAGAATTAAAAAAAAACTGGTAGATAGGGCATTAGAAAATACCTAAACAGAAGCTTGAAAAATGCAAAAAAGAGTGTATGAAATAAATGAACACAAATGTTCACAAAAAGTGTAATTGGAGGCTCAGATGGCAAAGGCAATATTTGAAGTGATGAAGACTGAGTAATTTCCAAAACTGCAGAAATGTATCAGCTCATATATCCAATAAATTTTGTAGAATCCATGACAGATTGAAAACAAAACAATAAGGCAAAACAAAACATGAGGTACATCAGGTGCAACAAAGAAAAACTGCCAAGAACAAAAGCAAAAAAGAAGGTTTTACCAAGTGAAAGAAAAAAATTCAAAAGTGCAACAGAGCAATGGCATCTTAAAGTCTACGTTAGAATAGTAATGATATGTAGCAAAATATGATGAGGGTACATATATTTCAGGTACAGAAAGGAAACTCAAACTAGAATTTCACAGGCAGTGCAAATATCTTTCCAAAATCATGGGAGAAGGAAAACAAGGAAAACAAAGACTTACGTAATTTGTTACTGTTTGACACATTAAAGAATTTTTTTTTTTTAGGGTGAAAGCGAATAAATCAAATGAAGATCAGAGCTGCAGAAACTAAATAATAGGATCATAAAGAATTTGAATGAATTAGAACTTTGTAGCTACAGCCAAAAAAGGTCCTACTTTTTAGAAATCTGCTTCAATGATGAAGTCACATGTAGAATCAAAAACCTTGAATGCCTGAGTTTTTTTTTTCTTCTTTTTGTGTGTATGTGTGTGTGTGTGTGTGTATGTGTTACAATGGGGACCTTGCTAGAACGCATATAGAAAGAGACTAGGGTTTGGAAGATGGGGAGGAGTGAGAATGGAAGGATTCTCAGACAAGGTGGGAATGTGGGTAATTTCTTTATAGAAGAAAGGTGGAAAAATTAAAGTCACATTGAATGAAGTTGAAAATTCAGAGTGATATATATTTTAACTTAAATACTAGGGATATGAGTAAAGTCAACTGAGGATGACTTTTTGTATGTGTGGCATTAGAGATTGAACTCAGGAGCAGTTACCACTTATGTGTTTCCTAATTCTTTTTATTTATTTTTTATTTTGAGACAGGGTCTCTCTAAATTTCCCAGGCTAGTCTTGAACTTGTTGTCCTGCCTCTGTCAATTGAGTAACTGGTATTTAGGTGTGTGCCACTACATCTGGCTTAAGGAAAACTCTTGAGAGTCCTAGAATCACAAAAACTGTGAAAATATTTCTGAGTTTATTATTTTATATTATTCTAACAGTTATTATTATTTTAAAAAATACCACCTGATTTAAAAAAAGTCTATCCTTTCATTTTTTTGATAGGCATCTAGGCTGATTTCATAACTTGGTTATTGTGGGTTGTGCTGCTATAAACATTGATATGACTATATCACCATAATATGCTGGTTTTAGTTATTTTGAGTAAATACTACCGAATAGGAGAGCTGAGTCATATGGTGCTTTCATTTCTAGTTTTTTTTTTTTTTGAGGAATCTCTCTACTGCTTTCCCTAGTGGTTGTATAATTTGCAGTTAGACCAACGATGTATGAGTGTGCCTTTCCCCCCAAAGCCTTGCCAGCATTTGTTATTATTATTTGTATTCTTGATAATTGCCAATCTGACTGGAGATGAAATCTCAAGGTAGTTTTGATTTGCATTTCCCTGATTGCTGGGGATACTGAATTTTTTTTAAAAATAAATTTTTCAGCCATTCCATTTCTTCCTTTGAGAAGTATCTTTTCAGATATTTTTCTCACTTATTAATTGGGTTATTTGTTTGTTTTGTGACTGTTTAATATTAATACTCCTGGTATTAATCTACTATTAGAGGAGCATCTGCAAAGATGCCCCATTCTGCAGCCTAGCCTCTCTTTTCATATTCTTATTTTCTTTGCTGGGTAGAAGCTTTCAAATCTGATGCCATCCCATTTATTGATTCTTAGGTTTTTTTTTTTTTTGTGTGTGTGTGTGTGCTTTAGGAGTCTTTTTAAGGAAGTTGATGCCTGTGCCAATATGTTGGAGTTTTGAGTCTATATTTTCTTCTAGCAGTTGCCAATTGATATTTACACATGACAGAGTTTTATACAGCCACAAAGAAGAATGAATTTATGGCATTTGCTGGTAAATGGATGAAATTGGAGAATATCATGCTAAGTGAAATAAACCAGACTCAGAATGCCAAGGATAGAATGTTTCCTCTCATATGAAGAAATCAAAATAAGGAAGAAAAGTGTGGGGGAGTATCCTATGAAAATAGGAGGAAGATCAGCTGAGAAGAGAAAGGGCTTTGAAAGTATTGAGAAAACAAGAGCATTGAGGGGAGAAATGAGAGGAACATTGGAATGAAATTGCCCAAGTTATGCTATATACATAGATGAATATACCACAGTAAATTTCACCTTTATGTGTATCTCTAAGGGGCTAATTTAAAAAACTATAAATAAATACAAGGAAGACCAGTAGAGTAGAGAAAGGTGAAAAGGGGGAGAAGAGAAGAGAGAGAAAGGGGAAGTTCTGGAGACTGCAGAGGAGCCAATTATATCCCATGCTTTTGTGATTATATAAAAAATGACCCCCAATATTAAGTATAATTCTAATGAACTAAAAAAAAAACATAAAAATCTAGCATATGAAATAGGTACGTTTTTCTGTTTTATTCCATACATTTATTGGAATTGATTTTTAAAAGCATTTTTTTTGTCTGAGAACTTAATCCTGTTCTGACATTGTGCTAGTTACAGGGGGTTTATCAAAGTTTAAAATTTTGTTTTCTCTCATGAAGCTTGCAATCTTGTAAAATAATCACTAAATTAGGAAAAAGAAACCTACAAGACAGTGTGTGAAGAGCTTATGGTAGAAGACCCTAAAGAGCACTACAGAGAAACGGGTCAAGGTCCATCCTATGGAATAGGGTGTTCTTCACTGACTATTATGGTATTTGAGAGAAAGATTAAGGCCTAAAAGAGAGGTATCAGGTGAATGAGGGTTTTGTGTGTAATGGTGGGTACAAAGCAGGCAGAGGGAGAGAGAAGCATGTACCAAGTCAGACAGGTGTCAAGTTGTGGTTTAGGGTGACGGCAAGAAATACAGTGTCTTGACACATGCTCTGAGCATGGACAAATGTCAGGGAATGATGCTGGATAGAAATACAGTAGTCTTCTTTATCTTGAATGATCTTAAAGAAGAGAGTAATACAATTTTTGCATTATAGAAATGTGACACTGGACCTTGTACGTGACCTATAAGTCTAGAACCAAGAACCAACAAAGAGGTAGATTCAACTGTACAATGAAACTATGGTGGGAGCCAAAATGGTGGGCATCTGCTCAAGAACTAGAGATGTCTTCATATTATCTCACTTTATCTTCACGATAACCCTAGGCGTATTATCATTATTATTATACAGGTACCAAGCTTATGCCCTGAGCTTAGTTATGCTTAAGTATGTAAAACATTCAACTTTATTTGTTCTTTGCATTTATTTTCAAAATATTTAGAATCTCCTTTCACTAGTCCTGGAGATGAAATTTCAGTAAATTGAGTAATTTCAGGTAAATGAACTCCTTTCCATTCTCCACCACAGCCATTAGCAGAGGATATGCTTAAGGTTTACTTAGCGGTGTTGTTGGGGGTACAGGGGCATTATAATCTTTATTTTGGAGCTGAAATCCTCTTAGTTATTCTGGGTCCTTTTCAGTACCTGAGAGGTGATGCCCAGATGTCACATCTAGACCATTATCTCTTCTGCAAGGGTCTCAACTTTAAAACCTTTGAAGCCAATATTTTCGTGTTTTATTTTATACTTTACCATTCATTTTGTAAAGGCATTTCTGTGAAGTGAGCCTTAGCTCCTGATCTAGTTGTTCAATAGCTGTGGCTAGAGGGTACATGGAAGCCTCCAAAAAACGTGTCAGTTAATCTTTAAAAATTTTATACTGATACATTCATCCCCATATTTTCATGTGAAGAGGCACCGCTTATCAAAATATGTCAGGCAGGAAGAGCTGTAGGGAAGTGAGAGAACACATTTGAGAAGGAGTTGATATTTAGATTTCACTTTGGAACATATGTGGTTGGGGAAAAAGGATCTGCCTCGAACAAGAAGCTAATATCAATGGAAAGCCAGGCTGTAAAAAAATACATAAACAAGCAATTCAAACAAATTGCCTTTTCAGAAGCAAAATGGAAGGGTGAGGAACTGTGTAAGTTGATAATTATGTTGCCATGGTTACTTTTCCCGATTGGAACAATACGGTTGAAGAGTTGGTTATTTTAAGTCGACTTCAGGTAACAATTTATTGGGGAAAGGAAACTGATTTGCATCCAGATGCATATTTTAAATCATTATCTCTATTGCATTTTGGCATAGGTAATGCAAATCATACCTAGAAATTAGTTATTTACCGTTTTAGAGTTCTGAAAAGTAAATATATATTTACACCTCAAGGAATCAATACTGGATGGTTTCTTCCTGTTCTAAATATTTAGAGGATCATCATGGAGATAGTAATGAAAATGTCATAAGGTTAGGAGTTGGATAGAACCCTGGTAATATCATGTTACCACTGCTCACTGAGCATGCAACGAAGACTGAACTAATTAAACTCCTTGAACTCTCATTTTTTAAATTTCTGAAGCATTGTAACAATCTTTTGCATGCCATAAGATGTGCACTAATCTGCTGGAATTCTTTTTTTATCATTATCCTAGAGTGTAATTCTTGTAGCACACAAATTAACTTGCATTGCTATGTGTAAATGTACACTTATTGAGCCCTTTCTCTGCAGATGGCACATTGCAAACACTGGGGGAGGAGAGTTGATGTTGTGTGGTTCTTGCCTTTTCAAGTGGGAGGTTCGAGACACAGGAGAAGTGCCATGCAAAGTCACATCAAAGGCTGAGGCAAGAGAAAATTCAAGTACACTGATTCTATCTCATTTAAAAAATTTTGTGTTTTATTTACTGTGATGGTTGTTTTCGATGTATCCAGTTGACTGGGCCATGAGGTGTTCAGATATGTGGTCAAGCACCTCTCTGGGAGTTTCAAATTTTGGATGAGATTAATATTTAAGTTGATAGATTTTGAGTGGGCTTCATTCAATCAGTTGAATGAAGATTTGATTAGAACAAAAAGGATAAGCCTTCAGGATGGTACATCATCTTTTCACCTTCCTTTGAGCTTCTACTGAAACACTGGTAGTCTTTGGGTCTTGATCCTGCTGGTCTTTAGACTGGAACTTACTCTATCAGTTCTCGTGGTTCTCTGGCTTTTTGATATAGACTGCAACTGTACTATCAGAAATTTAGCATATCCTGGGACTAGTTATTTAATCTCCATAATAATCTGGAAAAATTCCATATAATCTTCTATATAATTTATTTCTTGTATATGTGTATAATATGGGTGTATAATATACACACACATTCATTCTATTAGTCTTATTTCTCAGAATAATTCTAATGTATTTTCCATGGACTTTAGCATTGATATTGATTTTAAAAAATATTATATAACCTTGCTTACTGAATTTTTCAACGTTCTGAAATTTTGTAGTCGGATCATTGTCTCACTAACCCTAGTCCTGATCTTCTTGCATAGGAATCCACATCAAACTGTCTATTTAGAAACTCAGAACCTTTCCCTGCCTCCTTCCTGCTCCCAACTCTTTAAAATTCTTCACATCATGTGTATCAAATCCATGCACTCCACCCTGACTGCCAATGTCTCTGAGTCTCACCCAAACCAGTGCAGTCATTTCCTGTTTGGTTTATTTTCCTCTAAGCATGCAATCCTTCAATTCATTGTTGGCACAATTTTAAGGGATTATCTTCCTAAAACACTAGTCTGCAAGTATTGGTATTCTGCAGAACATGCCTTCCTTACTCACCATTTCCAATCTTCTTAGCTCTGTGCTAACTCATGCTTCTAGCTTTGTTTTATACCTATTGTTCTTTTTTTTTTTTAAATAACCTTTTATTTGAGGTTTTCAGAGAGTGCCCAAGATCAACTATAGTGATGTGCTAGAAAGAACTCAGGAAGTATTACACTTGTGGTTTATTAGTGAAAGGATACAGATTAAAATCAGCAAGGGCAGAAGGTGCCTGGTGGAAGAGAATGGCAGAGGAAAGCATCTCAGATGTGATAGCCAGAAAACAGAGCTATATTGTCTGTTTTAATTTAAATACCATGCTGTTTTAATTACTGTTGCATTGTAGTATAATTAAAATTAGCATAATTAATTTTTTTCACTGTAAATACTTATTTTCAATCTATTGTATATTTTGTATCTAGAAAAAATACAGTTTGCTTAGCTTTTTGAGCTAATCTGACAATGTCTGCATTTTTATTTGAATATTTAGTCAAGCAATCACAATAAAAGTCAGCAGCAAGTCCTTACCTGTCAATAATTTAAATAAAAGTGGATTTAATTCTTTAATAAAAAGACTCGAGTGGCTGAATGTAATTTAAAAAACAAGACCCAACTATATGCTGTCTGTAAGAGACTCACTTCACTTTTAAAGATATATGTGTGTATACACACACACAGAGGAAGTAAAGGAATGGAATAAGATATTCCAATCTAGTGGAAAACCAAAGGGAGCAGGAATAACTATATTTTAATTGGATAAAATGGACTTTAGATAAATATGCTACCTAATTTCTTCCATGACCAGTTAATTATTCTATTCCAGTTCAATGAGTTAGATGTTCTTAGAAATCAGGTAATAATTTAAGCATGTGAAGAAGATACAGAAAGTTAATATCAAGTACTAGGGGAATGGATATTAATAAACTAGTGTTAAGATTACAAATCTATCTTGTACCAGCTGTGTGAGACAGAGGGGAAATTGCTAATATGAGGTTAGAAGAAAAAAAATTTTTTAATTGTTTAGACACACACAAATATATATATACTCTCTCACACACACATGCCTGCTTTCAGTTGAACTGCAGTACATGTACCTGGTATATTTCTCTATTTATTTCAGTATTTATATCTATTGTTCTTGATAATATCCAGTTAGCTCAAATCACATGAGAGGCCCCAGTGAGAGCAAACAGGCTATGTTCATTATCTGTCAGCTCTCCCCCTAGACAGCTTTTCTTCCAGGTGTCTGACGAACCCCACTTGTTTCTCATCATTCTCCCTGTTACCATCTCAAATTCGCTCTTAGTACCCCTACTTTGAAAAGTTAGATCTCTCATCTTTTGTGCTCTCATAGCACAAAAAATTATCATCTTCAAAGCCATAGGATTTTCCACACTAGAATTTTAATTATATTCATACAAATTCCTCTCTACCTCTGTACTGTTGGTGAAGGAAAAAGCACATCTTCCTTATCTTTTATTTTCTATCTGAGTGTCTTGCCTGTAGGAGTTTGCCTGACGAGTAAATGAATACCATGAGGTAGGAAGTCATACCTGTTATGAAAGAGATATGGCTATAAAAGACTCTCATGATGCAAATAATAGGCTGAATGGCAGGGCAAAACCCTTAGAAATTAGAAGTCTCCAGGAGCTTGGTGCCTGAAATTTGTCATGTCTAGTGCCAAATGACAGTGATATACTTGAGACTCCATTGCCAAACTTTATACAGTGTTAAAACAAGACGAAAGAGATTCACACCATTTGCTTTGTATGCAATAAATGTATATATATTCAAGTTGGAAGATATAAAAAGCAATATTTAAAAAATGAGAAACTTACGAAAACTTTTAGCCAATTGGCATGGAATTCTAACTTTTTTTATTTTGCATTTATTGTACTTTGTTTCAAGAAAATGAAATCTCTGGAGCTCTATTCATCTAAACACTGGACTTGCTCACTCTATTTTATCCTTCCATAGTTTTTCTACATGGATCTCTCTTAATTATCCTACAATATTTTGCATACAATGAAGGCCTCTAGCCAGAGTACCTCCTTTCTGCCTGTGTGAAAGGTATTTTCAGTAATGGTTCTTTAGTTCTTTTCTTAGAATCCCAGTATAAGTTTTCTTCCACAACTCCCTGTGTGGCTTTATGTTATCCAGGAGACTTTGGGAGCAATGCATCTCTTCCAAGGATGCTAAATTCCAATCAAGGTAAATGCAACAGTGCTGGTCTGTGTTCCAGGTTTCATCTTGTGTATAAATCCTGAACAACCACTGAATAATAACAGCTTCAGGCCCCAAACCCTGCATCTTCATGTTTCCTGTTGGATTCCACTCATTTAAAAGTTCCACTTCTTAAAGAGAAGAAAGACTTCATACTTTTTTTTTCTTTTTCACTGAAATTTTGTATACTGGATCTGGGATTCCTTAATACTAGGAAATGAATACTCATCCAGATTTTTCTCCAATTGTACCTTATTAAGTGTATGTTTTTGAAAACATTGCTTTCCTGGCCTCTTTTGTTTCCAAGACCTGTGACTAAAATCTCCATAGTCAGCAAAGCATGTATTGGTTTAAAATATGAGCTTTTGCTCACATAGCTTTTTTTTGATGCCATGTACATTGGAGGAGCTGTTTAATTTTTGCCTATCCTTTCATATTTTAGGCTAATGCATTTTATTTTTTATAACTCTTAGCTTTTATATGCTAGTCAAGTTATGAAGAATTATTCCCAAATAATAAAGTTATGAGACTATACTGTAAGTCCCACCAAAGAAAAGAAATTATAGAAAGCTATAATTGGAATTTATATCATAAGATTCCAAGCATGATATTCCTCATAAAATATCTTCTGTCTCAGGGACATAGGAAATTTGAAGTTTAAAATATTAAAGTTTCTCAACTTTAAATATTTGTTGATTGCAATCACCAAATCAATTTCTACCACAAATGTTGACTTTAAAAAAAAGTTGTAGTTTTAGGTTCTCTTTGAAAACCTTGGAAGATGATGCATTAATATTGTTTCAAAAATGTTAGTAGAAAAAAGGGCTGGACTGTCTTATAGGGATGCCCTGGAAAGACTCAAGCACAATCAGAGTCTGCCCTGGCTGCATTTGAGTGGTCCAGGGGAAAGCTGCTCTCTATCTGCAGAACTTTGAGTGCTCAAACTGGACTCGAAGTGGACGACCCTTTCTTTCACTTCTCATACCCATGTTCCCTCAACCTTTCCTGTGGACACTTCTGCTACATATGTCTTTTGTTTGGGAAGTAGCCTTAATGCCATCCTTATTCATGGATTAAAACCCAGCTAAAAACTGCAGTAGTAGAACACCTTTTAACCCCTTGATAATATTTGCTATATTGAAATATCAATTCTGTACTCCAAGGCTCAGAGAGGATTCCCTTCTTCACTCCCATTGTCTTCTCTTATCTGCAGAAGCCTGAGCTGACCATGTTGAGATAGCTATGTCTTTCTTATTTAATTATGTCTCTCTACAGGTTGACACCAAGAGTATTCTGCAGCTGCTCAGCAACTAGCTCCTATCTGGATAAGAGCAACATTACCTTGTCATGGAATTTGAAAATAAGCATTTTCCCATTTTAGCATCATCCATGAGTATTCACTGACTGCTTACTAGGTCATAGTTTTTGAGGAGAAACACATGCCAAATCTCAGCTCTGATGTTCAGAAACCAAAGGTTTTTTTTTTTTTTTTTTTTTTTAGGATGAAAAATATATTCCATAATAACTATGCCGCAAGGCAGCTTAAACTCCTCATCATAGATACAGCTAAGATTCTGCTGGTTCCTACCCTTTTAATAGAATTAGGTATTACCAATAAGTGAATGTTATAGCCAGTAAATTCTGAACTCCTGTAAGAAAATTACCCAAGTCTGTATTTCCTAAGGGTGTATGCCATGAGATTTTTGAACTACCCCCAAATATGCAATATACATAGAGGTTAATAGAATATTTTCCTTTTAAAATTGAGGTTATAATGCTTGCCCCTTAAAAACTTTGTTTTCTTGTCGAATACTGTTATGACTTGCAGATTTGTAGTACTAAAAATGATAATTCCAAGGAAAGTAATAGTCATCGTTTCACACAAGAGTGAAGATTTGGTTTAACTGAATATAAAAGAAAGACTTTTTACTGAGGACTTGTTTTCCAGAGATGACACAGGCCTTTTGGCTTTGAGTGTTACCACGGGTGGGTCATTGGGTCTCTGGATCATTCTTCCCACCTTAAAGTCTTTGTTATCTGTGCGTTCGTGATTTAAAATCTACTTTTCAAGTCAAGATATCATCTATCTATCTATCAATCTTTCAATTAGTGTATTTTAATTATGCAGAATGTTGCTCATTATGGCATATTTGAATACATATATAGTATATTTTGATCCACCCATTCCTCATTACTCCTCTTACCTTGTCTTCACTCTTCTTAACTCTTTATTCTTCTCTAATGGTCTCCCTCCTACTTTCATGTTCCCCCATCCCCCCATCAGACTCCACAGGTGAGGGAAACCGTGTCAAACCTGTCATTGAGTCTGACTCATTTCACTTAACCAGATGATCCATCCAGTTTCCTACAAAGTCATAATTTTTTTCTTGCAGAGATATTTTTTTTGAACGCAAGACTGTCTTAGTCAGCCTAAGCTGCTCCAGCAAATCACCAAAGACGTAAACAACAACCATTCTTTTTGGGGGGGAGTGGGGGTGAGGTGGGGCTATACCAGGGATTGAACTCAGGGGCACTTAACCACTGAGTAACATCCCCAGCCCTATTTTGTATTTTACCTAGAGACAGGGTCTCACTGAGATGCTTACCACCTTACTTTTGCTGATGCTGGTTTTTGAACTCACGATCTCCTGTCTCAGCCTCCCAAACTGCTGGGATTACAGACATGCACCACCACACCTGTCTCACTTTTATAGAAAGTCTGTAGTGTCCAAGAGCAAAGGACCAGCAGATTTGGTGTCTTGTGATACTCTGCCTTTTGTATAGTTGATGGCTGATTTCTCACTGTCTGAGTATGTGAGAGACAGAGAGAAAGGGTGAGAAGAGGAATTAGCTATGGGAATTAGCTCTCGAATATCTTCCTCTGAAAGCATTAATTCCCTCACCAGGGTTCCACCTTCATGACCTAATCACTTTGGAAGCCTGGTCTCCTAAACCATCACACTGGCTTCATCATTTGTATTTGTAGGGGCCATGAACATTCAGTCCACAGCATCGACTTCCTACTTATCTGTACCCAGCACTCCAAGAGAGAATTTAATTGGGGATTTCTCTTCAGGCTCATTTAAATGTCTGAGCTCACATCCAGTTTGTCAGACCCTCTATTCTTCACCAGGATCACGTTGCTTCCTTCAGTTTAGGTTCTGAGAACAGATCTTGATGGTTTTCCATCTCCAACTCACTTTCTCATCTCTCAGCTTGATCACCATTCCTGCCAGCTATATCATATAAGGGTCTCTGAAGTGTACCGTCTCCTTTTCCCAAAATGTATGACCTTGGTTCAGGTCTTTATTTATGTCTTACTTCAATATTTTCTGTTTTAGCTCCTTTAAATCTACTGTCCATGATGCTAAGTGATTTTTCCTAAAAAAAATAAAAATAAAAAAAAGGAAATAATCTTGTTTTTTTATTTTAAATTTTTAAAAATTTCTTTATGGTTTATTTTGTTTCCCTTTCAGAACATTGTTTTTCTATTTTGTTTGTTTGTTTTCGGTACTGGGGATTGAACCCAGGAGCACTTTATCACTGAGCTATATCCCCAGCCCTAACCCTTTTTATTTTATTTTATCTTGAGACAAGTTCTCACCAAGTTACTTAGGGCCTCACTAAGTTTCCAAGATTGGCCCTTAAGCTTGTGATCCTTCTGCCTCAGACTCACAAGTCTCTGGGATTCCCAGCACCAGGATATGACATATTTTTCACTGTGGTAAAATACATGTAATAAAATTTATCATCAACTATATTCAGTAGCATTAGGTTCATTCATATTGTTGTGCAAACATCCACCATCCATTTCCAGAATTCTTTTCATCTTTCAAAACTGAAATTCTGTGCCAATTAAACAATGTCCCATTTATCCCTTCCCTCAGCATCTGCCACCACCATCCAACTTTCTGTCTTGGGATTTGAGTACCCTAGATGCCTCATATAAGTAGAAATTATAACATTTGTCTCCCAGCAGGTGGCTCATTTCACTTAGCATGATGTCTCAAGGTTCACCCATAGTTGCAGCATGTTGCTATGTTTTGAATGTGTTTCTTCCAAAATTTATGTGCTGCCAAGTGAGAGCATTAAAAGGTGATTAGGCCATAAGGCCTCTGCCCTTGTGATTGGAATTAGTTGTCCTTATCAATAGATTTGGTGGAGGGAGTTTGTGAAGAAGCAGCACTTCTTCCCTCCATAGGATACAGCCATGAATAATGAATGCGCTATCTTGGAAGCAGAGAGCAGCTCTTGCCAGACAGTGGCACTGCTGGAATCTTGACCTTGGATTTCCCAGCCTCCAGAATGGAGAGAAAGGCATTTCTGTTCATTGTAAATTACCCAAATTCTGCCACATATCTACATATAATTTTGCTTACCAATGTCTACCAACAGACACTAAGGTTGCTTCCATGTTTTGGCTATTATAGATAATGCTGTTACTAACATGAATGCACAAGATATCTCTGCAAATCCTTGCTTTCCTTTTTTTTCAGCATATACACAGAAGTGGAATTACTGGATTATATTATACACTTTTTTTTTTTTTGAGGACTGCTGGACTGTTTTAGCAGCTGCTATACTATTTTACATTTCCACCAAGAGAGCACAGGGGTCTAATTTCTTTGCATCATTACTAATGCTTATTACTTTCTGTTATTAAAAATCAATATTTCTCTCCTTCTTTCCTTCTTTCCTTCCTTCCTTCTTTCCTTCCTTCCTTCTTTCCTTCCTTCCTTCCTTCTTTCCTTCCTCCTTCCTTCCTTCCTTCCTTCCTTCCTTCCTTCCTTCCTTCCTTCCTTCCTTCCAGCATCCTAATATATCTTCCTGGTTTGTTTTATCTTTTTCATTGGTTATCCTGACAATTTTTCCATGTGCCATCTAACAATTTTGTATATCTAGTCAGAGAAATTTCCCCTCAAGTATTTTTCCATATTTGAATAAGAATATTTTCTTGCTGTTGTTGTTCAGTTTTAAGCATCCTTTATATGTTCTGGATATTAATTACTTATTAAATATATGGTTTACTAATGTTTTCTCCCATTCTATGGATTGCATTTTTACTGTAAAGGTGTTATGGTATTGTAAAGCTGTCATGGTTTGGATGTGAGGTGTTCCCCCAAAAGCTCATGTGGGAGACAATGCAAGAAGGTTTAGAGAAGAAATAATGGGGTTATGAAAGCCTTAACCCAAGCACTGAATTAATCCCTTGGAGGGATTGATTGAGTGGAAACTGAAGGTGGATTGGGTGTGGCTGGAGGAGATGGGTCACTGGGCATGCCAATGGGGTATTTATTTTGTATCTGGGGAGTGGAATCTCTCTCTTTGCTGCCTAATCAGCATGCGAGCTGCTTCCTTTTGCCATACTCTTCCACCATGATGTTCTGCTTCAACCTCGAGCCTAAAGAAGGGAGTCTACTGTCTAAGAACTGAGACCTCTGAAACCATGAACCTCCCCAATAAACTTGCCCTCCTTAAAATTGTTCTTGTCAGGTCTGTTAGTCACAGAAGCAAAAAACTGATAACGACATTAGGGTTTTCAATGCACAAACTATTTACTTTCTTCAAGTGCAATTTGTCTTTTTAAAATTTTATTTGCTTTGTTTTTGATGTCATATCCAAGAAACCTTTGCAAAATCCAATACCATGAAGCTTTTTTCCTTTAGAGTCTTGTAATTTTAATCCTTACATTTAGGGTTATTTTTATATGGTGTTTCATATAGGCCCAACTTCCTTCTTTTCATGTGAATATACAATTTTCCACCACTGTTAGCTGAAAAAAATATTAAATGTTCTTTCCCTATTAAATAGCCTTGGCACTTTTGTTGAAACTCATTTGGGAAAAATGTACATAAGGGTTTATTTCTGGTCCTCTTTTTTGTTCTGTTGGTCTTGATGTCTATTTTGATGTCAGGACCACATAGTTTTGAATACTATAGTTTTTAGGAAATTTTGAAATCACAATATGTTTGTACTCCAGCTATTATTTCCCCCAATATTTATTTGGCTATTCAGGGATCCTTGAGATTTTATGTGAATTTTGGGATGGATTTTCTATCTAAAAAAAGTCCTTGGAATGTTGATAGTGATGGTGCTAAATTTGTAGATCACTTTGGGTTACACTGACATCTTAATAATATTAAGAGTTTGAATTTATGAGAATAGATATATTTTAATTTCTTTCTTTTCAAATTTTAACAATGTTTTATACTTTTCATTTTGTGAATCTTTTGTATCCTTGGTTAATTGCCAAATGTTTATTCTTTTTGATGTTACTGTAAATTATATTGATATTTAATTTACTTTTCAGATTATATATTGTTAGTGTACATAAATACAGCTGTTTTTTTTGGTACTCAATTTATATCCTGTTACCTAGCTGAATGTGCTAGTTACAGAATAAGATTTGCAGAATCTTTGGGGGTTTTCTACACATAAGATCATGTTATCAGCAACAGAGATAATTTTACTTCTATCTTTCCAACTTGGATGCATTTTGTTTCTTTTTCTTATTTGATTATTCTGGCTAGCACTTTCTGTAGTATGATGAATAGAAATGACAAAAGTAAGTATCCTTGCCTAGTTCCTATCTAGGAGGAAAGTTTTCAGTCATTGACCATTGAGTGTGATATTTACCATGGGTTTTCATATGTGCATTTCATTATGTTGAAGTATTTTCCTTTATTCCTAGGAAATAGAATAAAAAACAGCCACATCAATGTTTATGGCAGCTCAACTCACAATAGCTAAACTATGGAACCAACCTAGGTGTCC
Organism: Urocitellus parryii; assembly: GCF_045843805.1. Taxonomy (NCBI): domain Eukaryota; kingdom Metazoa; phylum Chordata; class Mammalia; order Rodentia; family Sciuridae; genus Urocitellus; species Urocitellus parryii. The sequence continues at coordinate 107,247,809 of NC_135533.1, forward strand.
TTCAACAGATGAAAGGATAAAGAAAATGTGGCATATATACACGGTGGAATATTACTCAGCTTTAAAAAGTAATGAAGTGATGGCTTTTGCGAGTAAATGGATGAAGCTGGAGAATATCATGTTAAGTGAAATAAGCCAATCCCCCCAAACCAAAAGCCAAATATTGATATATGGATGCTAATTCACAATGCAGGGGGTGGGTGGTGGTGGTAAGAAAGAATAGTTACTTTGGATTAGGCAGAGTGAAGTGGGGTAGGGGAGGGCAGAGGGGTTAGGAAGGATAGTAGAATGAATTGGATATTATTACCCTATGTGCATGTGTGACTACACAACCAGTGTGATTCTACATCATGTGAAATCTGAAGAATGAGAAATTATACTCCATTTATGTGTAATATGTCAAAGTGAATCCTACTATCATATATAACTAATTAGAACAAGTAAAAAATGAACAGAAACCCAATTACTTTTTAGTCAATGATTTTTTGCATGTCAATTTAAATGATCTTTCATTCTATTAATGTCCTGTCCTACATTATTTGATTTTCATGTGTTGAGACATCTTTACATTGGAAGAATACAAATCATTTGGTCATGATGTGCAATCCTGTTAAAATGCTGTTCAACTTGTTTTGCTACTATTTTGTTGGGGATTTTTGCATCAGTGTCATAAGGGTTCTTAGTCTATATATATATATATATATTAGAGACTTTGTCTGGCTTTGGTTTCAGGGACATTATGAATTTATAAAATGAATAAGGTGGAGTTCTTTCTCTTTGTTTATTTCTTTATAGAATAAAAAAAAAATCTTTGCAAAGGATTTGTTTTGGCTATTCATTAAATGTTTGGTAGAACCAACAAGTTAAGCCTATAAGTCCAAGACTTTCATTTTTTTCTTTTTTTGGAGATTTTTGATTCTTTATTCTATTGTCTTACTAGTCATTGCTGTAGTCAAGATTTCTATTTCTTCCTGATTCAATCTTGGTAGGTTTTGTGTCTCTAATAACCTATCCATTTCATCTAGGTGAATAACTTTGTTACCTTGCAATTGTTCATATTACTTTTAATAAAACTGATTGCATAATTGGGAAGAACCAGCTTTCTGAATTGAATCCTTTTATTGTTAGATGATAAATTACAAACCCCAATGTATAAAAGTCTCCAGGTAAGGAGGTATTCAATAAGTAGATTTCTCATTGTTGGTCTCCCTCTGCCCTGTTCATCACATATAAAATAATGTAGACAATCAATAAGAATTTAATGACTCAAAGGGTTGATCTCAGCCCTGTTAGTTTCTTTAGTCAGATTCTTTGACCGTGCACGTGTGTCTTCTGGTTTTCCTGCACCTCCTGAATTAAGAAGGACCAATGGTGTTTCCATTGATGATTATGTTGAAGAAGGGAAGTTTTAGCCCCGATAATCTCTGAGATTATTATTTTTTGAGTTCCTTTGATGATTGTTTATGAAATTTCAATGTATTAATAAGATAGTTGAATTTCAAGATTATTGGGACTATAGGCATATATTTTTCTCATTTAAAATTTCTATGAAATAGATCATTAATACACAGATGTAGATCTCAATATCATCTCTAGTTATCTGAAATTGACATAAGTAAACATTATAAAATTTTGTCTCATATGTATTAAGTGAATTGGAAAGGATACCACTGAAGAAGGATCTAGCATCGGTTCCATGACATATTCTGGGGACATACAATACCGAACATATGAAAGCACAGAAGTGTGCATGGCAATCTTACTTTATTTCTTTGTATGACAAGCCCAACCCTCTTTTCAGCCTTGTCCTTTAGAACTGGCCAAGGAAAACCAGGTGGGGGAAGCAAGCCTGCAAGTCTGTATTTTTCATGAGGTTGATATTAACATATGCACTGGTGATCTGTTTCTCAGCCCGGGGGTCAAACTCCAAAAAATACACATAACAGATTTTGATACCTGGACCAGTCACTTCCTAGTGTTGGAAGGTGAAAAACAGGGAGCCAACCGTAAGTTTTCTTTGATTTGGGATTATCTGTAGCATCACAAGGATAGAAACCAAGTGTACCTGCGGTTGTTTCATTAGGCTTTTCTGTTTTCCATATTGTCCACAAAAGCCCTATCCCATCTTTAGTACATGAGGGACCATCCTTGCTTGTAGGAGATGGCTTTACTTTTTCATGGTCTCAGAGGGGTTGCTGTATACTTTGAGGACTCCCCTGGTTCTGTTCTTCATGTGACATGGCAAATCTAAATAAGAAAGCCTGAAGTAAAAATGAGCTCTTGTGATAGCCTTAAATGGTACACATATGCTACCCTCTTAATCTTGGAGGCTTCTTTTTTTCAGTTTCCTATTGCTACAACAACCATAAAAACAACATAAAAAATTGTGGATTAGGACAATAGTGTTTTGTGGATACGCTGAGTTCACCTGAGCAGTTCTTCGGCCTGCCACCCCCTTGTGTTGGCTGGGGTTGCTCAGGTTTTCAAACACCAGAAGGTTTACTGGTGTCTAGAACTTTCAAATGACCTCACACACATGCCTAGCAGTTGATGCTGCTTAAAAGATGGCTCTTTCTCCAGAGTTCTTAACTAGTTTCCTTGGAGCAAGGTGACTGGGACCCAAGAGAATAAAAGCAAAATCTACCAGGACGCTTAAGGACTATAACTAAAACCCGGTATCTTGACAAAGAAATCACGGAGTCAGCCCAGATTCAAGAGGAGGGAATAGACAGCATTTCATGGTGGGAGGGCAGCATGTATATACAGGCAGGGAGCAAATGCTGGAGACCATCTTCAAAGAGAATCTAACCATACTCCAGTCCAATTTTGAGATTCCTCTAGAATACCTTTACTGAGTCTTGTAAGCCCCTAATTCCCAGAGTGAGGGTCAAGATTGAAGGTGTTGGGGCTGGGGATGTGGCTCAAGCAGTAGTGTGCTTGCCTGGCATGAGTGCGGCCCAGGTTTGATCCTCAGCACCACATACAAACAAAGATGTTGTGTCCACCAAATCTAATATATATATAATTATCTCTCTCTCTCTCTGTCTCTAAAAAAAAAATTGAAGGTGTTATGGCTGGGTATGTATGAAGCCTTTATATGTCTGTCTGTCTGTCTGTCTGTCTCTCTCTCTCTCTCTCTCTCTCTCTCACACACACACACACACACACACACACAGAAAAAAAAAAAAAACAGTATGAGAACCGAGCCCTATTACTTTCTGCCGCTGTCACCCATCACACATCACATGAATCTTTAGCTGGATGTTTCTTCTCTGGACCATAGGAAACACTATTTGCAAATAGTTCATTGAATTTTTAAAATATTTTTAACTTTGACAATATTCCTTATCTTAAACCAGGATTGTCCTTTTACAAAGAAGACCTGAAGTGACCAGAGGGAGCAATCTGTGTGTAAGGACACTCAGGTCTCTAACTGGACCCCTTGCCTGGCAGCACTTGGCTCTTCAAGTCATCAGAGAAGGGATTTGCCTGGGTTAGTTGCTTGTCCTCTTTTGAAATCTTTTCTCACATATATGACCAAAGGTTTTGACTTATATTCTGTAAAACTGTCAAAAATTGATCCTATTTTCCAGGTTTCACCTTAATATGATAGTCAATCAAATGGATGTTTTTGTCTGAAGTCTTCATCCAGCTGTGTTTGGTCTCAGTTAGAGAAACGTCGAGGATGACTGGCTGAATATTTTATTTTTCCCACAAATGCTTTAGCATTATATAAACACGGATGTGGTGTGCACTCAGGCATCATAAAGAACTGTCAATTTTCGTTTTTGAAAAATGAACTCAACCTGTTAGGAATTCAAGACTAGATAATGTTGTTTGGCACTGCACCTTGATGAATAATTCAGCTAATTTACACCATAGTTATTTGTACATTATGAGTGCACATGCTTTGAAAGTATTTCTGTAACTTTGCCATATTGCCTATTAAATGCATTCTGAATATGGAATGCCACGTGTGAATGTTAAGTCCACGTTTGAAGAGTACCTAAATCGAGACCATGGGACCTTGTGAACAATCATTGCCACTTTTACGAATATTTTTATATTACCGTGGATAGAAAATAGGTTCACCTTTTAGATGGGTTTATGGAAACTGTTTAAACATTTAAGGATACCGAGGGAAAAAATTTCTCTCCACTGTGTTTTTGGAGGAGAGTACGATCTCTTAATTCTATAGCAATATTGCATTTTGAATATATGCTTTTATTATCAGTTACCAACTTTAACATTTTTAGGGTTATCTTAATAAGTGCCCTTTAAATATTTACATTTGTTAAGGAATTGTTCCTAGGAGTGAGCCGGAGTGGTGAGTGGGTGAGAGAAGTGGGAGGGACAAGGGAGAATTCGATGGTTCTATTCCTGAGGACAGGCATTGTACTGATGGGTTTCTGTGTGTCCATCCCACAGCACCTGACCTACAGAGAAGGTGCGAAAACACAGGGATGAACAAATGAGTACCAGAATCTCTATAGGTATCTATTTCAACCTAATACACAGTTATTTTGAAATAAAAATATCATTGACTATTCACAAAAAAATTCTTATATATCAAATAGCAAACATGCTCACTGATACATGCCTCCAATGTCTCTTGTTCTCTGTAGCCAGGATCTACAATAAAATTTTGATGGAAGTTTCCTAAGTCACCTTTAAGGTTATTATTGTTTCTGAATTTTACTTTCACCTGTTGCTATAGCTAAGTTTTCTTGACTCATGAGAGGTATCACTATTGGATACTTCATATAGTTAAAAATTTATCTACAATACAATTTGAATATTGTTTTCAGAATTATTTTACATAGCTAGACAGGAGATGTTTTTTTCAGAAAGAAAATTTATATTATCATCAATAAAATTTGCCCTTTTGTATTTAATATTAGTCAAAAAACACTATGTATTTTAATATGCTTTCATCTTAAAAAGACAAAGGCTACTCAGTCTTCAGTCATCCATAATCAGTATTAATCTTAATCCCCTACTTTTATTTAGGTCAGTTTCATATCACTGTCACTTAAGTAATGAAATGTGTTGTTAACATAAATCTCTTTCATCTTTCCAAAATCTATATTCCATTAGTATCTCTGAGAAATTCATCCAAGAGCAAAGTGTTCAGTACTTCAATCAATACAAGAAAACATGCAAAATAAATTTAAAGTAGAAGATAGCTTCATTCAGGCCAATGTTTACAGAATCATGCAGGCTCATAAGTTATTTTGTTGGAATTTTGACCAAGGAAGTTGGAGAATGGGTACATTTTCAATCTTCTTAAATGATGAAACTAACGTGTATTAAGAATAGGTAACAGGTAAAGTGTTGAGCTGAGCTAGATTTTTTTCATAAGGACTTGGAAATTTACCGAGAATTCATGCAAACTCAGAATAATTATTCAGACAACTATTGAGTCACTATTATTCATTTTTCCCAAGACTGGACAAGTGATTACACAGTCATAGATTTTAGGATGATTGAGAAGGACCAGAAAGATGAATTAATCTTTAGGAAAAGCAAATAGAGTTTCTCATGGACTCTTATATTAAAATCTTCAATCATTTACAGACCATGAACAACATGACATAGGCATGGGGTATGTGGTCAAAGGATGCTGTCCTTTGTGTAGAAAGTGCTCCAAAGAGGTGTCATTGTGTCCCCTCCTGGTCTTTCACCTTGGTTTCTATAGGACTTTTTTTCTATCATGATAATTCTTGAAATAATCAAAAGGTAGATATGACTTATAAGAGTGAAAAGGCTCATGTTTATTGAAATGTCATATATGACAATTGTGTATTTTCAATGACCAGATTTTGTTGGTATTTTCTGTTGCTCATGTTTTCTTACTTGGATGTAATCCTTGTTGTGCTTCTTGATCCAGTTTATATAGACCTCCAAAAGTACCAAGTACCTTTGCATTTAAATATAAATAAAATTATTTCTAGAATTTACTCCATCTGGATTATTCATGCTATTGCTCTATTCAATTAGTATAAGCATCTTAAAGGTGACAGTCATGTAGAGAATGTACCGATGAGTAATTTTGATTTTTGTTATTTTCCTAAAATGTTGGAGACCTAGTGACTTTTAAATGATAGTGAAAAGTGCACAACCAAAAATTATTGTGATCTTTTTTGAAATGATGCCATTATCTCACATGAATGCTCTACTTAAAAATAGAGGCAGAAAATCAAGAAAAAACCCAGGAAGGTAACCTTTAATTTGAAATTGGATGCATTGTGATGCTCATGCTGTAAAAATCTGATGGTGTATTAATGTCCTCACATATATTATCTCAAATTGTACCTTTCAGTTATAATGGCTGTTCCAATAACATAATAGCCACTCACCTGTAATTATAAGTTTTCAAAGCCTGAAATGATTCCAATTGTTTTTCTCTGTACTTTCCATGTACAATGGCTTTGTGCAGCTACAAGTTCCAAAAGGCTTATTTCAAGTTTCTTTGTTTCAACTATTGAATTATGTTGCAATTTAAGTTAGTCTTGGGTGCACACAGAACCCTGAGGACAATACCAAGGGCATTTATCAGATGAAACCTCAAACTTGAGGACTTCAGTGACTTATGTCAGCCACCCTGACTTCCACCTACACATATCTAATGAATTTAACCTGAGCCCTGCTCCCTTTACTTCTGTGCCTTGTCGTGAGATGTATCCACTCTGCCCTCTCATTCTACCTCATGACCAGCTCCTCCAAAGGGGGTTGCTCCTGCAATGGAAGCAAAGGGCTCACTCCATAACTTCTTCAATAGATTCCCTTTCTTCCAGCAGGTATGCCTGTAAAAAAATGCTGAGGGTTCTTTATCAGTTTCAGATTCCAAACTATTCATATATCCCCCAATTCTGCAACAGAAAGGAGATGAAGGTGTAGAGAGAATGCTGTTCAGGTCCTGGATACTTTCCTCAGGAGGGCTCAGATAGTGTCCTGAGTATCCAGGTTCTATAATATGAAATAACATGGGTCAAGTTGAGAGGATGAAAGTAGGGCTGGGGATATAGCTCAGTTGGTAGAGAGCTTGCCTCACATGCATAAGGCCCTGGATTTAATCTTTAATCCCCAGAACTATTAAAAGCATGAAAGATATATATATATATATATATATATATATATATATATATATATATATATATAGAGAGAGAGAGAGAGAGAGAGAGAGAGAGAGAGAGAGAGAGAAAAGCTGTAAGTAGGAAAAGCAGGACTTCTTAGTGCTATTGGGGGAGATGGAAAGTGTTACCTTGTAGCAATAGCTTGGGGCAATGAGTTTGTTTCCCTATCTTCTCAGCCCTATACAATACGCACATTGTGTATAGGTACACACACTTCACACATGTGCGGGCAGGTGCTGAATATTTCACATAACCTAGTTCAAGTGGAGCCAAATCCAAGGATCCATTCTCTCTCATCACTGAGATTCAAGGAGAGGAAGTAATTTTTCACTTAGGCAAGATTGAAATTGGAAAAGAAGCTTCATGACAGAAGCAAATCTCTGTTGGGGAACAGATGTTAGAGAAGCAGGTTAACGAAGATTTATACCTGTGAGTCTCAGTCTGGGGAGAGCAGCAGCCCCTGCAGGGCTTGTTATAATGGGGACTGCTGGGCTCACCCTTGAGTTTTACATTTCATAGGTCTGGGTGAGGCAGGATTTGCATTTCTAACAAGAGCCCAGATGATGAAAATACTGCTGGTCCCAGAGTCACACTTTGAACACCAGTGATTTATGTTGCCACCTCTCACTCTCTGTGCTTGCTGCAGAAGTAGAGGCAAGTGGACTCAGAGAATCATTTTGGAGGTTTAACCAGGATTCTGAGTAAAAAGACTTGTATCCAAGTCTCCTGTGGAGTCTGTAAGCACCAGGATTACCTGGACCTTAAGATAGAATGGTGGAGAAAGAGCAAAATTCTACCATCAAGTGAAGAGAGTGAGCATCGTATCTGTGTCCAGACAAACTGACTGAAACCTTTGGTTTCTGTGGGTTTATTAGGTCTGGGGTATCATTAGAAGGGTCAGCTGTCCTTGTTAGCTGAACTTCCTCAATGGCCATATGAAGTGTGTGGTAAATGTGAAAGGACTCATTGAGCAGAATCTGTGGGGAATGTGCTCAACTAATCTTAGAATGGTGCATTCCAGGAGACTATATTTGGAGCCCAGCTATCATGTAATATCATGGTCTTTTGCACTACATAATAGATCCAGCATCGGAAAGCTAATGTGTGGGGACAGACCTCCACAGCTATTCTGTGTCAGCTCCTGGATAAGGAGAAGAGAGGATAGAGAACTTCTCAGGATTCCACCAAATTGTGCCCAAAGCTAAGCAAATTCCCTCTCCCTTGCTGTGGTTGCCTTATTGGAACTAGACAAAGAGGCTGTGAAACTTGAAACCCTAACAAGAAAAATGGAAGAATGGAAAAAAGGACTTGACATAGTAATATATATGTTGAAGTAGGTTTTTGTCAGAAATACTGTTTTAAACCAGTGGGCAACAGTACTGGAAATTTCAGAATTATTTTATGCTCTTGATTGGAAGGAGAAATGGATAAAAATTATAAACATGCCTCTATGTTCACATACATTTGATTTGACATGGGCAAGGGGTAGAAAATTAAGAATAGCTTGGAAATTAAATATTAATTCATATTTATTACTTAACAAACTTGCAAACAGCAGTCAAACCGTGTTGGGAGCTAGAGGTGCTGGAATAGTAAGCAAGATGGCTACCTCCCTGGTCTCCTGTGTAGCCATTATGGATAACATCGTGAGGATTCTGCAAAAATCAAGAAACAGAACTACTACATGATTCAGCAATCACATTATTTGTTATATACCCAAAGGAAAGCAAATCACTATGTAGAAGACATGTCAGCACTCATATATTTATTAAAGCATTATTCAAAAGAGCCAAGACATGGAATCAGCATGTGTCCATCAACAGTTTAATGGATAAAAGAAAGTGTGGCATATATACACCATGGAATACTATTCAACCACAACCAAGAATGAAATCCTGTCATTTGCAGCAACCTGGATGAGACTGCAGGATATTATTTTAAGTGAAATAAGCCAGGCAGTAAAAGACAAACACTGTACACTCCCCATTTGTGGAAGCTAATGATGCTGATCTCATAGAGGCAGAAAGTAGAATAGTGTATGATATGCAGCAAAGCGTGAGAAAGTGGGAGAGTGGAGAAAGGATGGTTAATGGTTATAGGGTGCAGTTGGATAGGAGGAATAACTCATAATGTTCTGTAGCATAGTGGATAACTATGGTTGACAACAATTATTTTTATATTCCGAAATAACTAGTAGGGAGGATTGTGATTGTTCTCAACATAAGGAAATGATAGATAAATAAATAGATAGTGGTGCCATGCTAACCACTTTGATCTGATCATGACATGCTGAAGTATCACACTGTATCCCACAAATGTGTACAATTATTGTGTCAATTAAAAATAAAAAAATATATATTTAAAAAAAAACAGTCCCGCCTCCACCCCACCCCCAGGGAAACCATGAACTCATCAGCTGTCACTCCTGTTCCCTCTTTCCTTATCACCTGGCAACCACTGCCTTCTGTCTGGATATTTACTATAAATACAAATATATAATTTAAAAACAAAGGGAAAACAAAGGAAAGAAACAATTGATCTGGAACTACAGCAATAGGCATTGCCTAATCTCATCAGAAGAATAATATATTGTAGGATGTTAGGTGACCATTTCCAGAAGAGCTTCAGATTGACAATCTGATTTTATAATGCTGCTGATTCCTGTCCTTCATGATTTCAAGTATGTGGCCTGAACCACCAATACCCCAAACACTGGGCAGAGGATGCAGCTGCTGGACCCATCTCCACTATAGTACCTGGAAGAAGGGAGGCTGCACTACCACTGTAATTCCTTGCCTCAGAGTCATTTTGTAATCACTCTGTGCCTGTAGGTCCCTTCCTTTTGAGTTTTATCCAGGGCACAGAATTTGAGTGATAAACTTGTGCCTCTTATCTTTGCTTTGGGAAAGAAAGTGTCTGGCATTATGGGCTATTCAAAGTGGAAGGTGTTCTGTGCTTCTACCTTAGATTCATAAGGTGGACAGTTTCTTTATAAAAGACACCCCAAGCTGGGTGGCCCCAAACAAGGCTTACACTGAAGGAACAGAAGAAAAAATAGGCAACCACTACTATGCCCCAAGAATTGAGAATGGGTTGCAGAGGCTACTAGAGGATAGCTTTCTCCTGGAGTTGGAGCAATTCATTGTTGCAGGTCTATTCTGTGTTCTCTCATCTGATAAGCAGTGTTGGGAGTCGACCGGGGTCCAAAGACTAAATTCCCCATCCCCCAAGAAGAACCATCCAATGGTGAGCCCTGCTGGCTCACATGATCCTTACCCACCAATCAGAGCCCTGCTGGCTCACATGATCTTTACCCACCAATCAGAGCCCTGCTGGCTCACCTGATCCTATCCACCAATCAGACTAGCCCTGCTGGCTCACCTGATCCTTACCCTCCAATCAAAAAGCACCCTGTGCCAACTGTCAAACCACCCCTGGCTCTATAAATATGCAGAGCTGTTCCTCAATAAACTGGCATTTGCTCCGATGACAAGCCTTTTTCGTTCTTTCAAGCAGGGTTCTGCTTTAGGGTCTTTCTTTCTACAAATATTCCCCTTTACATGAGCACTCATCTCCACAGTTGAGCCAGAATGTGGACAATGGTGTCAGATCTGTATTTAGGTTCTGCTTAATGTGAAGCTTAACACAGCAGCTGGATGGGGGACCTGGGGACTTCTTTGCTGAGCCTCCATTTTCTTTATGTAAAATGGGAGGATGATCCCTGTTTTCAGTGTAAGGACCTGGTCTACTGTACACACTCAATGTCAGCTCCTGAATTTAGTAGAACCTATAAATGTGTGGGTCTTGTTCTCCTTTTTTGCCCAGAATTTATGCAGAAAACTATAATTTCCTATATTAATTCCTATTTTATAGAGTAGTGGCAAAGAACAAAAATGCTAATGCTTTAGAACTCTTAGCACCCTGCCTGGATCAACAAAAGTAGTTTCAATTATTTAAAATTTATCATTACTTGACAAACACACTGGGAGGAATAACAAGGCTCCTTAACTCAGATTGCACTGTCTGGTTACATTAAAGCATAGGAGCACAAAGGACTTAGTACTATTATTTCATCACTTGAAAAAAAATCAAAGCTGCTAACGATTCTTACACCCCGAATCTCCCCCAAACAGTCAAGCTTCTTATACCAAAGGGAATCTCATATTCATTTCAGGGTTTGTAAACATCCTTAAAGATCTCCTTGCAAAAACATTTGATACACATAAATAGTTTCCCAAACTGAAACTGAATCATGCTATGCCTCCTCATTTTATTGATTGCTGTTTGATTTTCTCTTTCACAAGAGGTTGTAGATACTTTTCCCATTGTCATTGATATATTCTCATTCTTGCAAATGTTTGCTTGATTCTCCAATATGTGTTTTTTATATATATATCAGGAATTGAACCCAGGAGTGATTAACCACTAACTTAACCTTGTTAAGTTGCTAAGGCTGGCTTTGAACTTGGGATCCTCCTGCTTCAGTTTCCCAAGCTGCTTGAATTACAGGTGTGCACCACTGCACTTGACCATTAGGTATTTTTTTAATTTAACTTATTAACTATCCCTACATGCCTGATTTTACAGGAAGCCTCAAAAGTTGACGATGAGCTAGGCACAGTGGTTGCTTACCTGTAATCCTAGCAGCTTGGGAGGCTGAGGCAGGTGGATTTGCAAGTTCAAAGCCAGTCTCAGCAACTCAGCTCAAACCTGACTCTAAATAAAATATTAAAAAAGCCTGCTCAGGTTGTGACTCAGTGGTTAAGTGCCCCTGGGTTCAATTCCCAGTACCATGGGGGGCGGGGAAGTGATGATGAGTTACAATAAAACTAAGCAGGTGTATAAGAAGAGGGAATCAAATCCTGACTCTTGACTCTACCCAAGTCCAAGTTCCTTTATTGACAACTCTCCTTAGGGTTCCAGAATCTGTTTCTTCTTATAGAGTGATTCTCAGCTCAATAAAGACACAAGTTTGTAGGAGGCTTCAACTATGATCATGTTTAGTCAAGAGCATTAATCATTAAAAAGCAAAGTGTTATAATATCTTTGCTGATCACTGCTATGATATTAAGTAATGCTCTCATAATTCTTTCCAAACTGTCACCTGAAAATGACAGAGAGTGTGTCCAGAATAAATTGAAAGTCTTTCAAAGGCTGGCACGAAGTTGAAGCACGCTTCGCTGGTGGGCATGTTGCTAAGTGCCCTTGGCAGCTCCAATTTCTCAGACTACTCCAGCTTCTCCTGTGGAACTCTGCAGCCCTGGGTCTGTGTCTGCCTAGGGCTGGCTTTCATTCCTGGAGTGAATCAATACTGAAAGAGTGATTTTCAAAGGTCTCAAGTCATTTGTAGTCTATTTGCGTCCAGAATGTTATTTCAGCTTCTCTCCCACAGAGCAAATATCACCAGAGGCAAGACCATATCTTTTTCATATCTACACAGAGAAAAGAGAGGACAGTTTAGCACCCTCAGTAAAAAATATAAAGATTTGAGGGTTTGGGGAGTTTTTATGTTTTCTTCCCCTGAGAATTTAAGAAAACTAAAGCCAAAGGGCAGAGATGCCTGGAATGGCAATTGCAATTCTTTGCTAAATTTAGTGTATGCTTGACTCAGTGGACTTTCAACAAGACTGGATACCTAGTAGGGTCTGTGAATGTCCTAGCTAGCTCCCCTGATCATTTCCATGAATTCCTCAAGAACAGTGAGTTTTGTTTTTCCACTATTCATACGATACTTTTCAGGTAAACAGACTAAATTTGGAACTCGCACATATGGATGCAGAGCAAAACCAGTTACGCATAAGAGAATTTTTGTCCATTTAATTCCACATGGATCTGTGCATTTTCATGTCACATCCATATTGAGTAACTTTTACATTTTTAATGAGAAGAAAGAAAGATAATGCGGATAGACACAAGACATAGTGCTGGGCAATATTTATATCATACTTCTTTTATGTTTTACTATAGCTATATAATGTATGTGGCATTATGAGCATTTTACTAACAAGTCTTGTGAGCCTCAGTGTGATTAGGAAACTTGCCTGACAGTGAAGAGACAGGAAGCAATCAGCGATTTCAAAGCAGTTCCCGGTGTGCCTGCATCAAGTTCTCCTTCCACCCAAGGCCACATGAGGGCCTTGTTGATGTAAGCAGATAGAAGTCAAGTTCACTAGTGTCCTGCCATGTCGATTTCTATGTAGACTGACAGGAACAACTGAGAAGTGTTCTGTTGTATGATCATAATTATTTGCTGGGTGATGCACATCTTAATCTTTTATGGAATAAACAGAGTTAAAGACAGCCTGAATCTTGAGGAAAATATCTACAATTCTGTGTATAACATTATTCCTTGTGGGTGTACTGTGAATAGCAAGAGTCCTGTTCTTAGTGTACTTGACTGTTAAATACCATTGTAGCTAACTCCCTTGGCATTTAGAATTATAATAAGACTAAAGAAAATTTACATGTTGTTAAATGTTAGGCATTGTCACATATACTCACTGGAACCCTATGGCCTAGTGTTATTTATAACAACTTACTTTAAATGATAAAGAAATTGAGGCCCAGCTGGGATAGATAATTTTTCCAATGGCACACAACTAGAAGGAAGCCCATTTGAGATCAAAATTTAACCTTCTGAACTTAAATCTCATACTGTAGTATGCTTTTGGTCTTTCTTATGTGGCTGGAAGGAGTATAGATTTTTTTTAATATCTCCAAAATTTTAATTCTTTTTATCAGTTTTATTGGGATATAATTCACAGAGCATACAATTCTTCTACTGTGCATAATTTAGTGGGTCTCAATATATCCACAGATATGTGCAGTCCATTCACAGTCAACTTTAGCATGTTGCATAATTTTAAAAAAGATCCTTAGTTTTTATATATGAGAAAACTCAGTGAAAGGGATTTGCTTAAAATTACACATAACAAAAGGTTTCTACTCTATTGTCTTCATTTTATGGTTGATGACTAATAAAAATGACAATGTCTATTGGGCTACTGTCACCAACACTTTTTATGTTCTGCTCAGAAAAGAAACATGGGGTGCGCTAACGTTATATTTGCCCACTGGGGGTTGAAGTTCTTTTCTGTTGCAGTTCTTTTCTGCAGTTCATACCTGTTACCTCTGGGACTTCTCTCTGGCCCTCAATTTCCTCATTCACAAGCAAGTTTAATGATATTCATAAGTATTCAAATGAGAGCTGTGTATGAGCAGTATGACCCTGGCAATGCCACAGCTCTCCCAGCTCCCTATTCAGCCAGTATATCTTCATGATTCCCCCTTCAGTGTTGATGACTTCCAGGTTTTTATATTTCATAGTTTCCAAACCACCAGTATCTGTGCAATGGTCACTGTTATCACGTGATTATAAATCTAGAGTCTCCAACTCCATGAAATAAATCTGCTTTTCCTGAGGCCTTTGAAAAATCCTAGGATTGTTTCTACAGAGCATTGTTATAAATAGAGTTTTGGGCATCCAGGCTGAGAAAGAAAGATCAATTCCAATTTGATGAGGCAACAGAGGTGGCATTCTGAGATTATTTACTTGCTTATTCATGGGAATTAGTGGGGGCATAATGTGTGCACACTGGAAAAACAAGAGCACACATACATTTCACAAACTGATTTGATTCTGAATATGCAGAATAACAACAACAACAAAAAAAATTTTCACCTCAAACATGATGAACATTTAAGCTGAGTAAAAAGGTTGGATGACATTTACCTTTTATCTTTTTTAGCTCCCTGGATGAAGCTTCTTATTTGATTGATGTCTGGCTGTCTGTCATGGGACTGTAGACTTTGATAATGTCACACAGTTTCCTCAGACTCTGAAGTCTTGGTTCTGATTAATTGAGACCCACCAGCCCAGTCTTCAAGTCCCAATATCCATTTCACTTCAGTGCAAATTCTTGCTATCTAATGAGAATGAAATCTGGTTCCAGGAACATGTGCAGTGTAGATGGGGTCTGAAGCAAGCAAAGGGGGTTCTCCAGGTAGATTAACTTTCAGCTTCACTTCCCCCTTGGCAGGGAGGTGGAGTCAGTGTGAAGAGTGTCCATCCTTACATGTGAGTCTCATCTTTGTACCATGGCTTTGCCTGATATAGGTATGAGCAGCCAAGTTTCTCCCAAACCTCTGTCATTTCCCAGATCACAATTAGTTTAGCATTCACCCTTCTTCTTGCCTGTCCCCAGACATGGCCTTCTTTGATCAGCATGCTTTCAATTTTGTTATTTCACTTATAAGCTAACTTGAGCAAGCTACTTAACTTTGCAAAATCTTATTTTCCTTTTCTTGGAAACAAAAGATTGTTGGACAGTTTGAAGAGAGAATGTCTATGAGCACATTTGAAAAACAATGCCTATACCTTAGTGGGTATTCAATAAAGAGCATTTTTTTCTTAATATATCCTAACATCCCACTGTCATTAACTGTTCTCACATCTTGGTGCTGAATTTTACAACTACTGAAAACATTGGGTAATGATCTTTATGACTGCAGTTAGTTTTCCCCTTTCTTTTGGAAAGTCTTAGGTATCAAGTGGCTCTAAATGTGTCCTTCATTTCTGAACAGGAGTGTTCTCCTGCACTGACCAAACCTTCCAGGAGGTGGTGGCTACAGAGCTATCTATGTTCAGGCATTAGCAGAAGGGAAGGATGATAATAGTGGAGCATGCTATTTTATTCTAAGCGACCTACCTATGAGCAAGCAAGTTGGAGCACTCTGTCTGCCACAGGAATGCCTTGGGAAGGGAAGGAGCCCAGGGCACAGAACTTGCTGGCTAGGAGAAATGCAGCCAACTGGGGCCCTGCTTAGTCATGCCATTCTCTGGTGATTCTAGGTAGCTGTTCTCTCTCCAAGAGTTCTTGTGTCCACTTGTCAGGAGCTGTGAGAGGATACTGGACAGCACCACCCAACCAACTGTGAAACCTGGGAGACTGCTTGGGTTGGACACTGTCCTCCTAATAGCAGCCACTAAGAAGGACTTGAAGGCTGCATGCCCTGTAAGGACAGGGACAAGGAATGAGGAGACTGAAAACCTCAAGGAGCCACCTGTGACTTAACCTTTAGAAAAAGATCTGCTCCCAGCTCCGCTCAGTATCCTGAAGAGAAAATGGACAATGCAGCTCTTTTGGTATTTTCTTATTGAATAGAAAAAACAAAAAAAAAAGCAAAAAACAAAAAAAAACATTTTTTTTTTCAGGAAGAAATATTGTGGAATTGGAAATGGAGAACTTTCTGGTGGAAGTTTGAATCAGTTCTCAAGAGATAGCCAATTAGTCCTTCAAATTTTAGTTGGGATGTATGACATTCCTTCCACATCTTATATATGAAAACAAATTAAGGTATACACACACACAAACACACACACACACACATACATACACACACAGAGAATAAAAATATGGTCTGCAGACAAAACAAGCAACTTCCCAACTACAAGTATTTATTGAATGTGATATCTTTGCCATTTTCTAGAGGAAAAAGACCCAATCTTTGGGAAGATTTATCTGGTTGGGAAGAAAATATGGTAGACCAACAATTGATATCAGACTGAAATATAGTTTATAGAGAATGCAAGTTGGGAAGGGGGGATTGAGGATAAGGCAAAGAGAAAGAAAAGGAAGATAGATGTGTCTGAACTTCTCTAAGAAAATGGGCTCTTTATTGAGACCTCAGAACCAGAGGGTGGCTGTGAGCCTTATATAGATTGTTTATCTGTAATGATTCCTTGTGATTTAGAAAGATGAGTACTTAAGCCATGCTTAAGAAAGACGATGCCCAGTGCTGGCAATGATGCAAGGAAACTGGCATTCACCGAGTGCTGGTGACAATACAAATCCCTGCAGACCTTTGGGACAGCAATTTGGCAGCATAGGTCAAAAGCCATTATGTGCATATTGATTTTAACTCAGAAATTATACTTAGATGTTTATTTCCTAAGGAAATCAAGATAAATATCATATCCATTCAACATATCAAAAAAACCCACAATTAATACCAAAAAAAATCATGCTGCCCATGGTCAAAATTGTAAATAAAAAAGACGACTGTTCGTCTTATGACCCTGCTTGGCAGTGGAGCAGTGTTTCCCTGGTCTTTGTCTCATGAGGCCTTGCAGATGGTTCTTGAAAGCTGAGGGTGAGGTATGAACAGAGTAGGAGAGAGGCTGAGCAACCTGGGCTTTCTGTGGATTCCTGCCTTTTACTTGTAGGCATTTTGATAACTTTTCTACCTGGTTCTAAGTACAGACATATATTTAATTAAGTGTTTATCAAGGTGCACATTTTTGTGTATTTCATCCCCACTGTGGCTCGGCATGATACTGTTCAGTGGCTTTGACATCACAGACTTGAAAGCACAAAAGTCTCCCAGTTTTTGTCTGAAAGTCATTTCATTGTCTTAACTTTTGAATGGCCATTTCAATGGACATGCTGAAAATTTAGTCATATGGAGTTGGGCAATTCTGGTGTTGTGATGGGATGGGAATAGAGTTAGCAGTGGAGGGATCATTATATAGTCATTCTCTTGCCTAATTCTCATGGCATGGACTACCATTTTTGAATATGATCTCTTTAGACTCTACTAACTCGGGCATCTTAGAACTCAAAAAGGATACCAGTACAAGCTGTAAATATATAGCAATGAGACTATTACTTGTATTCAATTTTATGTATGTCCAAAAACTCTGACTGCAATCATGAACAACAGAGAGATATCTGCACAAGAAAAAAGAAAAATGCAGTAGACAAAAAATACTTAGGCTACCTGTGCTACTATAATAGAATCTGATTTCTTATAATCATCCATTTTCCAAAATTTAAAATATTCTGGCTCATCATGAAAAACTGATGTTAAACAAACTGGGATGGAAAGTATCACTTTAAGTATGTAAGCCAGAACTGAGGATATGGCCTCACTATTGGCTGCAGTGTAGGTATTTCAGCAGCTTTTTCCTTATGTTCTGAATGCTTTGGGGATTTTTATTGCCTTAAGCTCCACAGATATGATTCTAGTATAATTGTAAAGTAATAAAAATTCAGTAAACAACTCATAGTAGGCACTGTGTACAATCATAAAATGTCAGGGCTCAAGAAAACTGTGTCAGGTGCTGACTTTTAAACGGATCACTGTCACTTTTTAATGAAAACATTTGTTTAGCCTCACAAACATGCAAGACATTGAGTGTCCTTGCTGGAATAAAAATGAGGATCGCCTTCGCTCTCTTCCTGAGAGTTGCAATTCTCACCTTCTCATGAAGTAATAGAGCTCTCAGATTTTTTGTTGAGTCCATCACTACAGATGCAAAAAAAAAAAAAAAATTCCCTAGTATCCCTTCTAGCTAAGAGTAACCAATTGACTAAGGTCAGGTCTACAAGATTGCAGCTTCTGTAGCATGTACTTCCTCCATCCTCCATCCTAAGATTTAGACATGAATGTGCAGTAAGCCACTCCTCATGGGAAGAATGAGAACATTACTCTAGGGCAGAAGCCAAGGAACTTTTCATGTTATGGACTGGATCATTAGTACTTTAGGTTTTATGGGCTGTATAATCTCTATTATAACTACTCTAGTTTTTTTTTATTGTAGGTCAAAAGTGGCTATGGACAACACTTAAACAGTTCTGTGTGGATAGGTTCTAATAAAATTTTATTTGCAAAGACAATCTTTGAGCCTCATTCACAAACCTTAGTTTGTGAATCTATGCTCTAGTGATGATGGAAAAAAAATCAAAATAAATTTTGTCTCAGGAAGATGTCAGTGTTTTCCCATTGAGACCCTTAATATATAAAAAGCACAGGAAATTCAATGCAGGGGACTGGTACATAGTGATCAATGTGTCTGAGGGACCAAGTAGGGGAATGGAATGGGTAAACTCCGCAAAAGAAACAAGAAACCACCCTGCCAGAGGATGGAAGGACATGGTGGAGGACATTCTCACCAAGCTCAGCATCTGTGCCAACCATTAAAAAAGCCAATTGCAGTCCTAGACCTTTTATGAATCCATGCTCAGAGAAATAGATATGTATCTTGCTGCAGACATTGCTTCTTGCATCTGTGTGACATGTAATTGAGCCTGCATCACAAGAATGTATTTCTTTAGTCTGTGATTTGGGAAACTTCATATAAAAAGATGAAACGACTACCTCACGAGGCTATTTTCACTCTTATGTTCATTATAGCAATATGCTTAAAATAGCAAATAAATTGAAACAACCTACATGTCCATTGAGGAATGACTGGGTAATGAAAATGTGGGATACACGCACACGCACACACACACACACACACACACACACACACACATGGGAGTTTTATCCAAGCTTAAATAAAGAGGAGATACTGACTCCTTCCATTTGGCACAACATGGATAGACCTGGAGGAAATTACAGTGAATGAAATAAGTCAGACACAGAAAGGGAAAATATTATATGATTTCACTTTATATGTTACTATAGTTTGGATCTTTAATGTCCCCCAAAGGTCCCCAGCCTGAGGTTAAAGACTTGGTCCCTAGCCCATAGTGCTATTGGGAGGTGGTGGAACCTTTGAGAGGTAAAGCCTGATGTGAACGAGTTAAGGCCTTGGGGGTGTGCCTTGAAGTGGTTATTGGAACCTGAGTCACTCCCCTTCCTCTCTGTTTCACTTCCTGGCTGTCATAAGGTTAGCAACTTCCTCAACCACATGCCCCCTGCCATGATCTGCCGCCTCACCACAGCCCCAAAGGAACAGGGCCAACAAACCATGAACTGAAACTTTCAAAACTGAGCTAAAATAAACATTTCCTCATTTTTATTATTTTTGACATCTGTTATAGTAATAAAAAGCCAACTAACATGTGTAGAAATACATACATACACCACACACCCAGACATATGGTATATGAGGTATCCCCACAAAAACTCAGGCATTAGGCAATGCAAAGAATGTTCAGAGATGACATGATTACATTATGAGAGCTGTAATCTCAACAGGTATTAATCCACTTGATGGATTAATAATTTGAATAGATCATCGGGTGAACTATAGGTAGGTGGAGCATGGCTGGTAGAAGGAGGTCACTGGGAGCATATCCTTGGGGATTATTTTTTATCCCTGGCTTCTTTGCCCTCTCACACCACTCCTCTCTCTCTCCCTCCCTCCCCATCTCACTCTCTCTTTCTCCACCGTCTCTTTCAACTTCTTTGAGTTGAGCACCTTTCCTCTATCATGCCCTTCTGCATGGTATTTTGCCTCTCTTTGGTCCCACAGCAATGGAATCAGCTGAATATGCACTGATAACTCTGAAACTTTGAACCCAAATAAACATTTCCTCCCTTAAATTGTTCTCATCAGGTATTTTGGTCACAATTATGCAAACACACACACACACATATATATACACACACACATACACACATCTGTACACATACACATATATGTATTTATCTCTGTGCATATAGATGTGTGTATGTATCTCTATATATTCTCAAATGCACAGAAATAGAGAATTAAACAATTGTTACTAAGGGTGGAGGGTTGGGACAGGGGAATGGGAAGCTGTAAGTCAAAGGAACAATGTAGCAGATATGTAGGATGAACATACACAATATCAAAACTATAGTTCATAAAGGTATTGTATTTGGGATTTTTGTAAAATAATTAGACTACAGCTACTTTTGTCACAACAAAAAAGAAAGTATGTGAGATAATAAATATATTAGTCTATTTCATTATATTAACCATTTTACTGTTTATATTATCTAGCATCATGTTGTAAACCTCAAATACATGCAATAAAATTTATTTTTATAATGAAAAATATCTAATCTGGTTTAGAAGCACACATATCTGATCCTCTTGCTTAGGATTCCAGTGACGCTCAGAACTGTCTTTTAGAAATAGGAAAAGCAACTCCAAGTTTGGATAGGAATTGGGGGAACAAAGTTCTCATCAATGTCTCAGGCTTTAGTTTTTTCTTTTTACATTTGACATTAGGTGTTGTAGAAGGCATGGTTTGAGATAGGCAGTTTGAATCCGGCTTTTTCTATTCTGCACTGGTTCTTCACCAGAGGTAAAGTGTGAAAAATGGGGTGGGCTAATGGCTGGTTGCTGACCCCTGAGCTAGTCCTTGAATGGCTCACTGAGCACTCCAATATCACCTCTGTGTAGTGATTTCTGATAAAAATGTGTGATCCCTGCCTTCAGTGTGCTTAAAATGCAAAACAGACAAACATCATATTGAGGGAGTAAATGATTTTATTTATTATTAGAATTATTAGAATGCAAAACAGACAAATATCATAATGAGGGAAGAAATGCTTTTATTTTCCCCCTTGGCCACAGAAAAGCCTTTATCTGCAGTTGGAATTCTCCTGCGTCAGTTTCCCCATGTTCTTCTGCCTTCCTCATTCCTCTTCATCCTGTTTGCTCTCCCTTATCTCTCCACTGTAATCATGAATTCAATTACTTCAAGTTCTCTTTGAAATGGTACAGATACAGATGCACCCGGAAATAGAAAGAGGAGAAGGAAAGATGGAACACAGCTTTTCAAAGCTTACGCCATGCTCATTTTTTATCTAGACTACACGGTAGTCATTTTAGAATATATATTTGAAGAAATAATTGCAATACAAACATAGATACAACAAGGGAAAAAAAAGAGTAAAACAAGGGCAACATTTTTCTTCATTGTGCAGTGCTAGAGGAACGGCAATATTTTTGCTAGTGTGATGCAGCATTACTGCTTTCTTCTCTGTTTTATATTAAAGAGGCTAAGATAAGTAGAAACAGAATTGGGGCTGCTCTTCCAACGGCTGTGAAATTTTATTGGGAAGACTGACACTATTTTTGTCACAGTTTCACCTTGCAGTATAAATACATTGGAAGGTCTCTTCCATTAAATTTCAAATGTATTTACACAGCTGGGCTCTTGGAAATGTATTTACACTGGCATATATATTTAAGGCAGAATTTATTAAAAAAAAAAAAAGAAAGTAAAACGTCAAATGCTTTCTAAGTGATGATGACATCCCCACGATAAACACTTTGCCTATTTTCCTGAAGAAATTATCAGGCAGAAAACTGAATTTGAAATTTAGAATGATGAAATTCACCTGGTGTCTAGAAAAACGCTTGAAATGAAGGCTTCTTCAGTGAGTGAATCCTTGACGGTTTCTGGAGTATTTTCTCATCATGAGAAGTGGAGAGGAAAAGAGCAAGAGGAATGCATTCTTTGTCCTTTTTTTTTTTGTGTGTGTGTGTGTGTGTTTACCTTAAATTAAAAATCTCCCAATATATAGCTTTTCTATTTATTTCACAAAATACAAGCCTTCATTTCACAATTTTTTCAAACACCCAACCATAGGCTCTGTATTTAAATGTTGGTAGTCCAGTTGGAAACCAATTTATAGTCCAAATCTGCACATAACTTGCTGCTACTGTTTGTCTGCTTAGAGGGGATAATTTTGTTTCAATTCATCATCAACATATTTTCTTAAATGATGGTTGTTATGGTCTAGCTCTTAAATGTCCCTCTAAGGCTCATGTTTTAAAGGCTTGGTCTCCAGCCTGTGGTGCTGGTGGGAGGTGGTGGAACTTTTGGGAAGTATGAGAGCGGTAACTCAAAAAGGGTTTGGGGACTGTGGCCTCTTTGTCTTTCTCTGTTTGTTTCCCAAACATCATGAGGTGAGCTGCTTTGTTCCACAAAACTCCTTGCCATGATGTTCTGCCTCCCCATGGGCCCAAAGCAATGAAGCCGAGTGACCAGAGACTGTAAGTTAAAATAAACCCTTCCTCCTTCTAAGTTGATTATCTTTTGTATTTTGTTATTGTGACAGAAAGCTGATTAGTACAGTTGTCATATGGAGCGCTACTAAAATTCTTATAAGCAGTGGCCAGTCAGCCTTTATATTAGGATTCTCTTCTAAATATTCAGAGGCACATCCCCTCTCTTCAAGAGTTTAAACCTCATAGTCTCAAATGTTAGTTCAGACACAGGTGAAGAGCTTTTAGTGCTATTAATTTGAGGAGATTTGAAGATTTTGAACCACAGTCTGGTTTCTTTGATGCGTCTTCTCTGAGTTATGGTAATTCACTTCTTGTAAGCTGAAAACTCTGTGAATAGAGTCATCTTATCAGTGTCACCCTCTCCACTTGCAGAAGAATCTGATTGAATTGATTTTGAAGACAAGAGAAGTATGCTTGAATTTTCTAATATTTCCATGAATGCCCTGCACTGTCATTAATTTGCTTATTTAGCCCTACATTTCTGGCTACTTGACTTTATGTCGGATCGACACTCTTGCTTTCAGACTCTGAGTTGCACAAATTGCTTTTAACAGTTTGGTACAATGGACTATGTTTTTGTCTTCAAGATTGTGATGTTTACAGAAAGCATTTCCTGCTATAGATTTTATTTTCTCCTTTATAAGTGAGATACAAGAATGGGAAGGAAAATAAAAATAAAATGCTATTTATTCACAGTTAAAAGTGTACCAATGCCAATTAGTTTAAAATCAGTTCAAATTTCAGCTCACATTACACATTTAGACATTTCCTGTGCCACCCAGAGAAATGTTCACTCATCTCTGAGTTAAAATATCTATTTTTCTATCACTATGTATGACACAAAGAAAAATTTTATATAAATCTTTTCATTTTAATTTTACAATGCAACTCACACATCATTTCTAAATTATCATTAAACAATTATAACTAGAATTTTGTTCTTTTCAGAGGGAAGAAAAGACAAACAAGTTTGACAAAAAATGACATTTTTTTCCTGAATACAAAAATTGTTGCATGCTCAGTGAATTAAATTTTAATAACACAGAAAGAAAAAAATAAGTATAACTCCCTCTGACAAGAAGAACACTTTGTTCTTATAGTGTCAGTGTACATATTTATAAATTTTACATGGTGTTTTGAAATATATTTGACATTTACTTCATATGAGAACATTTTCCTCAATGACATTATATCTCTTTTAAACACTTTTTTTTAAAAAAAATGATAGAGTCACATTTGGGGATTTTTAACAAAACACAAATGCATAGGGTGCCATTTCTGCCATTTTTTGGCTTTCACGTTTTTCTTTTAATTCTATTTTGTTTTCTCTCTGCTTCTGTGTATTTACTTATTTTTTTTTCTTGATGTGTGGAAAGTGTAGATCCTCTTTTAAATTACGTTCTAAGCTACTTAAAAGACATTTTCAAATAAAACTTACTAGTATTATCTACTAACGAAGAGATGTGATTTAGCTTATGTTTTAGAAACCGTTAGACTTAACAAAGAAATATGTCTATAATACAGAATGTAAGATAAATTTACCTTTTTACATCTCTCATGGGTAATTATTGGTACAAGATGAGATGATAGTTATTAATGTTTAATTGTGTGCCTTTTAACAACACTTTTAATTGCTCAAAAGCATAACCAAATAATAAATTACTTGGTAGGTATTTAAGCTTTTTGTAAGGATCACTGTTATTCATTTTATATTACAACATAACATTCTCAAGATTTTTAATTGGTTCAAGTTTCTGTAAACTCAGGTATTCTTTAGACTGTTTTATATTTTAAATTACTTATTAATTTTTAATTTAAATATAAAATTGTGTACATTTACAGAGTACCATGTGATGTTTTAATATATGTATGCATTGCACAATGCTCAAATCACTGCATAACATTCATATCTATCTCTTCAAACACCATTTCTTTGTGATAAAAACATTCATATTTTTTTCTTCTAGCGTTTTTGAAATGAGTGAATTATTGTCACCTAGAGTAGCCATGTAACAATAACCTACTTCTGCAACTACCAAATCCTTACTCCTACCTATCTCTAAGTTGTATCCTTTGGTCATTGTCATTGTGCCCACAGTTTCCTTTCTAGCTTGGGACACCTATGCATCAATATCATGAAGGATTTTTTTTTTAATACTGGGAATTGAACCAAGGGGTGCTCAACCATTGAGCCTTATCTCCAGTCCCTTTTCCTATTTTATTTTGATACAGGGTCTCATCAAGTTGCTTAGGGGCTTGATAAATTTTTTGGGCTGGTTTTGAACTCATGATCCTTCTGTCTGAGTGGATCCCTGTCTGAGTGGATCCCTGAGCCAGTGGGATTACAAAGTTGTGCCACAAGTAATGCATTCATTATGATCTCACCAGAACCTTCCAGTGGATCCTCTCTGACCAGGACAAAGACATCATTTCCAACATTTCCACCCTCATCTTCTGGTGTCAGCATTTTCCTTCTGTCTTATAGATAATGTCTCTTAACTCTCTACTTTACTCCTCATTTGTCTCCTACCCTTTACTACCACATCACTGAACTTCTCTCTGAACTTCTTGCAGTGTAACATTCCCTGCCCCCACCACCCATGCCAGTTGCCAAATAACTCCCATGGTCAAGGCTGAGCCTTCATCTTCATTGCATGCAGTTCATCATTGGACACAGCTAATGGCCCCTTCCATGCTGAAATCTCCTATCACACGGTTTCTAGGACACCATGATCTACTTATTTCCTTCCTACTTCATTCATCTCTCTTTGTTTTTCCATTTATATTTTCTGTATACCTTACTGTGTTCCAATCTCACTAAACTTTTAACATTAGAGTGCTTCATCCCTCCATCCGTGAAGCCTGACATTATGGCAGACTCAGATCAATTATGCAGTTGACATCTCAATTGAATGGTATTTTATGTAGTGAAAACTGCTGTGACCAAGAGATCTGACAAGAACAATTTTAGAAAGGAGGAAGAGTTTATTTAGCACTCATGGTTTCAGAGGTCCCTGTCCATAGATCGCTTGATCCATTGCTCTGGGCCCAGGTAAGGCAGAACACCAGGGCAGAAGAGTGTGGTGAGGAAAGCAGCTCAGGATATGGCACCAGGAAGCAGAAAGAGAAAGAGCTCCACGCTCCAGGGACAAGCTACATATCTCAAAGGTGTGTTTCCAGTGACCCACCTCCACAGTCACACCCAACCTGCCTACAGTTACCACCCAGTTAATCCCTAGTGGGGATTAATACACTGATTAGGTTAAGGATCTCACAACCCAGTCGTTTCACCTCTACACTCTCTTGCAGTATCTCACACCTGAGCTTTTGGGGAACACCTAATATCTAAACCACAAGAAATGGACAATTGGGCATCTTACCTTTGCTATGGCCAGAAAAATTTTCTAACTATTTTCAGTCCGTATCTGTGACCCTACCTCCATCTTCCTCCTCTTTGCAGCAGCAACTACGTCTTTATTTGATTGGACCAAATGATTCGAAATCACTTTTTTTATATACTCCATTTCCAATATTATAAACAAATACTCTACCTTCAAGTCTTGTCTAGAATTTGGCCATTTCTCAACTGATGCCTTTTACGTCCTTGTTATAATCCAATAAAATCTCTTAACTGGGATATCCTAATAATCTCTCCACTGATCAATTGAGTTATAATAACTAAAAATAATCTCTCCACTGATCAATTCCACTGCTGTCCTTGGCTCTCTCCCTTCGTTTTAGTCTATTCTTAGCATAACAGTCATTTAATTTCTTGTAAAAACGAACCTCAGGAAATGTCACTCCACTACTTTAAGCTTCTGGTGCCTTCTCACTTCACTCCCTGAGATATCCAAAGACTTTGCTATAGACTGGATGAGACCAGCTGTCTTGCTTCCTCTTCTCTCATTATATCTCCTGCTGTAATCACCTTTGCTTACCCCTCTGCAACCACTCTGGTCTGTGTGTGTGCTTTCTTGTACGTGACAAGCAGCCCCTCATCCAAACTCCATCGTTTCTTCTACCTGGGATGATCTCCTCCAGATACTGGCAAAGCTTGCTTCTCAATAAACGCTTTCCATTCTTTCTCTAATATCTCCTTGCAGGCTGAAATCTGTTTTAAAATTTGCAACTAGTACTTCTGTCTCTTGTATTCCATATCTATGGCCTTAAAAACAGTAAACACAAAGTGATAGAGTGCCAGGGATCCCAGCAGCCTGCAGCAGGGCCCGGAGAGCCAGGCCAACTGATTCGCGTGGCCTGCCCTGCAGCTACAGAAGGCGTGGCGCCTCAGTGAAGCCATTAATTGGCAAGCAGGGAGGTTAGGGAAGGCCATTAGGTGGAATCCCACCAGCCAAGCCCACACGGACCCTTGGGCCGAGCACGGGTTCTCAGAAGGGGAAGGAAGCGGTACAGTCCCATCCCCCACAGCGGACACTCCGCCGAGCCAGTCAGCGGCCACCATCCGGGAAAGCTGAAGGATACACCGCCACTCTCCTTCAGAGTGCGACATCAAAACTGGTCGGTGTCATTCAGCTCACCCCCCAGACAGCGGGAATTCGCATAAAATCTCTCCTAGGCTTGCCGGGAGAGGGAGTATCAAGCTGAGCCTCCATACAGGCTAGGGGGAAACCAGAGACACCTGACCTCCAACCCCTCCTCCCAGTAGCAGCCAAAAGGAAACCTGGCTAGCCAGCACTGGGGGAGGGGCAAGCAGAAAAAATCAAAGTGATAGAGTGCCAGGGATCCCAGCAGCCTGCAGCAGGGCCCGGAGAGCCAGGCCAACTGATTCGCGTGGCCTGCCCTGCGGCTACAGAAGGCGTGGCGCCTCAGTGAAGCCATTAATTGGCAAGCAGGGAGGTTAGGGAAGGCCATTAGGTGGAATCCCACCAGCCAAGCCCACACGGACCCTTGGGCCGAGCACGGGTTCTCAGAAGGGGAAGGAAGCGGTACAGTCCCATCCCCCACAGCGGACACTCCGCCGAGCCAGTCAGCGGCCACCATCCGGGAAAGCTGAAGGATACACCGCCACTCTCCTTCAGAGTGCGACATCAAAACAGGTCGGTGTCATTCAGCTCACCCCCCAGACAGCGGGAATTCGCATAAAATCTCTCCTAGGCTTGCCGGGAGAGGGAGTATCAAGCTGAGCCTCCATACAGGCTAGGGGGAAACCAGAGACACCTGACCTCCAACCCCTCCTCCCAGTAGCAGCCAAAAGGAAACCTGGCTAGCCAGCGCTGGGGGAGGGGCAAGCAGAAAAAATCAAAGTGATAGAGTGCCGGGGATCCCAGCAGCCTGCAGCAGGGCCCGGAGAGCCAGGCCAACTGATTCGCGTGGCCTGCCCTGCGGCTACAGAAGGCGTGGCGCCTCAGTGAAGCCATTAATTGGCAAGCAGGGAGGTTAGGGAAGGCCATTAGGTGGAATCCCACCAGCCAAGCCCACACGGACCCTTGGGCCGAGCACGGGTTCTCAGAAGGGGAAGGAAGCGGTACAGTCCCATCCCCCACAGCGGACACTCCGCCGAGCCAGTCAGCGGCCACCATCCGGGAAAGCTGAAGGATACACCGCCACTCTCCTTCAGAGTGCGACATCAAAACAGGTCGGTGTCATTCAGCTCACCCCCCAGACAGCGGGAATTCGCATAAAATCTCTCCTAGGCTTGCCGGGAGAGGGAGTATCAAGCTGAGCCTCCATACAGGCTAGGGGGAAACCAGAGACACCTGACCTCCAACCCCTCCTCCCAGTAGCAGCCAAAAGGAAACCTGGCTAGCCAGCGCTGGGGGAGGGGCAAGCAGAAAAAATCAAAGTGATAGAGTGCCAGGGATCCCAGCAGCCTGCAGCAGGGCCCGGAGAGCCAGGCCAACTGATTCGCGTGGCCTGCCCTGCGGCTACAGAAGGCGTGGCGCCTCAGTGAAGCCATTAATTGGCAAGCAGGGAGGTTAGGGAAGGCCATTAGGTGGAATCCCACCAGCCAAGCCCACACGGACCCTTGGGCCGAGCACGGGTTCTCAGAAGGGGAAGGAAGCGGTACAGTCCCATCCCCCACAGCGGACACTCCGCCGAGCCAGTCAGCGGCCACCATCCGGGAAAGCTGAAGGATACACCGCCACTCTCCTTCAGAGTGCGACATCAAAACAGGTCGGTGTCATTCAGCTCACCCCCCAGACAGCGGGAATTCGCATAAAATCTCTCCTAGGCTTGCCGGGAGAGGGAGTATCAAGCTGAGCCTCCATACAGGCTAGGGGGAAACCAGAGACACCTGACCTCCAACCCCTCCTCCCAGTAACAGCCAAAAGGAAACCTGGCTAGCCAGCACTGGGGGAGGGGCAAGCAGAAAAAATCAAAGTGATAGAGTGCCAGGGATCCCAGCAGCCTGCAGCAGGGCCCGGAGAGCCAGGCCAACTGATTCGCGTGGCCTGCCCTGCGGCTACAGAAGGCGTGGCACCTCAGTGAAGCCATTAATTGGCAAGCAGGGAGGTTAGGGAAGGCCATTAGGTGGAATCCCACCAGCCAAGCCCACACGGACCCTTGGGCCGAGCACGGGTTCTCAGAAGGGGAAGGAAGCGGTACAGTCCCATCCCCCACAGCGGACACTCCGCCGAGCCAGTCAGCGGCCACCATCCGGGAAAGCTGAAGGATACACCGCCACTCTCCTTCAGAGTGCGACATCAAAACAGGTCGGTGTCATTCAGCTCACCCCCCAGACAGCGGGAATTCGCATAAAATCTCTCCTAGGCTTGCCGGGAGAGGGAGTATCAAGCTGAGCCTCCATACAGGCTAGGGGGAAACCAGAGACACCTGACCTCCAACCCCTCCTCCCAGTAGCAGCCAAAAGGAAACCTGGCTAGCCAGCGCTGGGGGAGGGGCAAGCAGAAAAAATCAAAGTGATAGAGTGCCGGGGATCCCAGCAGCCTGCAGCAGGGCCCGGAGAGCCAGGCCAACTGATTCGCGTGGCCTGCCCTGCGGCTACAGAAGGCGTGGCGCCTCAGTGAAGCCATTAATTGGCAAGCAGGGAGGTTAGGGAAGGCCATTAGGTGGAATCCCACCAGCCAAGCCCACACGGACCCTTGGGCCGAGCACGGGTTCTCAGAAGGGGAAGGAAGCGGTACAGTCCCATCCCCCACAGCGGACACTCCGCCGAGCCAGTCAGCGGCCACCATCCGGGAAAGCTGAAGGATACACCGCCACTCTCCTTCAGAGTGCGACATCAAAACAGGTCGGTGTCATTCAGCTCACCCCCCCAGACAGCGGGAATTCGCATAAAATCTCTCCTAGGCTTGCCGGGAGAGGGAGTATCAAGCTGAGCCTCCATACAGGCTAGGGGGAAACCAGAGACACCTGACCTCCAACCCCTCCTCCCAGTAGCAGCCAAAAGGAAACCTGGCTAGCCAGCGCTGGGGGAGGGGCAAGCAGAAAAAATCAAAGTGATAGAGTGCCAGGGATCCCAGCAGCCTGCAGCAGGGCCCGGAGAGCCAGGCCAACTGATTCGCGTGGCCTGCCCTGCGGCTACAGAAGGCGTGGCGCCTCAGTGAAGCCATTAATTGGCAAGCAGGGAGGTTAGGGAAGGCCATTAGGTGGAATCCCACCAGCCAAGCCCACACGGACCCTTGGGCCGAGCACGGGTTCTCAGAAGGGGAAGGAAGCGGTACAGTCCCATCCCCCACAGCGGACACTCCGCCGAGCCAGTCAGCGGCCACCATCCGGGAAAGCTGAAGGATACACCGCCACTCTCCTTCAGAGTGCGACATCAAAACAGGTCGGTGTCATTCAGCTCACCCCCCAGACAGCGGGAATTCGCATAAAATCTCTCCTAGGCTTGCCGGGAGAGGGAGTATCAAGCTGAGCCTCCATACAGGCTAGGGGGAAACCAGAGACACCTGACCTCCAACCCCTCCTCCCAGTAGCAGCCAAAAGGAAACCTGGCTAGCCAGCGCTGGGGGAGGGGCAAGCAGAAAAAATCAAAGTGATAGAGTGCCAGGGATCCCAGCAGCCTGCAGCAGGGCCCGGAGAGCCAGGCCAACTGATTCGCGTGGCCTGCCCTGCGGCTACAGAAGGCGTGGCGCCTCAGTGAAGCCATTAATTGGCAAGCAGGGAGGTTAGGGAAGGCCATTAGGTGGAATCCCACCAGCCAAGCCCACACGGACCCTTGGGCCGAGCTCGGGTTCTCAGAAGGGGAAGAAAGCGGTACAGTCCCATCCCCCACAGCGGACACTCCACCGAGGCAGTCAGCGGCCACCATCCGGGAAAGCTGAAGGATACACCGCCACTCTCCTTCAGAGTGCAACATCAAAACAGCGGACACTCCATCCAGGCAGTCAGTGGCCACCATCCGGGAAAGCTGAAGAATACACCACCACTCTCCAACAGCTTGTAACATCAAAACAGCCAGCAGCAGGACCCCGGAGATCCAGGCCAACTGATTCGCGCGGCCTGCCCCGCAGCTACAGAAGGCGTGGCGCCTCAGAGAAGCCATTAATTAGCAAGCAGGGAGGTTAGGGACTGCCATTAGGTGGAATCCCGCCAGCCAATCCCACCGCCCACGCCCGGAAGAGGCCCAGCGATCTGCCAGCATTGTAGTCACGACACCCCAATTGGAATAGGGACAGAGCAGAGCCGCCTTCCACTCCCGGAACAGGCCCAGAGAGCCGCCAGCGTGATAGACACGTCACCCCAATTGGAGTAGGGGCACAGCCGCCGCCCGCACCTGCAAGGGAGACTTTTCAAGTATACAAGAGCAACATAAATAAATAGGGGGTAAATTTCAAAACACAACAGTTGCACCAAGCAGAAAGAAACGCGGGCAGTATGAAAAGACAAGGAAAGAAAGGACCACAAGCAATGCAGGTCAACTCAACTTTAGAAGAGGTAATAGCTGCAACAGATGGAATATCAGATAAAGAGTTCAGGATATATATGCTTCAGATGATCTGGAGTCTCAAGGAAGACATGAGACAGCAAAATCAGACAATGAAAGATCACATTGACAAACAAATCCAGGAAGTCAAAGATCAATTTCACAGGGAGATAGAGGTAATAAAAAACAAACAAATTGAAATTCTAGAAATGCAGGAAACAATAAACCAACTTAAAAACTCAATTGAGAATACTACCAGCAGAGTAGATCACTTAGAAGAGAGAACATCAGACAATGAAGACAAAGTATTTCAACTGGAAAAGAACATAGACAGCTCAGCAAGTCTGCTAAGAAACCATGAGCAGAACATCCAAGAATTATGGGACAATATCAAAAGACCAAATTTAAGAGTCATTGGGATACAGGAAGGCACAGAGCTCCATTCCAAAGGAATAAACAGTCTATTCAGTGAAATAATACGAGAAAACTTCCCAGAATTGAAGATTGAGACAGAATCCCAAATCCTAGAAGCCTACAGGACGCCGAATGTGCAAAATCATAAGAGATCCACACCTAGACACATTATAATGAAGATGTCCAACATACAGAATAAGGAGAGAATTTTAAAAGCTGCAAGAGAAAGAAAGCAGATTACATTTAGGGGTAAACCAATCAGGATAACAGCTGATCTCTCAACACAGACTCTGAAAGCTAGAAGATCCTGGAATAACATATTTCAAACACTGAAAGACAATGGGCTCCAACCAAGAATAGTGTATCCGGCGAAATTAAGCTTCAGGTTAGAAGATGAAATTAAAACCTTCCACAATAAACAAAAGTTAAAAGAATTCGCAGCTAGAAAACCATCTCTTCAAAAAATCCTTGGCAAAACATTACAGGAAGAGGAAATGGAAAACAACATTGAAAACCAACAATGGGAGGTAGGACAGTAAAGGGGGGAAAGTAGTCATAGAGGATAACAAATCAGGTTTAGTAACATCAATAAACAAATATGGATAGAAGAACAAACCATATCTCAATAATAACCCTAAATGTTAATGGCTTAAACTCACCAATTAAGAGACACAGGCTAGTAGAATGGATCAAAAAACAAGACCCAACAATATGCTGTCTACAGGAGACGCATTTGATAGGAAAAGATATACATAGACTGAAGGTGAAAGGTTGGGAAAAATCATATCACTCATATGGACCGCGGAAACAAGCAGGAGTGTCCATACTCATATCTAATAAAATAGATTTCAAGCCAAAGCTAATCAAAAGGGATATAGAAGGACACTTCATACTGCTCAAGGGAACCATACACCAACAAGACATAACAATCATAAATATATATGCCCCAAATAATGGTGCAGCTGTATTCATCAAGCAAACTCTTCTCAAGTTCAAGAGTCTAATAGACCAACATACAATAATCATGGGAGACTTCAACACACCTCTCTCACCACTGGACAGATCTTCCAAACAAAAGTTAAATAAGGAAACTATAGAACTCAATAACACAATTAACAACCTAGACTTAATTGACATATATAGACTATACCACCCAACATCAAGTAGCTACACTTTTTTCTCAGCAGCACATGGAACCTTCTCAAAAATAGACCATATACTATGTCACAGGGCAACTCTTAGACAATACAAAGGGGTAGAGATAATACCATGCATCTTATCTGATCATAATGGAATGAAACTGAAAATCAATGATAAAAGAAGAAAGGAAAAAGCAAGCATCACCTGGAGAATGAACAATAGGTTGCTGAGTGATCAATGGGTTTTAGAAGACATCAAGGAGGAAATTAAAAAATTCCTAGAGTTAAATGAAAACACAGACACAACATATCGGAATCTATGGGACACATTGAAAGCAGTTCTAAGAGGAAAATTCATTGCTTGGAGTTCATTCCTCAAAAAAAGAAAAAACCAACAAATAAATGATCTCATACTTCATCTCAAAATCCTAGAAAAAGAAGAGCAAAACAACAGCAAAAGAAGTAGAAGGCAAGAAATAATTAAAATCAGAGCTGAAATTAATGAAATTGAAACAAAAGAAACAATTGAAAAAATTGACAAAACTAAAAGCTGGTTCTTTGAAAAAATAAATAAAATTGACAGACCCTTAGCCATGCTAACGAAGAGAAGAAGAGAGAGAACCCAAATTACTAGCATACGGGATGAAAAAGGCAATATCACAACAGACACTTCAGAAATACAGAAGATAATCAGAAATTACTTTGAATCCTTATACTCCAATAAAATAGAAGATAGTGAAGGCATAGATAAATTCCTTGAGTCCTATGATCTGCCCAGATTGAGCCAGGAGGATATAGACAACCTAAACAGACCAATAACAATAGAGGAAATAGAAGAAACCATCAAAAGACTACCAACTAAGAAAAGCCCAGGACCGGATGGGTATACAGCAGAGTTTTACAAAACCTTTAAAGAGGAACTAACACCAATACTTTTCAAGCTATTTCAGGAAATAGAAAAAGAGGGAGAACTTCCAAATTCATTCTACGACGCCAACATCACCCTGATTCCGAAACCAGACCAAGACACATCAAAGAAGGAAAACTACAGACCAATATCTCTAATGAACCTTGACGCAAAAATCCTCAATAAAATTCTGGCGAATCGGATTCAAATACATATCAAAAAAATTATACATCATGATCAAGTAGGATTCATCCCTGGGATGCAAGGCTGGTTTAATATACGGAAATCAATAAATGTTATTCACCACATCAATAGACTTAAAAATAAGAACCATATGATCATCTCAATAGATGCAGAAAAAGCATTCGACAAAGTACAGCATCCCTTTATGTTCAAAACGCTTGAAAAATTAGGGATAACAGGATCATACCTCAACATTGTAAAAGCAATCTATGATAAGCCACAGGCCAGCATCATTCTGAATGGAGAAAAATTGAAGGCATTCCCTCTAAGATCTGGTACAAGACAGGGATGCCCTCTCTCACCACTTCTGTTCAACATAGTCCTCGAAACACTGGCCAGAGCAATTAGACAGTCAAAAGAAATTAAAGGCATAAAAATAGGAAAAGAAGAACTTAAATTATCACTATTTGCAGATGATATGATTCTATACCTAGCAGACCCAAAAGGGTCTACAAAGAAGCTATTAGAGCTAATAAATGAATTCAGCAAAGTGGCAGGATATAAGATCAACACGCATAAATCAAAGGCGTTCCTGTATATGAGCGACAAATCCTCTGAAACGGAAATGAGGACAACTACTCCATTCACAATATCCCCCCAAAAAATAAAATACTTGGGAATCAACCTAACAAAAGAGGTGAAAGATTTATACAATGAAAATTACAGAACCCTAAAGAAAGACATAGAAGAAGACCTTAGAAGATGGAAAAACATACCCTGCTCATGGATAGGCAGAACTAACATCATCAAAATGGCGATATTACCAAAAGTTCTCTATAAGTTCAATGCAATGCCAATCAAAATCCCAACAGCATATCTTGTAGAAATAGATAAAAGAATCATGAAATTCATATGGAATAATAAAAGACCCAGAATAGCAAAAACAATACTAAGCAGGAAGTGTGAATCAGGCGGTATAGCGATACCAGACTTCAAGATATACTACAGAGCAATAGTAACAAAAACAGCATGGTACTGGTACCAAAACAGGCGGGTGGACCAATGGTACAGAATAGAGGACACAGTAACCAATCCACAAAACTACAACTATCTTATATTTGATAAAGGGGCTAAAAGCATGCAATGGAGGAAGGATAGCATCTTCAACAAATGGTGCTGGGAAAACTGGAAATCCATTTGCACCAAAATGAATCTGAATCCCTATCTCTCGCCGTGCACAAAAGTTAACTCAAAATGGATCAAGGAGCTTGATATTAAATCAGAGACACGGCATCTGATAGAAGAAAAAGTTGGTTATGATCTACACGCTGTGGGATCGGGCTCCAAATTCCTCAATAGGACACCCATAGCGCTAGAGTTAACAAATAGAATCAACAAATGGGACTTACTCAAACTAAAAAGTTTTTTCTCAGCAAAAGAAACAATAAGAGAGATAAATAGGGAGCCTACATCCTGGGAACAAATCTTTACTCCACACACTTCAGATAGAGCCCTAATAACCAGAATATACAAAGAACTCAAAAAATTAGACAATAAGATAACAAATAACCCAATCAATAAATGGGCCAAGGACCTGAACAGACACTTCTCAGAGGAGGACATACAATCAATCAACAAGTACATGAAAAAATGCTCACCATCGCTAGCAGTCAGAGAAATGCAAATCAAAACTACCCTAAGATACCATCTCACTCCAGTAAGACTGGCAGCCATTAGGAAGTCAAACAACAATAAGTGCTGGAGAGGATGCGGGGAAAAGGGCACTCTTGTTCATTGCTGGTGGGACTGCAAATTGGTGCAGCCAATTTGGAAAGCAGTATGGAGATTTCTCGGAAAGCTGGGAATGGAACCACCATTTGACCCAGCTATTCCCCTTCTCGGTCTATTCCCTAAAGCCCTAACAAGAGCATGCTACAGGGACACTGCTACATCGATGTTCATAGCAGCTCAATTCACGATAGCAAGACTGTGGAACCAGCCTAGATGCCCTTCAATAGATGAATGGATAAAAAAAATGTGGCATTTATACACTATGGAGTATTACTCTGCATTAAAAAATGACAAAATTATAGAATTTGGAGGGAAATGGATGGCATTAGAGCAGATTATGCTAAGTGAAGCTAGTCAATCTTTAAAAAACAAATACCAAATGACTCCTTTGATATAAGGGGAGTAAACAAGGACAGGGTAGGGACGAAGAGCTTGAGAAGAAGATGTACATTAAACAGGGATGAGAGGTGGGAGGGAAAGGGAGTGAGAAGGGAAATTGCATGGAAATGGAAGGCGATCCTCAGGGTTATACAAAATGTCATATAAGAGGTAAGGAGGGGTAAGTCAAGAGAATACAAATGGAAGACATGATTTACAGTAGAAGGGGTAGAGAGAGAAAAGGGGAGGGGAGGGGAGGGGAGGGGAGGGGGGATAGTAGACAATAGGACAGACAGCAGAATACATCAGACACTAGAAAGGCAATATGTCAATCAATGGAAGGGTAACTGATGTGATACAGCAATTTGTATACGGGGTAAAAGCGGGAGTTCATAATCCACTTGAATCAAACCGTGTAATATGATGTATTAAGAACTATGTAATGTTATGAACGACCAATAAAAAAAAAAAAAAAAAAAAGAAAAAAAAAAAAAAAACAGTAAACAGCCGCAAAATAAGTGGTTGATAAAAATTTTAAGTTAATGCAGACAAGTTGGTCTACTAATGTGACAGAGACCATCTTTCAAAATTGTGAATGCACCACTGAATTTCAAACTCATTGGCAAATAAGAGTGGAAGTCTAACTTGGATTAATTGCATAAATGCAAAACCTTGTGGAATGTCTGATTGTTCACTTCCCCCTTTCTCTTCCCCTACACATTGCAGTGGGCTTGGGTGCATCTGTTCCCCTTAGTGTCTGGCTGGAGCCACTTGTGTACAGGTTCAGTGAGCTTAGATTTGTCTGTGGATATGCCACCTCTCATTTTCAATCATGTTTCAGGATTGATACTTTATTTTTGAAAATGTGAAATGAATGTTATTTCATACATAACTTTATGGTTTGAAGAACAATGCATGTTTGTCATGAGGATTAAGTTTATTGTTTCTACAGGTGCAGAGTATCCCTGTCTACCGTCACCTACTATCTAAACTTTTCTGAAAGATGAGCTATCCTTATACTTCAGTGCTTGTACCTAGATGAAGAGACCATATTTTCATTTTCTCCTGATTGTTGATGGAATTCTGATTTTAAATTTAATGTTGAAGTCTGTTGATGATGCTGGCTCAAGGTCAAATCCCTGATCTCTCTCTTTCATATATTTCATGTGAGAGCTGAAGCAAGAACAGAGTTCTCTTTGACCTTACAGGAAGGTGGGTGACTTATTCTTTGAGAATATTAATGTATCCTTATTATTTTCTATATAGAAAAGAGTGAATGGACAACTGCAATCCACAGGCTACAAAATTTATGACATTTATTTATCATAGAATATCTTTTTGATGATCTCTAAAACCTTCATATCTACTTGCATCTCTGGAGTTGTCCCATATATTGTGATTTCAGTATGAATAACTGATGTATAAATTTAAAGATTTATAGCAGCAAAAGGATACAGAATCTGAAAATTGTAAGAGTAACGTTTAAGTGCTGGTTGATTTGAGGTGCAGTTTCTTTGGTTTGGTGGTTTGGGGAGGTGAGGGTGAGACATAAATCAAATTATCATTCTTCTGGGAAAGGCTTTGTTCTCCTCTATCTAGAAGAACAATTGTCTTATACAGATAATTTGAAATCGCAATGTTTTGTACTTAAGATATATATATATATATATATATATATATATATATATATATATATATATATATATCCCCAGAGATTAAACCCAGGGGCACTTAGCCACTGAGCCACATCCCCAGCTCTTTGTTTGTTATTATTATTATTTTAAAATTTTGAGACAGAATCTCAATAAATTGCTTAGGGCCTTGCTAAGTTGCTGAGGCTGGCCTTGAACTTGTCATCCTCTTGCCTCAGCCTCCAGAGCCACTGGGATTACAAGAGTGTACCACTCCTCCTGGCTTAAGATTCATATATCTTGAAGTTTATAGAAATTTTATGTAGATTCTAGCAATAGTTTGAATATTATTCTTAGGTTTTAGATTGCTATTAGAACCATTTTAGTTTAGTGTGTAAAATTCTAGTAACTAAGTTAGAAAGACTGATCCAGTCTTTAAATAATTATTCTTCAACTGGCAAGTTGCATCACACTGATAATTCTATACTGTTTTTATTTTTTTTATAAAACCAAAAATTATCTTGTAAGTTTCAGAATTGATTGAGAAAATGTTGAAAATAACTTATTTATGGAGGTGGTATACTTAAGTCTGAAAATGAATGCTGGTGATTATTAGAATATTATTTATGCTTGCAAATTTCTGTTTTGGTGAAACCAATGCAATAAAGCTTTTAATTTTTATGTATTATCTTACATTTAGTGCCTCTTCAATTATTTTGTTAATTTTTTAAAAACACTTAGTAGGGTTACTACAGTTTGGTATCACTGAACTGTCAACTCCAGTGATTAATTCATCCAACAAAAAAGTATGTAGGACTCTGGATGACGATAACAAAAATAGTTAACCCAATTTTTGGAGTCTTCTATTTTATAAGAAGAAATGAAGTGAAAATTGATATTTTCCAACAAATGTGGAATAATATATAATTCATTATCTGGATCAGAAATTGCCCTGTATTTTAAGTTCATAAACTATCCCATTCTAAAATCAATTTTTATAAACATGGACTATCTTATAATAACACTATATTAGGATTTCTTGTAGATCAAACTTCTCAGCAAAGAAATTATGGTTAAACTACCTTTTCCACCATTAACAAACCACATATGACATTACTTCATCTAGTAAAAGTGAGCATAGTTTCTCAGCTCTTAGGGGATGCTTTTAGAGTCTCATCCCAATTTGAGACAAAACACACAGGGATACTTGCTTAGTAGGATTTGCGTTATCCCCCAAAGTAAAGTCGCTATAAGCATGATCTGTGTGCCTTTTCATAGTAACCCTCCCTGGAATATTTTTAAGAAGACACAGTATAAACACACACGAGAGAGAAGCACATTTTAAAAGCAAAAACTTAAAATCTGGAACAATCCCAGGGAGCTGATTCTCTGGAAGATTAGACCAAAATGTGAGTTAGGAAAGGGAGAGGTGGACTCAGGGATCACAGGCCCCGCCTGGCTGAGCGCTCACACAGCAGTTGCTGTTTCACTAATATGCCAAAACAGAACCCCAGGCCTGTGGGTCTGGTTTCAGACAACTCATAAGTATTTCTGTGCACGGAATATTAGAAAGTGATTAACAACTCTCTGTGCTTTCATCTCAAGACTGTTATTTTCTCTCCCTTGCGGGGACAAAGCCCAGGCAGCTGTACCCTGTTATTTTACGAAGCTGTGTTACAGTATCTGGAGATTTTGCCATCTTCATCTGCTCCATTTCAGTGAAATAATAAATGCATGTGGGAAAATTACAGAAAAGAGAGGAAGTAAAATAATAAGATGATCCAAGGCCTTTGGCACTATGTGAATCTCTCCTCAAAACTTTCATTACAAACAGCAACAACTGATGAAACAAGATTTTAGTCACACACACACACACACACACACACACCACACACACACACGCCTGTGTGTTGCATAGACCCACATTCATAAATGAAGGCAGTTATTTTGTCTTGGAATACACAAACACACACATCCCTGTCTTGCGCTCTCTCTCTCTCTCTCTCTCTCTCTCTCTCTCTCTCTCTCTATATATATATATATATATATATATATATATATATGCAAAAGCTTTGTTTCATTTCATACAATTTTTTAATTTTTATAGTGACATACAGAAAAGGTAGAATTAGAGAGTTAATGTTGTGAATACATAAGCAAGGTGTCATAATCTACATTTTAATACAAGATTCATTTAAAGGATCCAAATTAAAACAGAACAATATGTTCAGAGAAGTGGTATCAGCGACTAGAGGAGGCTGTTATTATGTTTTAGTTGAAATTGTTTCTCTGTGAACAAAATCACAAAATATTTGTTACCATTTGGGAAAAGAGGATTTCTGAATGTGACAGAAGATTTTTGTTTGTCAAAACTTTACAATCAATTTAATTTTATTTTGCCAAACTTTTTGAGAAGGCTGACAATCATTCTGCTCTAATCTCTTTCTTTTCTGATGGGTGTGTCCATGTATGTGCTTGTGTGAACATGTGTGCTTTCATACCTATTACAGTATTCAGAAACCCTTCAGCTCTGTTCTCCATTCATATTTTAGTGTCCAAGAAGAAAATCATGAGGAACAGAGGCTCAGGGGAGGGGAGGGATCAAGAGACCATGAAGCAGTCAGGCAGCAAAGTGCATTCATAGAATGATGGGAGAGAGAGAGATGTATGAAAAGCTTTTATCTTTTCTTCTTCACGACTCTCTTTACTTAGTTTTATTATTTTCATCAACATTTAAATTTGAAAAAAATTCAAACATAAACATTTGCAATGAATAGAAAAATGAACTCATCTAGATTCAGTGATCATAGATATTTTACAAAAATTGCTCTGTATGTATATTTCTCTCAAACTGTTTCTATGTACCTGCTTATTTTCACAGAGCCCTTTGAACTAAGAACTTTAATGTAACTTCATTACATTCTCTGTTCATAGATTTCTTTA
Source organism: Urocitellus parryii (assembly GCF_045843805.1). Lineage (NCBI taxonomy): Eukaryota > Metazoa > Chordata > Mammalia > Rodentia > Sciuridae > Urocitellus > Urocitellus parryii. The sequence continues at coordinate 107,288,963 of NC_135533.1, forward strand.
ATCCTATTTATTCTAGCATAGCTACCCTACATCTTAATTTTAAGAAATCAAATTTTAGGGATGTGGCATTTGTAGATGTCCCCACCTCTACCCTGCAATTGTTCAAGTGCTTCTCCATGGTGCCTCTCACTTGTTTTGCTATCCTTTCGTAACTGCTTCTTATGTCTCAAAGTCTTGTCTAGATTCAGATTTCAATTTTGGGCAGCAATGCTTCATACAGAATTCTGTGCGCATCATATTGCATGCATTTAAAGAACCGAGTTGAACTCCTGATTTTCCAAAGTCAGACTCAGAAAACATGTAGTGATTCACTTGAGTCAGACTCTCAGAGGTGACTTTCAGAAAACACTGGCTTAGCAAGTTTAAGCCCTTGCACCTATGAGCACATAGGAAGAGACCTGTGGGTGGCCAAGGTTTCCTTCCTCCAATGGAAGTGCAGTTTTCCTACTTTGAATAACTGGAGCAAATGGGGTCACAGTGTAATCTTTCAAATTTACAGATCTTAGGGGTAGGAGAGGTTTCAAATTAGTGATCTGATTTTTGAACTGCTAACTTCTTACTAATTCCTTTTGCTAAACCAGTCTTTGTCTAGCAAGCCTGAAAATCATCTGGAAGGCTTGTTAAAACACAGATGCTTCCCAGAACCTCCAATATAGCAGGTGTGGGAGGGCAGTGGATTTGCATATGTATCAGGTTTCCAGAAATGGCACATATCACTGGCCCAGGAACCACAGTTTGAAAACCAGGAGCTGAAGGCTACATTTTCTCACCTGAGAATCTTGTGGCAGTCATCCTTTAGGGAAATTTCATTTGTAACACCTTGAATAAATCAGAAGCAGACAAAGCTCAGGAATTTGTTTTAAGATTCATACTTGAATTTATGAATTTCTGGTCCATATTTATCTTCTTAAGTTAGTCTGTATTTTCACTTGCTAAATAGAAATGCTAATACCAGATTATCTCACAGGATGGAATAAAGATCAACTGTGGTAATGTATGTGAAACTGCCTCTAAACTGTAAACAGCTAAATTCCTAAAAAAAAAAAATTAAAAAAAAATTACTGAGGTACTAGCTTTTAAATGCCAGAGCCCTGTGGAAACAGACCCTGGGTGCAGCCACAGAACAAACTCGTTTGTGACTACAGTGTGAGGAGAATGCAAAATTAAACTTTGCTTACATCCCAATCATAGAGATATAAAATATTAAAAAATATTAGGAGAGGGAAGGAACAAAAGAAGAAAACATTTAAAGAAATCACCTCTAGTTATGACAGTTATCTCTACATTTTTCTCAATACCAAAATTATTCCCTGGATGGAAATTAGCTACCATTGAAAAATACATGAATTCTCATGATACACCTTCATCAGGTGGTTCTTCCTCCTAAAGTGATGAAAAGCAGAATCCTGCCTGGCACAATAGAGGGCGGGGTGTTGAGTCAGGCAGAGCTACACAAACCATTCTCTTCATTCATGTGGTGCACAAGCCACATGTTATTTTCAAACCTTAGTTTTCACAACTAAGACTTTTTAATGCTCTTTATTGTGAGAGTGTATGGCAGGCTACCTAGCAAAAGAAGGAGTACTGAATAGCATTCAATGGATACATTTTCATTCTGTAATCTTAGAAGAACAAATATTATTTCTCATGGCATAAAGTTCATTATATGAAATATATAAAGCCACCAAAATGAAAATATCGGTACTTCTTATATGTATAGATCTCATAGCAATCATGGTGTTCCATAAACATTTGGGATTTTTTATATTGCTCCCCTCCAAGTTCAATTTTTATTACGATCTATGTTGTTCGTGTTTTCCATTACGGTGTTTTTCCACTTCACTCTGAATAACTCTTCCTAGACAGAGTAGTCATAAAATAAGGGTGCTCATTTTCTTTAATTTCTCATTCTTGGTTTTAACACTCCTTTGTACATCTCATTCTGATGGAGTGTGGCTGGAGCAGGGAAGCAATTCTAGTATCTTGGCAAAGTCTAAGGATGTTAAAAATTTTGAGCCCTTAGATGCATTGACGAGGAGTGACCTCCCTTCTTGCATATTCAATCAGATTTGGGCATGCATTTCAGGAGGACCTACCAAAATTTGCTACTTGCTTTCTTGTTCATCCTTGCCAGTGAGTAGAAGTCAAAACTTGAGATCCCTTATGAAAGAGGTATTCCTTCAAGTCACTCCATGTACTCAAGAATTGGCAAATTTTTACATGTGAGAAAATACAACTGTTCCATAAATATTGTCATAATAAATTTTATCAGTGGCAAATTGTATGGTCTTGAATATCCCTACCAAAATACCTGTTGAAATTTAATCCCATTGTAGACAATAAGAAGGTGGAAACTTAATCCAGCTCTGGTGTTTGGAGGTGATATACTTGGCAGGTTCTTCAGTCTAACTGAGGTCATAAATTTGGGTCCACAATCCAGTGGGACTATGGCTTTGTAAGAGGAGGAGGAGAAGCCCAAAGCAGGACACTTTCTGGCCATGTGATGCCCTCTGTTACTTTGGGAGTCTGCAGAGAGTCCCCAACAGCAAGAAAGACCTCACCAGATGCAGCTGCCCAATCCTGAACTTCCCAACTTTCAGAACATTGAACTGAATGAGCCTGCCTGCCTTTCTTTCTTTCTTTCTTTCTTTCTTTCTTTCTTTCTTTCTTTCTTTCTTTCTTTCTTTCTTTCTTTCTTTCTTTCTTCTTTCTCTCTCTCTCTTTCTTTCTTTCTTAAATTACCCAATATATGGTATTCACGTAAAACAATAGGAAGCAGACTAAGATAGCTACTTCTTCATTTTGTTTAATATTAAACAAATTGGCATTCTGAAATAAAATCACTGATGGTAGGGAAGAAGCTATGAAAAAAAGATTTAACAAAAAAATGAGGAGAAATTATATCCCATCTATGTATGATATATCAAAGTGCATAAATGCATTCTATTGTTACGTATAACTATTTAAAACAAATTTAAAAACTAAAGATTAATTAATTTAAAAAAAAGAAAAAATGAGGGATTCCAGGAAAGACAGAAATCAAAAACAAACAAGAAATCCTGTAGACAATTAAATATAAAAATCCAAAATATCAATAATCTAAAGTTAGCTTAAACAAATAGTAACTATGCTCTTCTAATAGCATAAACTATGTTTTAGTATAACATTTTAAAAGCTTTCAGTAAGATGGTATTATTTGAGGATTATACCTTAGTTAATTGTTTAGGTTTAGTTTTTATTTTCTTACCATCTGAAATACCTTCTCTGTTGATTCCTTCTAGAAAGATACTCAATGGACTTGTGGAGTAGAATTTCATTGTGTGGCTCCTGTGTCTCACGTTCTAACTACTGTTTGAGAAAGTGGGAAACAGGAAGACACAAAGAGCTCCCTTAAAGCAAATTTAAAAAAAGTGGATCATGCAGGCATTCTCTCTAGAAATTTATCAATCTGTGGGCAGTCTGATGGGGAGGCCTGAAGGAGGAACCATTTACACTGAGAGATTTATCACACATTACTGTGTATGTAGGAGCTAATGAAGAAGTTAAGAGGAAAGAATTAACTTCAGGAGCTGAGAGTGGAGCTCATTTCTGATAAGAAATCATGTTTCACTAAATGCAGAAAATGAAACATAGCAGAGTAGCAATAGTAGTGTGACTTCTTAAAAAAATTGGGCTGATGATATTTAGAATTTAAATAAATTGATAGTTCAATATGGAGTTTGACTATAATAAAACAAGAATTTAAAGTGGAATAATTCCAAGGCTGTGGTCAGCAGGTACTGATGGTGAATTCAGTTCACATCTAGAATGGAAGTACAGAAATGCTGAAGAATATCTACACTTCTGTCATCCCAGGGTCCTACAAAACACCCCAGGAAAATATTCAGAAAAAGACTGACAACACCCTACTTTAGAGATGTTTTTCTTGCATTATGCAGAGTTTTATACAGTGAGTGTGTTCTGTATGTGTGAGCACTTATGTGTGCCTCTCTTTTTTTCTATTTTTTTTTAGTTGTAGATGGACACAATATCTTTATTTTATTTATATATTTTTAATGTGGTGCTTAGGATTGAACCCAATGCCTCATGCATGCCAGGCAAGCACTCTACTACTAAGCCACAACCTCAACATCAGTGTCTCTTCTTTTGAAGAGTAAAATATTTCTCAGTGATTGCTTAGCTGAATGATAAAGAGTTTGACCTTTCAAACAGCCCTTTATTTAGCTAATCTTTTATTTTTCAAACTCGTTGGTTTGGCCAATTATGTTACAGGTAACATTCTTGGATGCTACTTTTTTTAGCCTTAAGAAAATTTCTTCGTGATGAGGTCTTTAATTAAATCATTCAAGTGGTTATTGAGAGCTCACTGTCCCAGACAGGAGGAGGAAGGAGCAATAGGGAGGGACTCATGCTGATCCCAGCCCACCTGTAGGCTACACTGGTGAATGAACAGCTTCCCTTCAGAGGGCTAAGGGGAAATGGTTGTCATGGGAGAGCTAGATTCCAATTATTGGTAACAGAATGTGAGCTCCCAGGGGACTTCTTATGTTGAATTATTTCTCAGGAATAAATACCCGGGAGTTGGATTAATGGGTCAAAGATTAATAAATTTCTCTTAGCTCTTGAAATTTATTCCCATTATGTTTTCCAAAATTGTACCAATTTACAATGTTATTCAGAAGGAATTAATGTGATCCTGTGTGTCTCATTTTGGATAAAGTCCTAACATGTATTTAGATTTATGTTAATTTAATAGGTGTAAAATTGAATTTCATTGTTGCTTAAATTTCTGTGCGTTCATTACAAATGTTCTTGGACATTTTCCATGTGTTTCTTTATTGTTTCTATTTTCTAATTTCTGATGGTTCCACTCATAATAACTACCGATCTATCTATTGGAGTGTTGATGATTTTCTTGCAATTTTAGAACCATTACTTTTGTGGTGAAAAAGATACTAATTGCAATAACAATAAATATATAGAGAGAAGCATAATGGTGTGATGTTATCATTATACAGAGGCCCAATAATGATTTTGAGGTGAATTAAGAATACAGACATATTTGCTTTGTGCCTAGTTAGTTGTCATCTAAGGAACAATAGCAGGGAACAGGGCAGAATAATGTACATGTCCTATACCTAAGTAACCAGCACTGAGTGGTGACTATGTGTGTTGTAACCTTAGGAAATCAATGTCCACTTTGTTGGTATGCCAGTTATTATTTTTTTTCCTGTATGTCACTTTTTCTATTAGAAAATTTAATCAAAGTCACTTAAAAATGAGTCAGGCGTGAATGATAATTATTTGAAATCTGCATAAGAATAGCAAACCTCTGGTCATTTGACTAAGGAAATGTGATTGAAAATGACACTATCACATTCCAGCAGAAGTTTTAAGTCATCCTGTGGTTCTGCCAGGTTCTCTTTTCTCCTTCTGTGGTATTGGAAATATTTCCACAGGCTCTATTCTTGTAGCTGGACCCTCAGATAAAGATCAGCAGATCAATATCCCAGTTGCTCCTTCACATACATGTAGCACAAAAAAGATATACATGTTCTGCTTCTACAAGTCATTGGGAGTTTAGAGATTGTTTATAACCACCATATAACTTAATCTAAGCTGTCTGACAAAGACATGTTCCTTCTAAAAGGAATTTCATAATTCCTGTTAAATTTATTAGCTACTATACATTTATGATGCTGTTGTAAACAGTGTATATTATTTTACTATTTTTTTTTTTAATTTTGGAGGGGGTAATAGGGATTGAAGTCAGGGGCATTGAACACTGAGCCACATCCCCAGCCCTATTTTGTATTTTATTCAGAGACCCGGTCTCACTGAGTTGCTTAGTGCCTTGCTTTTTGCTGAGGCTGGCTTTGAACTTGTGACTCTCCTGCCTCACCCTCCAGAGCCACTGGAATTACAGGCATGTGCCACTACGCCAGTCTTCTGCTTTCTTTCTTTTTCCTTCTTTTTTTTTTTTTTAATTTGCCTCCAAGCTTTTTAATTTCTCCAAAATAGGGAGAACAAAGCAGACTTATTTAGGGCTCTTCAATCTTGCCTCTCATCAATCCACCTAACTTCCAGGAGTGTTTGTTTTGAACCTCAGTTTTGTGCCCATCAGCATCTGCTCTATTTATTTCATTTCTTTTCTTTTTCTTTTTATATTATAGCAGAATGCAATTTAATTCATATTATATATATCTAGCACAAATTTTCGTATCTCTGGTTGTACACAATGTAGAGTCACACCATTCGTGTCTTCATACATGTACATAGGGTAACGATGTTTATCTCATTCCACTGTCTCTCCTACTCTTATATCCCCTCCCTCCCCTTTGCCTTATCTAAAGTTCGGCTATTCCTCCCATGCTCCCCCCAAACACCCTCATTCTGATATGAATTCACGTATCAGAAGAAACTTTGGGCATTTGGATTTTTGCGATTGGCTTACTTCACTTAGCATTATATTCTCTAACTCCATCTATTTACCTGCAAATGCCATGATTTTATTCTCTTTTGATGCTAAGTAATATTCCATTGTGTAAATATATCACATTTTCTTTATCCATTCATCTACTGAAGGGCATCTAGGTTGGTTCCATAGTTTAGCTATTGTAAATTGTGCTGCTATAAACATTGATGTGGCTGTGTCCCTGTAGTATGCTGTTTTTAAGTCCTTTGGGTATAGACTGAGGAGAGGGATAGCTGGGTCAAATGGTGGTTCCATTCCCAGTTTCCAAGGAATTTCCATACTGCTTTCCAGATTGGCTGCACCAATTTGCAGTTCCATCAGCAATGCATGAGTGTTCCTTTTCCCCCACATTATTGCCAATACTTATTGTTATTTGTATTTTTGATAGCTGCCATTCTGACTAGAGTGAGATGAAATCTTAGAGTAGTTTTTCTTTGCATTTCTATAATTGCTAGAGATGTTGAGCATTTTTTCTTATATTTGTTGATTGATTGTAGATCCTTTTCTGAGAAGTCTCTGTTCAGTTCCTTGGCTCACTTATTGATTGGGTTATTTGTTTTTTTTTTTTTTTTTTTGGTGTTAAGTTTTTTGAGTTATTTATATATCTTAGAGATTAGTGCTCTGACGTGTGTTTGGTAAAAATTTGCTCCCATTCTGTAGGCTTTTTCTTTACTTCACTGATTGCTTCTTTTGTTGAGAAAACCAGTTTCTGTTTTCTTATTGACATTTTTTAAAAAAATACAGTGTATGCTGATTTATGTTTCTTCTTCTTTTTTTTTTCCCCCAACTAAACATCTGTACTGTGGATGTATTTTTAGTCTTCATTTTTCCCACTGAGTCCATTGCCAGGTATTCATTTTTCCCTGCATTCCCAATACTTCAAGAAGTTAAGCCTTTAATTTAGACCATTTTTTTTTTCTGAGTACCATTGCTACATAACTCAACCTATATTTTCCTAACTCATAAATAAGCCCATAAAAAGTGAATTCTCAATTTTGCCCCTCAGTACTTTTTTTTTTTTTTTTTGGTATTGAGGATTGAACCCAGGGTGCTTAACCACTGAGCCACATCTCCAGCCCTATTTTGTATTTTAAATTTAGAATCAGTGTCTCACTAAGTTGCTAAGTGCCTCGCTAAGTTGCTGAGGCTAACTTTGAACTTGAGATCCTCTTAGCCACTGGGATTACAGGGATGATCCACTGTGCCCGGGGCCCCTCAATAGTATTTTTTTACCCATATCCTTTATCCTAAATAAAAGCAATGGCAGCCACAACTAGTGTCTTGAACTACTGGAAGCCATTGATCTCCTCCTATGCATTCTGTCTGTGAGGAATCTCATCTATTCAACTGTTTTTAAAACATGTATTCTCTTCTTCCTGTCCTGACCCAGTGTCTTACCATTAGTCACTTGAGTAATTCCATTGCCTCAGCTCTCCTAAAAACCTTTTTCACATAACTAACCAGGTAGGTTTTCTAAAATTTGTTTTTGATGGCTTTTAGTCATTTTCTATGGTTTCCTGTTCTACCCAGGATAAAGTCATTAAGTTGGATTTTGTACTAATTGACAGCACCATTTCAATTTTATGTTTGCGTTGCTTATAATTTGAGATCCAATACACTTTAGTTTTCAACAGTGAAAAACAGACAATGCAGGGAAATATGCACATTTGGGTGTTCTCTGTGGAAATCTGCATTGCCAGATGGGGTCTACAATCTCACAAGAAATAAATTGGCATTTCTCACAGCTGCCCACGACAATGCAGCACCTTGCTAAAACAGTTGGTACTGATCCTGTATCATAAGGCATTTATGAGACATTTCATAAAGTTATTAGTCTCAAGGATTCAGGAACTTTGAAACTCCCTTTGTTGCCTAACACTCTCGTGGCTTTGCCATGTATGTCTCAGGAGGTACCAAGCTTGTCCTTGTCATCAGGCAAACAGGAACAGAAGACTGACCTGGTCTTCCTCCTAGGAATACAAAAGGACGACTGTTGATTTCAGGAGTTAATCACAAAATGATATATGAGTTCTTCCATTATATGATTAATATTTACTTCTACTATTTCCAGCTACTTGGCCTTTTCTTTTAGCAATATTAATATTGTCTAAAAGTCCGTGGTGGTGTAAATTAATTTTCCTTTGCCTCATGTCCTTTCTCGTGCTTTTCTTTCTATTTGAATAACATTCCGTCTCTTTTATATTTGGTGAGTACTTCATCTTGTAAATCAAAACTTAGTTCAAAGATAGTGTATGAGATGATGTAGAATCTATTCCCATTCCCTTGAAGCATGTTAATCTCCATTCTCCCCCGTACTTATCATATATTATACATTTGTGTTTAAAGTATAAAAGTGTATTTACATATTCACTCACATATTCCTCTCTACAATTGGAATATGAGATCATTTAGGAGAAAGCGCTTGATCATTTTCATCATGTCCAAACAGACACTCAATAAATGTTAGCTGTTGAAGAGAAGAATGAGGATAAAAAAAAAAAAAAAACAAGATTCTCTGAGTCTATGTATTGAAAGGACGATCTCAAGTACTATCTCTATTTTTATTAAAAATTTTAAAAATAACTACCAGGTTCACATAAAATTTTGTAATAATCAAAGGAGATTATCCTAATAAGAACAACTGACTAGTTATAGAGGAAATTGCATTTATTACTTATTTATCTTTTGATATTTATTAGGAAATTTTCAAGCATATAGGAAAATAATATAATAACATACTCATATGTAGATGGGATAATTGCTAACATTTTCATAAATACAATAGTTTTGCAGAAATATTTAAAAATAAATCATAGCACATCTCTTGTTTAGGTCCTATTGGTTGGTAGTGTTCTTGAGTTCTTCATTTTTTTTTTTAGCTATGCTATTAATTCTTTTTTAAAATAATTTTAGTTGTCAATGGATCTTCATTTTATTTATTAATATGTGGTGCTGAGAATGGAACCCAGTGCCTTACACATGCTAGGCAAGTACTCTTCCACTGAACCACACCCCCAGCCCATGCTAATGATTCTTTAGAAAGACAAATTGAGATCTCCAGCTGTGGTTAAGGATTTGTCTACTTCTCCTTTCTGTTCTATCAGTTTTGCATCATGCATTTTGAAACTCTTTGCTTGGTGCACATATATTTCAGATTATTAGTACTTCTTTGTATATCAACCTTATTTACATCATATATGTCGCTCACTATCCCTGGTAAATGTTTTCTCTGAAACCTACTTTATCTGATATTGTATAATTAATCCTGCTTTCTTTTAAGAAATGTTCACCTGATACATCATTTTTCATGCTTTTACTTTCAAACTGTTCCAATTTCTATATTTGAAGTCAGGTTCTTGAAAAACACACAATTGGATCAGATTTTATAATATTTTCTGCTAAACTTTGTATTTTTATTGTACATTTAGACCATTTATCTTTAATATAATTATTGATATGATAGTTTCAGTTTCCCATTATAGGTTGTTTTCTATTTTTCTCTATAGTTTGCTTGCTTTTTAAAAATTTATTTTAAACTTTTGTAGCATTTGGATTGAACTCAGGGTCTTTTTATTTACTTCTTATAAATTACGTGGGCTCTAATTAGAATTTGATTTTCCTCCTACAACCCTTTACTATGTAAATATCTTTGTATAACATTTTTACTTGTTGCTTTAGATATAGAATTATTTATGCAGAATTTATCACAATTTACTAGTTGAAGTGAAGTATAAAAATCATTTTTAATTTATGTTCCTCTATGCTCTTTCATTTTAAATTATTTCTGTCCTGATTCCTAAATTTCCTCCTAATACCATTTCCGTACTTTACCTATTATCTTATGTAGCTCTCCTGGTGACAAATTTTCTTAATTTTTCTTCACTTGAGAATGTTCTGGGCTGGGATTGTGGCTCAGTGGTAGAGCACTCGCCTAGCATGGGCGGGACCAGGGTTCGATTCTCGGCACCACATAAAAATAAAAAAGGCATTGTGTTGTGTCCATCTACACCTCCCTCTCTCTCTTTCTCTCTCTGTCTCTCTCTCTCTCTCAAAAAAAAAAAAAAGAGAATGTTCTGATTTCCTCATCATTCTAGATTTTTTTTTTTACCATATGTAAGTTCTTTTCATATTCAAAAAATTTTGTGGATTTCTGAACATGGTTCTTGTAAGCAATCAATAATCACTTCAATAATTTTTACTTGTAAGAAAAATACTACATATTTTCTAACTGCTTTTAAGTTTTTCATCTTTGATTTTAAGAAGTTTGTTTTGTGTCTTGGTGTTGATCTTTTTGGACTGGTTTTATTTGGAGTTTACACAGATTATTGAATATGTAGGTTTATGACTCTTCCAAAATTTGGGAGTTTTTAGCCATAATTTATTTGAATATTTTTAAAGGCTCATCTCTTTCTTTTCAGAAACCCTGATAGCACAAATGTTAAATTTTTGCTAACATTTTACCTAGACACATTTTACCTAATCTTGTAACACTGAGTCCTAGAGGTCCTTAGACTTTCTTCTCATTTATTTCATTTATTTTCTTGCAATATATTTCCCTCTGTTGTTTACTGGATAATTTCTATTATTCTGTCTTTAAGTTGACTGATCATTTCCCTCTGTGCACTCCTTTCTGCTGTTGAGTACACCTACTGAGCTTTTAATTTTATTTTACTTATTGTACTTTCAGTTCTAAAATTTGCATTTTAAAATACATTCTATTTATTTACTGAGGTTTGTATTTTAAAAAGCTATTTAGGTCTGCTTGTAAATTTTTGTTGAAGCAGATTTATGATGCTGATATAAAGTCTTTGTCAGATACTTCTAAATTTTCTGTCATATTGATGTTTTATATATATATGTGTGTGTGTGTGTGTGCGTGTGTGTTTGTGTGTGTGTGTGTGTGTGTGTGTGTGTGTGTGTGTGTGTAGATAGATGTAGAGAGAGGGATTTCAGTTTGAGATCTTCAGTTTCATGGCATGAAATGTGATTTCCAATTGAAGCTTCTACACTTTCACATTATGTTAGGAGACTGAGTCTCACTTAAACCTGTTTCAGATGGTATTCTCTTGTACTGCATGAGAAAGGCAACACTGTCTCAGTACCACCACATGGACATAGATGTCTGGATTCCAGACTCCGCTTCCCTTGTTACCTGAGAGAAGATCTCATTATTGCTGAATGGGAACCCTTACTCTCGATGTAGTAATCATTCACATTGCATTGGAGGGGGCCTTGTTACTTCAGGATGATTGTGAAAGTTCAGAATTGATACTGGATCTCTTCTGAACCACTTCAGAGGGGAAAGCCTGGGAATCCAGCTTCCCCATGTGATCTCCACCAACATCTTACGGTAGAATGCCTTATTTTCTACAGGTGAGGGTGAAAAGCCTGGCTCTCTAATTGGCCTTCTCTGACTCCTCCTTGGCATGATATTGGGTATTGGTACCTCACTACTTTATGAGGGGGTGAAATCTGAATTCTCTACTCAGCCTTTACAGCATGGATAGGGGTGGGCCCCCAGTTAACCCCCAGTTTCTGTGTTTAGTAAGCAAAAGTTTCTTCCCATGCTCTAATTTTCCTTGCCTGCACCCTTGACCAGAAAGAGCAGATAATTTTATTGGAGCTTTGCTTATGACTCTTGGAATTTCTGGTTTACAAACTTCTTGTGATCAAGCTTTGGATATAAGAAAACAAAACAAAACAACCCCAGTCAAAATGAAAATTAAAAAAAAAAAAAACTCAGAGAATTTGACTCCATGCTTCATCCAGTTGCTTGGATCACAAGATCCATGAATAGTCTAATCAGCCTGCTTTCTTCCCTGTACCTTTCAGATCTTTCTGTGTTTGTTTGATATATAATGACAAGAAATTTTAGTTGTCCTTAAAATTAGTTGAGTCTAACTTTAGTTGTAAAGGAGAAATAGGGAAAATTATGACTGCTTCATCTTTTTGGAAATGAGATTATTTTATCTCTTTTAATTCATAGAAGAATCTTGCTAAAGTGGGAATAGGAAATATTCAAAATTGAATAGGGCATGGACAAAAGGCCACAGGAGCAGCTTGGAAGAGATTCTATGGAGCAAGTTAGGACAATGAAGAGACTAACAACAACAACAAAAAAAGGATGGCTGTAATTAATGGATGCATAATAAAAAATATTTATCTGTGTGACCATTCTGAACTCTACATTCATAAGATAGAATGGCACACTCACACAAGTCAAGATGTATATTTGACATTATTGGAGGTGACTATCACACTGATTCTTTTCTTTGAAAATTGATAATTTAAGGTAAAGGAATGAGTATTAAGCTGCTTTTCCAATGCAACTTTTTAAAGGTGAACAAAATGGTCCATTTATTAAGCAAAAACTCTTTATACACATATATAGGAATTATTGATTTTGATCATGATCATTTGATATACCCTAATGTGATAATAAATTTGAGCAATCATCATTGAAAAATGATGTAGTCATCACTTGAATTTGTCATAAAATGAAATATTCAGATTGTGTGAGGTTATTATTGTACAGATCACTCCTGAAGGATGCAAAAACCACATCAATGGAGACATCTGCCAGTCCTGGTTCAACCAGAGACTAATCTTAGCATCTCTCTAGAGGCCTCCTGACACTTATAGGCTTCCTGATGTGATGCAAATTCAGTATTTGACACGTCCTGTGAAGATTTCTTTCTAAAATATATAACCTGATCTGGTCAAGGCTTACATTTATCTTTCAGTTTACAATATATAGATGAAAGGCTGGAGAACAAGGTAAATGACTTCAGGATACAATCACAAAATCCAGAGGGTAGGTAGTGTTGCAGCACAGCTAGGTGGTCTATTCAGCAAGTCCATGTCTTGGGTGACAGGACGTTGAACCTGTGTGAACCTCATTATAGCTCAGCTAGAGACCTTCCAATGGTTTTCAAATACTCAATTTGAACAGAGTAATATAACCTCAGGGATACAAGAACCAATGATAGATGACATTCAACATTCATTAATAATCATTTTATGCAGCACTGATTTGTATTAAGAAGAAAAGTGAAATCATGAAAGAGTCAAAAGCTCACTTCAGAGTTTAAAATGGACATAACTGGATAAAACACACACACACACACAAAAATTTCAAAGGGATTCTTTAGTACTCTTTTCTTGCCTATCCCGGATACAATGCTCCTGATAGACAAATTATCACCAAATTCGGATTCCAAACAATTTCAGTGTTGTCATTTACTGCTTCACAGATATGGTGTTTAGTGCTAAAGGATGGAAATGTTAAGATACAGACAATCATGATTGGATTCCAGCTCTGCCGGTTCTTAGCTGGAAACTTTGGTGATTTACTAAATTCCTCTGTGTCCCAACTCTTCATGTTTAAAACAGAGTTAAGAATGTTACCTACATCATAGGGCACTTTGAGAATTAATATATGTAGGGCAGTTAGAAATTCCTTTTACACACCATGGCAATTTTACTTAATGTTATATTTTACAAATTCCACAATTGAGTCAAGCCAGGTGAGGTCTATGTCAAGTACACCCTATACTTTTACATTCAAGACCTTCTTCTATTTAAAATTACCTGGATTACCCTGTTATTGATGTTCAGCAGGTCCTTTAAAGTTCAGCTTAAAAGTTGCTCCCTCTTTGAAGACATTTTTACAACCTTCCTCTGGAAAGTGATATTATTCATTTTCACTGATAAGGATTTGTCGCAATCTCTTTTATGACATACCTGCAGTTTATTTTGCGTTATAATAATTGCTTCACTTAGCATGCCTTGTGTGCTAGAAGTAATTTGAGTAATTTATAATTAGTTAAATTTTTCCAACATCTCCCTGAAGCTTCTTATTCATACTCATCGCTTTGTAGTTAGGAAAGAGGTGACACAAAGAGTTTCTACAATATGCCCACAGTCATTGCTCAGAAGGGACAAACTGAGGATTTGAACCCAGTCTGTTCTGGCTCCTGAGGTCAGAACACTACCTTGTACTGGAATGTTGGGAGCAAGATTAGTAGAACTAATGGAAAGATTAGTAGAACTCTTTCAACATCACTTCCATTTCTTTGAACCAACGCACATACAAACACTGATGTAGGACATGGAGGAAGGAGTTGGAGCACTTCAAAGCTTCAATGTCCCCTTTATCTTGGGGAGCCTACTTTACCGGACTACCTCCCAAATTACCGCACCCAAAGAAGGTAGTCAGAAATCATCAGTATTTTGACAGTTTCCACCCTCTACCCAACATGTTTTCCTTTCTCCCTCTTCTTTAGTAGAAATAATCTACACTGAAATTGTGTTGGAGACACCTTGCTAGGAAGTTCTTTTTTGAACATGTGTCTGTCATTATACAACAAATGTGAACATAAAGTCAAGTCCTATACTATTTGGGTCCTGAAATGCAAAATTGTCCACAGAGCTAGTGTCAAAGTTCTAAGATAAAAACATTCCTTGAAGAGTTAAATCCCAGAGGACGCTACTGAATAATGCAGCTGAATGTGTTTTATTGATGCATAAATATTGGTTGTTACTTTATGCTTGCTTCTAAGTGATGGATTCAGCATTTGGCATTATGTTTGTTTTGTTTGCTGAGTAACTTCATCAATTGCTTTTCATTTGTTAGAAAGTTCTACAATCGAAACTCAGATGACAGGTAGGTAAAATGAATTCTTCTCATAGATTTTTAAGGTCTAATTAGATGGATACTTTCAGATGTTAGAATCCAAGGACACTGACCTTTCTTATTGAGAAGGTAAATCAATTTTATAGGAAACATTATCTGGGTCTTTGATAAATTATGGGCTATTCTAACTTGACAACTATACACATTAGAAAACTGAAAAAAAAGTTTAATTTACTAACAAACTATAAGTAATCTGGTCACCTCTAAATATTTCTATAAATGAGATGTTAAAAGTTTTATCACAGCTTGAATCCCTGTTTTATTAATGCATGTGTGTAATTTTTTGAATAATGTAATTCCACTGAGGGGGATAGTTATATTGGTGAATGCTGTTCACCTGGGAAAGCATAATTGCAATCTGGTGATTTGGTGATCATTAGACAATACCTGGTACTGAGTGTTTCTAATAATTAACTTCTCTCTGACTGGCTTCCATTCTGGTACAATGAGTAGTTTGGCTAATAAATTATTTTTTCATGTATAACCATTAATTGATATCCATTGGGGATTTGTTACAAGACCTCTGGATTGGTTACAAGACCTCTGGATTGGTTACAAGACCTCCTGAAGTGCAACTTTGTCATCTATGTTGTTGTTCATGTTAAATGATGATTCTCCAGTGCTCATGACAGTGTCTGGCCATCATATGAGCTTAGAACATATTTTTGTTTGGACTTAATTATTCATGAGCCCCTAATAGGTGGTGTTGCATAGTGGGTAGAATCTATTTCCTGAAGACACACTATTTGCATTGGAATGCTAGTTGGTAGCCTTGTGATCTACATGGCCTTGGACATTTAACTCAGGAATCATCTGTTACTAGGGACAGTGATAATGTCATGGCATGGAGATGTTGTGAATATTAAATTTATTAATATGAGAGAGAGTTTGGAAAATTACCAGGTTCTTAGGAAACTAACCTCACAATAAATAGTGACTATTATAATCATATCCATAGTGTTTTATATGTTTTAGAGTTATTTCCATTTATTATACTTTTAAATCCTTGGAGGAGCAATTCTGAGTCAGGAAGGCCTTTTAAAGATGAACCCATTGAGGAAGGGGGGTTGAGAGTTATACCATTGCTATGCATCAAACTGGGGTCATTCCCAAATCCATCATCTAGTGGTTTTTCAAGCTAAATAAAAATCCTCTTTGAGTGGTACTTTTGCCTCCAGTTACTTTCTGATAATCTTATTCCTCTTGGGTGATAGTCATTTTCCTTTGACTGCCTTTGGGATTCTGAAGTACCTAACTTCCTAGATTTTTAAATCCACATTAAATATCATCTTAATATATAGTGCCTCAACTGGTTTTTCCCTCTCCCCTTCAACTAAAGGTTTTGATGAGAATAAGGATGAGATAAATAGGATGATGGGATGATGGAAATATTCAGGTGGCCTTTTAGGTGCCTATTACTGCCCTCAGTTCTTTGCCACTTAGCAATTCCTCCAAACAATTTTGTAAGAAAGAGAACTTCAATTCTCAGCTCACAGATAACTGAGGCAAAAAGATTTCAGCAAGATTTGTAGCCAGAAGAACTCCAGAGCCTAGCCCTGGCATCACCCCTCTGCTTCTTGGAAGAAAGCTACTATGCTCTATCCTGCTTACTTCACTGTCTCCAGCAGTCATTCAAGACCCAACCTACTCCCTGGCCCTCTCTTTAAGATGGTCTCATTATAGGAAGGTTCTTGTTTTGGTTATTGCTATTCTGATAACCTCTTCTGTGCTGAGATGTCACTGTATGAAATATGCTAGTATATGATCATCTTAGAAAATGGTTTTCCATTTATCAGAAAAGCTGTGTATGTGGGGTCGGGGGAGGCAGCTTTCAGGCCTGGAGAGTCTTTGTATTTATCCAGAGAAGCTCATTTATTCTACCTATGTCCTCAAGACAACTTTCACTTAAAAGAACAAGTCAAAGTGAATCAAATAGAGCAGATGACTTAAGATTTGACGTATTACAAGAAACGCTGTATTCAAGGATCCCAAAGAGACTAATATGCATCACCATTATGAGCTCTGAATCACAGTGAAACATTCCAATCTTTGTACCAATTTTGGGACAAAGTAGAATGAAAATAAAGTCTTCTGAACAAACAGTACAAAACACGTAATCTCAAATAATGATTACTCCAAAGACACGCCACCTTCTGTGAAAATGTAATGTTTGACCTTTTCTTCCCCAAATTTCAAATGCATGAACTCTTTGAACTTAAAGAAACTTGAAATGTACAAGAGGTTTTAGCTGAATGAATAACCTTGGACCACAAGCTCAAATGTATTGATTTACACTGCACTTTAGTTTTCAAATGTATTTAGGCCTTTGGTTTCCTTTGAGGCACTCCTGAGACTTCTCAATCTGTTCTCTTCTAATGGTTTTCATTCTGTTTTTTTCCCCCCTCTGGTGAATATTCTAGTCCATCTGGATGCGAGGCTAAAGAAATGCGCCCCTGCAGAGCTTTCTACAGGAGTGTTTGGCCTTTGATTGCTTCTTCCCTGGAGGGTTGCAGAACTTCAGGGCACTCATGGAGGATGAATCTCATAACCTGAGAGGAAGGTGGATGATCCGGTGGATAGAAATAATGATGGGTTTCTATGGCATCCACATATAATGAGCAAGGGAGAGTCAAAGCATTTCGTGTGCCACATTAAACCAGAAAGATAAAACTAAAATTAAAAATAAAATCTCACTTAGATGCTAGATATTTGGGCAGAATGCAAAGGAAAACGTTTTTCTGTTTCCTATTCCCTTGGCACACACTCTTCTCGGTATAGAAATTACCTGATTCTAGCATGAAAATGGAGTAATGAGTGGTACCGGTGAAGGGTCTGTAGTTGCTCAGCATTAAGCCAGCTGAAGGGGGTTATATTAATTCATCTATCTAAGGGCCATCTCTGGATTCTTGAACAATCTTTGGGTCAGTCTGTGGAGCACACCATTTATTACAGCCTCCTCTGCTTTCATGTCTGCCTACTAAGGGAGACATTATCAGGGCATGCATTTTCATGCTCATGTATTACTTGGTGTAGGAAACCAATTTGCTTCCTTCCTTCAGGGCTGTGACTTTGAATAAAATATATCTCCCTCAGTCCTCTTCAGCCCCATAGCTCTTTCCACTTATGAGCCTTCTCTGATTGTGCTTTGGTGCTTTCTATGAAGTTGCATTGCCTCACTATGAGGTCCTTCATTGTATAGCAGTACACAGACCCTTGATATCCTCTGTCACAACTCTTTCCTGTCTAAAATTCTTGGCATCTCTCACATCTTACTTATATTTCTAAGCAGATGAAATCTGTTTCATTTGAATTTGTTGTTTTATTATTGCTCCCACACTTCAGGTTCATTTTAATCCACTTGATCAAATTTCCATATTTGGGGGAGATGCCTGCCCATCAGAGGCAATCTCTTTTTCTGTATCTGAAGCACCAGGCTTTCTAATAACACCATCCTTACAAACCTGTTTATTTCCAGTTTCCTCCTTTCTCATCTGGATTGTGAATCCTTCTTGGAAACAAAGGAAAATGGTTATGTTATCTTGGCCCATCAGTTCTTCATTCCCTTGACATTCTTGCCGGGGAATCATCATATCTCCATCTGGCTCATGGGGAATTGCAATCACATGACATAGAAACTCCTGGGAAAAGTTAGACATGTAGTCTAACATAATTACTCATTCTACAAGCACATCAATGAAGGCTCGATATGGAGAAGTTTCCTTATACTGTGTCACATATGGCATATATGCATGTGTGTTGCATATATGTTGTGGTATGGTATGTATGTTTGGTATATCATGTGTTCTTTGTTTCATGTATTACATGTATGTGTATTGTACATAATGCATGTTGAATTTACCTTGTGTTGTATGTTGAATGTGTTGTGTTTATATATATAGTATGTATCATGCAGTGTGTGTGTTGTGTATATATCTGTGGTGTGTGTTATGTGTACATGTTGTTTGTATTTTTTGTGTGTTGTATATCTACAGATTCAGATGACGTAGACATCAGGTGAAGCTGATATTCTTGGGCACTGAATTAGTCAAGCCTAGAGGTACTTAATAATAACAACAACTGGCATTGATTGAGGTCTCAAAGACCAGGTACCAGGTTAGAATTTACAGGTAGATTATGCGTCAAGCATGTCTGATGGGAGCTCCCATAATACCATGCAGTGGCTAAGGAAACTGGAATTGAAATGTTGAAGCTGTAAAGAGGAGATTATGCAAAAAGTAACATAGCCATGGTTTTTGGCCAGATTCCTTTGACTCTAAAGAGAGCATTCTTTCCATTATGACATCCTACCCAAATTAGTCAAGGGTATCTCTCTATTAGCTTAGAATTCAGGGTAGCCAAATATTAAAGGGAAGGCAGGGTGGTGCCTTACGTTCCTGCTCTGCCTTCATACTGGTGCTAGAGGTCACTTCATTGAGGTCCAGCTCAGCCATACACTCTATCCTGATACCATGTCTCAGATTCAAAAAAGGAAAGAATAAATGCAAGGAAGAAATAGCCTTGCCCATTTCTTAAAATATTCTTAGTACAAATAGAGATAATAAAAGTTATCACAATAATACAAAAGTATTGATTTTGATATTTGACAAATACTTATCAAGGATTTGTTAACTGTATCATTATTAGCAGCTTAACAAAAAAATTATAATTGTACTTAAATCTACAAAGTAAATTTTTATGAAAGTTAAAATCATTTCTTTATTATTTTTTCAAATTACATCTCAGAGAAGTTAAATAAATACCCTTCAATATTATATGGCAGAACTGGGCTTAAAAAAAACCCATGATTTTCTTATTTTCCCCCCTGTTACCCTACTTTTATTCAATGATAGAACTAATGGTACCAAATAAAAAGAACAAAAAGAAAATTATCTGGAAAAATTATAGTTTCCTTCAAAGTTCTATTTCTGTTTCTGTTTCATCCATAGAGTAACAGCTTTAGAAGAAGAATGGCTATAATAAGGTACATTTAGACTATATGTTCTAGAAATCTTGCACATTGTAATGATATTAATATACCAATAATACTAGAAAATGGGGGGTTCTTTTGCATGGGATGGATAGCATCTTGAAGTCCTAACTGAAAATAAATATGCTTTGTATTCAATATTCAGAAGGCTGAGATGCAACCACCATTTCTCATATTAAAAAGAAACAGACAATTAGAAATGCTTACTTGGAATGTAATGATTTCTTCTTTTGTGCTGGCCGTGCCACAGCTGTGCCCATTATTCCCACGTGTTCCATCTGCTATCATCCATTGCAGGAGTTTCTGGGGTAGAATGAGACATGCAGCCTTCTCTTGCATTCTAAAACAAGCATGGACTCTTTCCAGGGTCCTGGGAGTGAACACCTTGAGACATGTGAGACTCTATCCATTATGAAGTGTCTATATTCTGTTTTTTTTTTTTTTTTTAACAGACCACAGTGATGTTTAGCACTCTATTGCAGAATTCCCTCTCTAGCTAGTCTTTTGGGAGATAAAATTCCAGGAACCAAAGTCTACATGGATCCCCTTTTCACTTTCAAAAAGCCAGTGCTGTGTTTACTGAGACAGTTAAATAATATTTGGCTGGTAAGGAGCTAGCAAATACAAAGGAAAGAAAATCTCTCTTATTCACCTTAAGGGATCAGTGTTGGAAGTAATAATTAGTTTGATCATGAATTTTAAGTTTACCATTCCAGACATTGCTTTGTCTCCAGATGGGGAGGTCTCCCTTTTGTTTTGGTGCCTACTTCTCTTGAGATAGGGGTTGGAGGAAGTAGGTCAGAGTTTTCAGAGCTGTAAGAAAATATGGGACTATCTTGGTAGATAAATCTATAACATTTCAGCCCTCTTCTTCAATTGGGTCCATAGTAGATACACACATATATCAGATGAAGAAAGAAAAGCTAGATGATTGAAATTATTTACATTTTTAAAAGTTTGAGATGAAAGTGATCTTGCCGACACTTTGGAGATACTGTTGAATAGTTTTCTATCAATAGAATAAATGCTAATGACAAATTTTGCTTTTACTTTTGTCCCTTTGTGTCATTAAAAACAACAACAACAACAACTGTTCAAAGATATCAGATAAGTAAGGATTATGAAAATGAAACTTCTTTTTGACACATTTCCCCCAGGAAAATTCATTGTTCTTTGAAGAACTCAGATGTCAAAGGTAATAGAATTTGATGTGGATGTTAATTCTATCACCCCACTTCTGCACTGTCAGCTTCTTGTGCATAAAATCCTTGTCTCATGCTTCTCTGTGTTCCCATAGTTCCTTGAACACTATAAGTCCTTAGCAAGTAGGCACCAGTTGTTGGGTGCTTCCTACCTCACTGAATGTCCAAACAGATGCGGAAGTGACAGAAGATCTCTGCTGTGTCTACATAAGTGGCACAACCTGAAGATTACTTAAAAAAAAGAAAGAAATAGTCCTATTGTTAAATCATTTTAGAAGCACAGAGCCAAGAACTGGAGATGCCCATCATGCCAATACTATTCCACAATTATCCCTAGATATTTCTTTGAGCAGCACAAGATGGGAAATCTCACTCAGTTTTCAGCTGACTTGAGCATCTGTGCTACAGATCTAGCCACCCAGAAGGATGGACCCAGCATCCTCTTTGACTATTCAAAATTCACAGGGAGAACTGATGTGGATTAACACATGTATTTATGCCTTTTCCAATCAAGTATGGTGCAGGGGGAGGTTATTATGGAGAAAGAAAAGAAATACCACATCTGTGGGTAGATTAGGGAAAGAGGAAATTTTAGAAAATAAGAACTTACTGTTAAACTAGGTAACCTTCCAGATAATTTTCACCATAACCTATTGGTGGACTGGATGTTTCTCTGATCAGAGACATCCTTGGGTTATAGAAAACAATAAAATTTTATCTCAGGAGATTAAAGAAAAGGGGTATTAAGTAGGCCTTTGCTGTAGGCCACTGTGAGGTGATAGAGTCTGTGGGAGATACCCCACCTTGTGGGCAGCAAGGTGAGTGAGGCTACATCTGAGGGAACCGCATGAGCTCAGGTGGCAACAGAAAGTTCCACCTGGTCTTAGCTGAAATCAGACAATTCTGTGCCCAGAAAAGGGGTCAGTGCAGTTCCTAGACTGCATATTCTATTAGGACAAGGGGACCAGACATAGAGTTTAGAGAAAATGGTATGCCGAGTTATAGCAATGGGGATAGCAGGGGCATACTAAGAACCAGGGATTTCTTTACAAGAAACAGGAGTCCTGCCTGAGGAAGACTGTCAAAAGGTAAGTAATCTAGAGTAGAGGTGGGGGGTCTCATACTGGATCAAGGCAGGGAGACCTTTACTGGAATGGAACCAAGCTGGTTGACTTCATCTGCTAATAGAAGTAAAACTGTGACTGCCATCCAGAAGGGGATCTCCAGGATATTTGCAGGACAACAGATATAGGACAATGGATGCATTCAACCATACAGAGTGCCTGGGGAGGCCTGTGGTGGGCAGTGATGGTTAAGGGACAGTGCAGGGAACTGAGGGTGGAGACTGAGGCTGATGGCTAGATGATATCTATGCTGGGAGACATGCCAGGGAAGGGAGAGGTGGGGGTGAGAGGGAAAGTTTGTTGGATAGGAGGGACAGTGGTTCCTGAAAGAAAGGGAAAAGAAACACATAATCTTAAAAGAAGATGCTAGGGACAGATTAAAACAGATGAAAAATTGAGAAAAAGCCAGTGGATTTTGGGACCAGGAATTTACTAGTTATCTGTGTTTAAAATCCTGGGCCCAGGTGCACACATGTGTGTACATGCACACACACACACACACACACAGAGGCATGTGCCTCATGCAAGTTCAGAGTCTTTATACACTCCTCTAATATCTCTAAACAAAGATGAAAATCACTCCAGAGGCAATGCCAATGATTATGAAACCAGGAGGCACCTTACTCTTCTGGTTCATCTTGCCTTTTCACACTTGGAGGTCACAAACCATTTGCATGATCTTTTGACAACTTTGTTGAAGAATTTTTAAAATTATTTTTTTTAGAACTTTATACTTATACACAGAAGTTGGGTTCATCACGACAAACTCATACATGCATGGAATTGGATTTCAGTTCGTGATCATCACCCCCGCTTTATATTGAAGAAGTTTTAGAGGAAGTTGATTGATGATGTATTTCTTGTATCCCTCTCAACTTATTTTTAACTTTCCTAACCTAGAGGTTGTGATACAAAACCTCTTGCTCAAGAGTTTATTCTTTTGCAAAAAATATCTTTTAAATCTTATCCTCTGTTATTTTGGAAAGGAGCCATGCTGCAAAGCCTGAAGATCTAGAACAGAAAGAGGACAAACTTTGGATGGAGATTCCAGAGAAGGGTCAAAGGGATGAGGCAGAGAACACATGTGGGGATAAGCCTGAAAAAGTGGAGAAGTTTGACCTTCACTGAGATTAAAAAAAAATAATCAAGCGTAGCTGGGAATAATTTTAAAAAAGCATTTTTGTATGTGTTTGTGCAAGTGTGTATATGCATGCACGAGCTGGGGAGAAGTGAGAAGACATTAATGCCTGGTGTAATTGCATGAATCACTGAAAAATTCAGGGCATCTCCTGAATGTGGATCAACTGCCAAAAGGACTTTCTTTTCTTTCAAGCAAATTATACAAATTGAGGAAGTCCTGTACTGTCCCCTTGGCCAGTTTTCTTGGCTCAGTGTACATGCTGTACTCCTAGACTTAACAAACTTCCTGGAGAGCTCTGTTATTTTGACATAAAAAATGTCACTCTCCTATTGAGAGTAAAGGATAGAAAGAGAAAAGAAGATCATGAGTCAAAGAAGGAAATGAAACCTTATTAGGAAGACGCAAATGGAATTATAGCCACATCTGAATTTTAAACAAAAGGGTATTTTATGGCATTTATAGATTGCGTTGCATCTCTCTGTGGCTAGGAAATTGAGAAACTGGTAAAAAAAAAAAAGTAGACAATTTAATGATTGAAAATGAAGGCATGTTGAAAAGAGACAAATGAAAAGGAAATTAAAGGTGTTCAGCAAAGGATGGTTCATGTGATGATTGAAGATGTTAATTAAAAGGTGAGGTCAAGAGTGTTGGCTCAACTGCTAACATTGCAGAGCCCAGGTGTTGGAAGGATTAATGGACCCACAGAGTCACTGAGGCGGAAGTAAGGAGGGGAGCATAATGGAAGTGCAGGGTTTGGATTTAAAGTGTGGATTGCTAGTAGGTGATAACTGACTATGAATCATGAGATTGAGAATCTTAAGGAATCATGATCAAATGAAATGGCTGGCGAATTTGCCAAGACATTGACATCTTCTGGGTTAATTGTAGGGGTGAAGCAAAGAGGTAGCTGTGAACTTGGATCCATGACTCTCCATGAATGGAGTTGTGGGGAGTGAGGGGTGGTCAGTGAATCAGTGTCTATATATTCTTACATTAGGAGATTCAGGAAAGGAGAAAAGTATATCACACAAATACAAGTGCCCTTACAAATACAGTTGCCCTTATTGACTCAAATGTGGAGGTCCATGAGGAAAGAGCTCCTCTGCTATCTGTAATTCTTTTCTCCAGGGGGAAAGACCTCTCTCAGTCAAGTTGAGGAAAAGAGAGTGCATTTGAAGAGACTGTGACCATCTCCTCTACCAGAAGCCTTCAGAACACATTGTTCTTCTGAAGGAATCCCTCCTTATCTGTCTCCCAGTAGCATTGCTGCCATTTAAAAAAATTAAATATATATATATGTTTGTTTCCTTCCCTTCGATTCAGTATGTATTTTCTGGTTTTAAGAGTCACATTTGCTGCCTTGGAAGTTTCAGGTAGTATCTAGGTCTCAAGTTCGTTCAGATAGCTGTAGTAATAGGTGTCTGCCACGAGCCAGAAAATGTCCCACAGCTGACTGTGACATTTACACAAGGTTACAAATAAGACACCATCTCTGGGAATAGCCACTTTGGTGCTGAGGTTTTGGGAATGGATAAATGGCTGGAATTATTTGCTTTGACTGTGATACTTGAAGAATGGAGAAAAAAAAATCTGTGTGGTACACTTTTAAGGTAGATTTAGAATTAATAATGGTGATCAGTACGCTTTATAAAAGGAAAAAATCTGAAATGGAGAAAGAAGCTTGATATTTGCATAAGTAAGTACAGCAATACAGCTACTGAATTTTCTGCTTCAAAAAAAAATGGAAGAAAATGCAGAGATGCAATTCATGAAAATAATAAATGGCATTCAATATGTGGATTTCTACTGTGTTCCTTGTGGAAAATATGTGTGTGTAAATGTAAGGAAAGGTAATGGTTCTCTGGAAAATATGATCACTTTGGAAAAGGGAAGAAATAATGGTTAAACTGCTATCACTTTGCTGATGAAATATTTAGAGTGGCAAAAAGTGTTTAAAATATGTGCTCATTTTGTTGTACTCTTTTTTTTATTTATGAATCTAGTTTCTGAATATAACCATTTCAATTCAGACTTACCCAAAAGATCTTTCTATGTGGTTTGAAAGATAGCGAAGTACAAATACAATTTCGAATACAATATTGCAATGACAGAAATAAAACTAGCCCAGAATTTCCTAAATATAGCGCCAAACAATACTGTCTCTGCTGTTTTCTTCCACCCATCAGAGCTTGTACAAGCTGATTCTGTTAGCTAATATCTGCAACAAGAAATAATTTTTTAAAAACTCTGAGATGCTGTTTTTCTAGTAGAATGTGCTCATCATAAAATGGCATTCAGAATAAAATTTATAAGGGGATTATAAAAACTGAAAATGGTAGCATTTATAAAATAAGGTACACAAACAACTGCTACAGGCATTTAGAGATATGAAATAAAATGTCAACTTGTAGGGACTATTTTGGAAGTGAAAATAAAAGGGGTTTTCCAGAGGATGCACTATCTCAGTGTATACCCAAATTAGTACTCTTATCTATCTATCTATCTATCTATCTATCTATCTATCTATTTTGTGGGGGAGTATTAAACCCATATGTTAGGCAAGCACTTTACCACTGACCTATACCCGTAGCCTTTTACTACATTTTAAATTTTGAGACAGATGTCACTAAGTTGCCTAGTCTATCCTTAAACTTGTGAACCTCCTGCTTTCTGAGTAACTAGGATTATAGGTGAGCACCACTATACCAAGCTCCTAATTTAGTATTCTAGCAATTATATTATTTTTCTCAGAATGTATGATCTATTTCTCTAAATCTTTTATATCCTACAGCAGTATTTTTTGAACAAGTGACAGTGGATCCACCTGACCACCCATGGTATATGTGCATAGAGGTGTCTCCAGGAGATGCACTCTGATACACACATTTCCCCCCAAGCTCTGCTCTTCTCCTCCATTGCCATCAATTTTAAATGTTAATCTCAGTTCACTGTGTTGGTATCACAATCTGCTAATGTGTTGCCCTCATAGGTAGAATAATGATCTACTAAAGATGATTCTGTAAGGAACTTATGCAATTTAGGGGCTTTGGAAATTCCCTCTTCCTCCTTTACTTTTTTGAAAATTTTCTTTTTCTGTCATAATTAGAATTTTTTTCCCTTTCTCTGCAGAATGAGAAAGGCCTGTCATTTCTGAGTCCTTGTGAAGAAAGGTTCATCAGCCATGTATACACAGATTTCTCTTGCTGTCCCTAAGTATTTGGGTATTTGGTTCTGATGTATGGTTGGAAAAAATGAAGTTCGAATATGTCTTACTTTATCTGAATATTAGGCCTAGATTGTTGTGTTTCACATCTCAAAAGAGTAAAATAAATTTCATTTGCCTTTCCAAAAATTCTGTGCCATTTGACAAGACAAAAGAGATGGATGGGAATATCCTCATTTTCTTGCTCTGAATCTACCAACCCCACTGTATGAGTATCCACACCTTGTGCCTTCTGTCTTATTATCATGGTCAAAGTAGCATTTCTCCAGAGACCGACTCCTATATTCAGGCCTGGGACAGAACTCCTGAACTCCATGCCTGACTCTTTTGGAATATTTTGCACCTGCTGTTTTTCTTTCTTCTTCTGCAGTCACAACTCAATTCCTCCAAGCAGGTTCCTCACCAGCTATCACCTAACTCCTTTGCTTCTCTCCCAGAAAATCTTCCTAAAGAGTTGCCCATTTTTATTACATCACAGTTTCCTTCTCTGCAGCATAGTCCCCACAGCTCCAGTAAACATGCTGATATGATCCTAATGACGTCATGTTTCCAGACCTCCTGCTTCTCATCTAGTTTTCTGTTCAAACTGTGAAGCATTTACACAGCCCACCACATATTCTTTCTGGAAAAGCTCTATCTCCTGAGTTTCCTCTGGTCTCACTGGCTGCTGCTTCTTAATCTCCTTTGTTCGCTCAGCGCTCAGCTCTTTCCTACTTTATTATTCCCCAGAGATGTTTTCTGTCATTATGTAAATTAGTCTATTGTTGATCTGCACTCACTGCCATGTATACTCTGTCAGAACAAGGATATTGCTACTTTTTTGCTCCTGATGAACTCCGGCCTCTAAAACAGTATATGATCCCTAATGGTTGGTCGATATTTTATTGAATGAATTTGTACTGGTTGTTATGTGGTTTACAATTTTATAAATGAGATTGTGCAATAGGTGCTATTCTAGCTTTATCTGTTTTTTTTTAATTTTTTAAAGTTTTTGAGAGAGAGAGAGAGAGAGAGAGAGAGAGAGAGAGAGAGAATTTTTAATATTTATTTAGTTTTTTAGTTTTCAGCAGACACAACATCTTTGTATGTGATGCTGAGGATTGAACCTGGGCCACACGCATGCCAGGCAAGTGCTCTACTGCTTGATCCACATCCCCAGCCCATAGCTTTATCTATTTTAAAAGCATATTTCTCAGCTTTTAAGGCCATCAATGTTTTCAATCTGTGGATTTGATACATTGCTTGTGATTTTTGTATTGGGCTATGGAATCATTATATTCTATTTGCCTATTTTCTTATGGATGAGCATTTAGAGCAAATATTGATGTTAAGAAAGTGTGACATCATAGACTTATGAATTCATTTTGTGGGGCATGCTCAGGACAGGGATTTGTAAGTCCTCTGTTATATGAATACATTATTCAAGTTACTACTTGCTTTTCACAAGTGCTGCCCATGATGACATTCCTACCAAAGTATCAAGATAGTCCCATTTCCCATAAAACTTACAATTACTTTTCTTGTCTATATTGACCTGATCATTATAGAGTTTTATTTTACATCTTACCTCATTTTTCTTTGAAATGGTCTGACTACCAATGGATTTAAGCATCTTTCCTAACGGGGTAGCTTTCTGAGTTTTCCTTTTATTATTTGGCCTATTTTCTGTATTTGTACTTAGTTTTTTTTTGTGTGTGTGTGTTTTTATTTTCAGAAATCTTTTATTTTTTCTAAATATCAATCTTTGTCAAAATTTTGCATTTCATTTATCCTTTCCCAATCTATCATCTTATACTTATATATTATGGTTGAACAGATACTTTAATACTGTAAGTTCTAGTTAACTTCTTTAATCTTAATGGTTTGTGATATTTAATGTTGCTTGCAGAGAATTCCCTATATATAGTTCACAAATATATTATGTTGTATTTTCATCTCTAAGTTTATGTTCTTTCACTTTTAAGTCTTTAATATTTCACCCTTTTGTAATTAATATATTATATAAATCCCGCTTTTCTTTTTTCATATAAGGTGACAGTATCCCAAAGCCAGCCAGCATATGCCTGGAATCCCAGAACTCAGGAGGCCAAGGTAGGAGTACCACAAGTTCAAAGCCAGCATCAGCAACATAGGGAGACCCTGACTCAAAATAAAAAAATAAAAAGGGCTGAGGATGTGACTCAGTGATAAAACACCCCTTTGTTCAATCCCTGATACCAAAAACAAAAACAAATACAAAAACAAAAAACTTTTTTGTTATTTATTTATGTCACATTATTACATATCAAGTTATGTCTGTTTTATGAGGTTTTATTTATGAAATTATGATTTTATTTTTAAAAGCCTATACTTTGATTGGTACAACAGTTTCAGGGAGTTTTATTATTAACATTAATAGTATTATTATAGAACAATGTATCTAAAATTCTTATGCAATTTTCTCTTTTATTTTCTTGACACAAATTTAGTTATTCATGAATCTTTTCTCTTTCATGTAAATTTTAAAATAATCTTATTAAATACCTGAGAAAAACTCTAAGGAGTTTTAATGTGATTTCATTAAATTATAATTTTATGGATTAATTTGGAGTTAAATAATGAATTTTTCTTTTTTTGTAATCTAATTAGGCTTGAAGAAATGTCTTTGTGGGGTAGTCTACTTTCTGCGTGAAATTAGTTTTTCAATATATAGTTATTATTTGCTTTTGTGATTGTAAAGGAATTTTCCTATTTTAAAACCTGAGCTAGCAAATGCATACTCTCCTTATTTCCAAGTAGGGTTTTAAAAATCTTTTAAAATTCTTACATGTTTTGCTGGATTTGCTGTATTACTCAGAACTTTAGTAGCTAGCAGATATTCTTATCTTTTTCCTGCATTAAAGGAATACATCAAGACTTCTGGTTACTGGTTTGACATGTAAGGAACCTGGGAATCAATGAGAAAAACTGTCCAAACAATGAGAAAAACTGAATCGAGTGCAAATCAACCACTCTTTGTAGAAACATCAGAGAACCAAGGCTCTCCCCAAATTTAAAGAGAGAGGCAGATACAAAAAATCAGGACTTACTGACACAAGACACTGAGAGCAGAAATCATCACAGAAACAAATTCCAGAGTAAGAGAATGTCACCCGTGAATTTTTGCAGGCTCAGGGACAAAAAGATTAAAGTTAAAAACCTAAAGGTCCTATAAACAGGGAAAGACACTGACACTTAGGTGTTTGGCCTTCGAAGCAGGTTCTCACAGTGGAGATCAGAGAAAAATGCCCTTGTATTTTTATGGGGGAGGGGAAAGGTAGCTATTTTGAAGTCTACTCATAGAATTCTATTCTTAATAAGCCTTGCATTCAGAGAAAATCTGTTACTGAAGTCTAGCCTACTGGGGAAGGGAAATATCTGTATCCAGCCTACTCCAGTTTCAACTGAGAATAAAAAAAAAAAAAGAAAAAAAACAGAAAACCAAAAATAAAACCAAAGAACACTCATGAAATTCACAGCCCATGGGAGCACACTCATTAAAAGACTGAGTTACATACAGGACTATAAAATGCTTCGTCACCACCACACACTAAACAACCACATAAATAGGCTCCTGTATAATAACAGAGGGGTGCAACAGAAAGAGCTGCCAGATGCTATTTAGGATGTCTGTAGGGAGATCCAAAGAAAACAGGAAAAACAAGGCAAGGACATTAGAGGGAACACTGATAGCTATGTAAGCAGCAAATGCAGTCTACTCTTGACCAGATGAAATATAATAGCCCACCAATGGCCTTTAGATTTCAACTCTTTTAACCTAGTAAGTCCATCCTATCTAAATTTCAGCAAAAAAGTTACAAGACTTAGTAAAAGACGAAGAAGAAGCTGATTAAGTCTAAGAACTTGCTAGAGTTCTTAAATAAGTCTCAAGGCTTCTTTCTGAGAAGGGTACCAGTAAAAGGAGGTGGAGCCTTTACGATAAGGGACCTCATAAAGATCTTAGGTCATTGGAAGTGTGCCCTGAAGGGGACTCTGGGACCCTGGCCCCTTCTTTGTTCTCTTTTTCACTTCCTGGACATCAAGTGAGTGGCTTTGTTCCAGCATGTCTTCCACCATGAACCTAAACATGACGGGTCCTCACAATCATAAGCTGGGACCTCCAAAACCATGAAACAAAATAAAGACATCTTTTCTTTCCAAAACTAATTATCATAGGGATTGGGGTAATGACAGAAAGCTGATGAGCACAGCACCTGACATAATCATGGAAGCGATTTCTGAATTATCAGAGAGGACTTTTAAAATGATGGTGATTAATGAGCTGAGGACCCTAATGGGAAAAGTGAGCAACAGATGGGCATTGGAAGCAGAAGAAGTAAACTCTATGAGAAAATGAAAAGGAAATGTGTGAAATAAAAATCATCACCAAAGAAGGGAAGAATGGTTTAGAAGTGCTCATCCGTATATGGAACAAAGTCAAGGAAAAAATCAAGTTTTGAGACATGTCAAAACAAATTCCAAAGGGGAAATGCAAGGAGAAAAATAGAATAAAAGATACAGAACAGAGTATTCAGGAATTGTGGGACAATTATAAAAGGAATAGCATAGATATAGTGAAAATAACATAAGAACAAAAATAGAAACAACATAAAATAAATCTGAAGCAATAATGATTTAAAATTTCCCCAAATTAATGAGTGACACCAAAGCACAAGAATCTCAGAGAGTAGTAAGTGAGATAAATAGTAAAAACAATCCACTTTAAGGAATAATTTGTTCAAGCTGAAGAAAACGAAAGAGAAAAAATTTCAGAGAAGGCAGAGGGACAAAACTATTACCTACAGAAGAGCAATATGAATTGAATCAATTTTAGTTTTAGAAATTATGCAACCAAGAAGACAGGAAGTGAAATATTTAAAGTTTGGAAATGAATAATCTAACCAGGATGCTGTATCCAGCAAAATCATCCTTCAAAAGTGAATGAGCACAACTCCCATCCCTCTGGATGTACATAGTACAAAGTAATCATACATGTATACAGGGTAAAAATGTCTATCTCATTCCACCATCTTTCCCACCCCATTTCTCTTTTTCTTCCCTCTGCCCAATTCAAAGTTCCTTCATTTTTCCCTACCCCCAACCCCCATTAGGATCAGCAACCACTTATCAGAGAAAACATTTGGACTTTCTTTTTGGGGGTTTGACTTATTTCTTCAGCATGATATTCTCCAGCTCCATCTATTTACTTGCAAATGCCATAATTTCATTCTTCTTTAAGGCTGAGTAGTATTCCATTGTGTAGATATACCACATTTTCTTTGAAATGAGATCTTGTGCTCTCTTTGTATATAATGTGTCAGAATGCATTCTGCTATCATGTATAACTTATTAGAATAAATTAATTTTTAAAAAAATAAAATGAGCAATAAAGACCTACTCAGGTAAACAAAAATTGAGATAACTTGTCACTAGTAAACCTGACTTGAAAGAAATATTTAAAGAAATTCTTCAGTAGGAAGGATAAAGATATAAATCAGCAGCTTCATTGTATGTAAAGAAAAGAGGAATATTAGAAAAATAATAAAATGAGGGCTGGGACTATAGCTCAGTGGCAGAGCGCTTACCTAGCATGGGTGAGGCACTGGGTTTGATCCTCAGCACCACATAAAAATAGAAACAAATGAAAGAAAAATAATAAAATGAAAAAAAGCCTTTAATTTTCTCATTTGCAATTGATCTAATAATAATAGCTTGCTCAAAATAATAACAATAAAGTTGGTAATTATCACATGTGGATAAGGAAAATGAAGTACAGTAATGTTATAAGATATGAAGGCAGGAAATATTCTATCATAAGGTACATGCACCACCCAGGAAATTAAAAGTGTTATTTGTAAAGAATATTTGGACTGTAGTATATGCATATAACAAACTCATGAGCAACCATTTAAGAAGTAAAAGTATCATTGATATCAAATACAGGGAAAAAACTGGAATAAGACAAAATGCTGAATTGTATTCAGAAAGCAAGAGAAGGCAGATAGTAGTGGAACACAAAAAAGAAACAAAGACCAAAGGCATCAAACAAGAAACAATAGCAAATATGTTATCTAATAGTCCAATTATATCAATAATTGCTTTAATAGCCAATGGTCTAAATACAAAAATTGCAAGTCAGAGACAACAGAGTGGATTAAAAGTCATGTCTTTACTAAATGTTGTCTTCAAGAATTCCATTTTAATTCTAAAGACTTAGGTGGATTAAGAGTAAAAGGTTGGAAAATGATAAACTATGGTTAACTCTAATCAAAAGAGAGCAGGAATAATTTATTAATTTTAAGGTAAATTTATAGCAAAGAATATTATCTAAAATATAGAGGGGCATTACATCATTGATTCAATAAGAAGATTTAATAATTCTTAATGTGCATGCACTTACCAACAACAGAACCTCAAAAGATGTGAGGAATAAACTGATAGAATGCAAGGAGAAATAGATTAATACACTACTATTGTTGTAGACTTTAACATCCTTCTATTATTAATAGAATTGAACAACACCATCAATCAACCAGATTTAATTGACTTCTAGGGACTACTTCATCGAATAAAAGCAGGATATACATTATTCTCAAGTTCACTTAGAACATTCACTCAATTAGATTACATTCTGGGCTAAAAAATACCCCATAACAATTTAAAAACAATAGAAATATGAGGATTGTTCTTAGACTGCAATGGAATCAAAGTAGAAGTCAGTAACAGAAGTATAGCTGGAAAATATCAATACTTGGCAATTAAAGAGTACACTGTCCAAATAACACAAGAATTAGTGAATAAATAACAGGATAAATTTTAAAAAATATTTTGAACTAAATGAAAATTAAAATGCAACATTACATTTTGTAAGATGAAATGAAATAGTCCTTTAAAAAATTTATATATATATATATAGAAATAATCTAAAATGGAATAATCTGGGCTTCCATTTTAGTAACTACAAAAGAAGAGCAAATTAAATTCAAACTAAGTATATACAAAGAAATAATTAAAAAAAATTTAGAGCAGAAATTATTGTACTCGTAAAGAGTAAATCAATAAATAAAATAAATGAAAACAATGGAACCAGAATAAGAGCACTCAGAAACAAACCCACAAAAATACAGTCAACTTAACTTAGAAGAGCAAAGCCAATTCTACAGAGTGGATGGTCTTGTCAACCAATGATACTGGAAAAATGGATACCCACAGCCAAAATTTAAATGAATTTAGACAAAGACCTTACACATTTGAAGAAAAGCAATCTCAAAATAGACAAAACACCCAATTGTAAAATGCTAAATTTAAATTTAAATAAATCTCCCAGAAGATAAAGTAGAAGAAAATCTAGGAGACCTTGGGCTTGGGATTACATTTTAGATATAATATATAAAACATTATTTGAGAAGGAAAAAGAAATGGTGAATTGAACTTTGGTAAAAATTAGAGGTTTTTTTTTTCCTCAAAGATAGACACTATTATAAGAATGAAAGATGATCTATAGACTGAGAGAAAATATTGCAAAACTATATGTAATAAAGGATTGCTATCCAAAATATACACAGATACTAAAAGTCAACAATTAGAAAATAAGCACTGATGTATTCTGCAATCTGTATACGGGGTAAAAATGGGAGTTCATAACCCACTTGAATCAAAGTGTGAAATATGATATGTCAAGAACTATGTAATGTTTTGAACAACCAACAATAAAAATTAAAAAAAAAAGAATTGTATGAAAACAAAGTAAGAGAGCTCATGTATAATGGCATAATTTGGAGTGAATAGACAGAGTTACAAAAAATTGTGCTATGAATGGATAATTATGAATGAGATGAACTCCACTATTGTCATGTATGTAAGAAATAAATTGGGAAAAAAATAAGAATAAATAAATAAATAAATAAATAAATAAATAAATAAATAAAATGAAAGCAAAAAGAAAATAAACGCCTAATTTTTAGAAACATAGACAAACATCTAAAAAGCTTCACAAAAAGGATATGTAGATAGCAAGCAAGTCTATGAGAAGATGTTTAATGTTATTATAGAATTGCAAGGTAAAAAAAAAATGAGATAACATCCTGCACCTATTAGGATGGCTAAAAACCAAAATACTAACAGTATCCAGGGCTGGTGAGATGTGGAACAATAGAACTCTCTCATTCATTGGGTGGCAGGTAGAAGAAAGTAAAATTGTACAACCAATTTGGAGTGTCATTGGTGGTTTCTAACAAAACTAAACATACTCTTCCTATTAGGTCCAGCAATAGTACTCCCTAAATGAGTAAACTTATTTCCGCACAAGAACCTGCATGCAAAAAAATGCTCATAGCATTTGTTTAGATTATCCACAACTTTGAAGCAATCATGATGTCCTTCAATAGGTGAATGAATAAACTGTGGTTTATCTGTACATGGGATATTATCTAGTGATAAAAAAATGAAATTCTGCCTTAGTCAGCTTAGGCTGTCATAATGAAATATGCCTGGGTGACTTCAAAGACATAAATTTATTTCTCACATTTCTGGAAACTGGAAGTTTAATATCAAAGTGCTTTGTAGGGTCAATATTTGGATAGGACCTTTGCTTTGATTACAGAGGGCTACCTCTCCTTGTTGGCTTATGTAGTCTTTCTTTGGTGTGTGTGCATGGGAAGACCTGTCTCTTCCTCTTCTCATAATATCACCACCTCCAACAGGAGAATCTCACCATTATGGCCTCACAAACTCCTAATAATCATCTGAAGACCTTGTCTTCAAATGCCATCATATTGGGTATTCGAACATCAATGAAGGAATTACATTGGGGGGTGGTATAAACATTCAGCCCTTGGCAGATCTCAAGCCACAAAAAGACACGGAGGACACTTAATTGCATATAAATAAGAGAAAAAAATGTTTTTGAAAAGACAATATACTGTATGATTTCAACTATATTACATTCTGGAAAGTTGAAACTAGAGAGACATTAAAAGATCAGTAGTTGCCAGGGATTTGGGAGGAGGTAAGGATGAATAATGGAGTACAGAGAATTTTTAGAGCAGCAAAACTATTTTGTAAGATCATTATAAGCTGGTCAAATCCAAGGAATATACTGCAGTTAATAATGTATCAATATTGGCTCATCAATTGGAACAAAGATACAATGCTAATGTAGGATGTTAATAATTGGAAGGGGGGCAAAGGGATATATGGGAATTTTGTACATCCTGGTTACAATTTTATAAGTCCCAAACTGATCTCAATACACAAAGAAAATTAGTCTTTAAAAAGGCAAGAAAAAATGTGATGTATAAGTTCAAACTGATTTAAGAAACAGTAATCAGATGAAATGTCTACCACTTTCCCCAGATCCTGCTTTGAACAGTCAATTTAAAACTTATGAGAAAATAATATTTAAAAGTAAAGGGAAATGAGTACAGTTGAACTTTTCTATTAAATATTCTGTTTTAGGTTTTCATCTTTCATCAAACAAAAGAAGTTCTGGTTCTTCCCTATGGCTTTGACTTTTAAGAAAATTAATACATGTTATATTTTTAAAAAGGCTTTGTCTCCTTTATACCTTGGTGAAGATACATTTGCATGCATAATTTTTATTGTACAAATAACTATGTGACATAGGAATGCATTGAAGTTTGATATCCAAAATATTTATAAGTATATTTTTATAGTTTTATCATAAATATTTATGTATTTATAGTTATTCAGATATTAGTCATCAATATAATAATGAGAAACATAGGTATATTTTAAAATAATGTCTTTCATTCATTTAACTAACATCTTAATTAAATTCTTTTTTTGCATCTTTTACATGCAGCAATGTTAATCAGTTTTCAAAATAATTTTATTTTTTTAGGCCCTGAAATTTTATCTACTTTTATTCTTATATATAAGAATACATATTCTTATATATATGTATATATATATATATATATATATATATATATATATATATTTAAAATTTTATAATATGGATTATCATTTAATTGAAAATTTTTTGAAGAAGTATCTTGGATCATCATTTTAAATTTATTTCAACTAGTCTAATCAAATTTAAATGTCTATCCATGTTGCCTACTAAATTGACTAATTTTTCTTGCTTTAAGTTGGTAATTTATTTTTCCTCAGACTTTTATATATATTATTCTAGTTTAAAAACTATTGTTGAAGAATTGCTTATCCAGACTTTTATCATTTTAATTACTATTATAGCTGTACTTCTCATTTTTCTTATTCTAAATTTTAATTATTTTCTTAAATAATTATGAATATATCTTATTGATTTCTTAAATAATCAGTTTTTGGATATGCTAAATCTCACTTTTAAATTTTGTTCATTCTTTCATGCATACTTCTTTTTAAATTTATCATTTCACTCTCATATTTACTTAACTTTGCTATTGACCTTTATCAATTTCTTGAATTTAAAAATTACTTCCACTGCTTTCAATTTTTCTAGTTTTCTGATAAGTGACAGTAGGTAGAAGGTTGGTTAAAATTTTGATGTGAAAAGTCTTACAGTGCTGATAAGTTCCAAGTATTCCCTAATTCCTCCTTCTTTGTTGTTACTCTACCAATCACTGCTGGTCACCAGGAATAGTGCCAAGAAATAGAAATGAGATCTTCAAAAATGAGATTTTGACATTGGGTTGCCATTTGATCTCTTCTAATGATCTCCTTTCTAGAGGAAAAGAGGACATTGCATTCACCATCCTTGACACCAAATCACTTATAATACTTACCTATTGCTGTCTGCTGTAGCATGTTTGTCAGAGATAGATTTTGATATGCCATGTGGGAGCTCCATTTGAGCATAATGATGGCTACAAGACCAGGTTGTGATAATAACTAAGAGTTAACACACATAAACCATAAATTCAGAAAATACCATCATCAAGGAACGTGAGACTAACTATTAGTGCTCCAAAATATCTTATTTCTCTTAGCTTTAGAAAAAAAATATGCCTGAAAATCACATGACACCTATTGTTGTGCAAAAGTTAGTGACACATTGGATTGAGTACAGAATGACCTATTGGTTCTCCCCAATGTAAGTGAAGGGATTAAGTGAAATCATTGGGAAACAAGACTTTGGGTCAGGGTTTTGGGGTGGGGCATGATAAATCTGAGAGCCTTGAATATTCAGTAACCCCTGAGCTTCCCTCACCAGCAAAAGTAGCCTCTGCTTCTAATAATTAAACTGCTCTTCTTTTGCTCAAAGACCTTATGAACACTTCCCTCTGCATCTGTACCTTTGCAAGGAGATACCTTTTCTCAAATGGGTTTATTCCTCATCATTGTCTCCAGACTTATGACCCCAGCATGCTCAATGTATTACTTTTTTTTTTTTTTGTCGCTGTGACCAAAAGATACGATAAGAACAACCTAGAAAAGGAAAAGTTTACTATGGGTCATGGTTTCAGAGATTTAGTCCATAATTGGCTGACTCCATGGCTCTGGATCTGAGGTAGAATATCATGGTGGAAAGGCATGGCAGAGGAAAGCTGCTCAGATTCTGACAGCCAGGAAGCAGGGAGAGAGCTCCACTTGCCAGCGACAAAGTATAAATCCCAGAGGCATGCCCCCAGTGAACTACCTCCTCCACCCATTAATCCATTCAATTTATTTAAAAAATTTCTTTGGTACCATGGATTGAACCCAGGGATACTTAACCACTGAGCCATATCCCCAACCCTTTATTAAAATTTTTCTTACTTGTTCTTTTTAGTTATACATGACATTAGAATGTATTTTGACATATTATACCTACATGGAGTGTAACTTCCCATTCTTGTGGTTGTACATGATGTGGAGTTACATTTGTCATGTATTCATATATGAACACATAGGAAAGTTTCATCCGATTTCATTCTACTGTCTTTCCTATTCCCATTCCTCCCTTCCCTTCATTCCAATTTATCTAATTTATTGAACTGCTATTTCCCTCCCCCAGGGCCCCTTATTGTGTATTAGCATTTATCTGCATATCAGAAAGAACATTTGGCCTTTGGTGTTTTGGGATTAGCTTATTTCACTTAACATGCTATCCACCAGTTCCATCCATTTACTGGCAAATGCCATAATTTCATTCTTCTTTATGGTGAGTAATATTCTATTGTGTCTATGTACCAAATTTTCTTTATCTATTCATCTATTGAAGGGCACCTAGTTTTGTTTCATAGCTTAGCTATTACAAATTGAGCTGCTATAAACATTGATGTGGCTGAGTCACTGTAGTATGCTGATTTTAAGTCCTTCGGGTATATGCTGAAGAGTAGGATGACTGGGTCAAATGGTGGTTTCATTCCAAGTTTTCTTCCACCTTGTTTTTACATTTTCTTTAGCAACAGAGCCTCACTGAGCTGTTTAAGGCCTCAATAAGTTTCTGAGGATGGCTTTGAACTCATGATATCATGCCTCAGCCTACTGAGCTGCTGGGATTACAGGAGTGTGCCACCACACTGGACCTCATTCAATTTATTAATCCATGAAATGGATTGATCCACTGATTAGGTTATATAGCTCTCATAATCCCATCCTTTTACCTCTGAACATTATCTCACACATGAACTTTCAAGGGCAACATTTTATATAGAAACCATAACACCCAAGAAACCAAAATCTGCCTTGGAAGGACAGACTATATATGTATTCATGTAACTACATAGAGACATACATATGTTTAGAGAGAAGACTGAGAATATGGGTAGGCAGTGGAAAATGCAATATAGCATTGCACAACCATACACAATGTTGTGAAATTCCCTGAGACAATGGTCTTTTCAAATTTGCACATACTCATCCAAGGAATGGGCACCAATATGGGAAAAGAAGAGGAAATTCCCAGTACTTACCCTCCAATCAAGGATAGCAGGAGTAAAAATAAGGTCATACCCATTCTAACTACAGGGATATATGTTGATACAAGTTCCTAAATGTCACTTGGTAGTTTCTTTTTATTTGATCCCTTTTCAAGTTTTCTTCTTTGGTTTGAGGGACTGTATCTTGGAGAAGTCCATGTATTATCTTTAACTTTATTGCTGAGTCTCCAACTGCAGTTCCTGTTCTGGGTGCAGTATTTTTACTGGAGCAAATCTACAAAGCCCCTGGCCTTAGTATGTAATGACAGATTTAGAAAGTGCTTTATCTCTATATTATTATTTATGAAGTAGCAACTAGTTGATCTGGCAGGAATAGCAGTTTGCTTCCACAGGGTTATATCATTTCTAGTATTCTATCATAATCTAGTTAGTGGAAATCCAAGCCCATTTTCATCATGCTATTCCTTTGATGATGTTATTCTGCTGTATCTGGCAAAGAGAGAAACACTTACCTACTCTAAATAAGATATATGTATACCAGAGAGTTGTAATAAACTGGCAGAATCTTTAAAATATTTGTGTGCAATAATAAAATTGGCATTTTTGTTTTGGTGTACAGGTCTATGCATTTTAGCAGATGGGTAAATTTGTAGAACTACACCAGAATCAGCATAAAGAAAATTTTCTCTACCCCCCCAAAAAGCTTTCTCAGTAATTTTATAATCAAGCCCTTCTCCAATCTCTACCTTCTGGCAACCACTATCTTATGTCCCTATAATTTTTTCTTTTCTAAAATATCCTATAAACAGAATCAAACAATTTGCATCCTTGTTAGACTCCTTTCATTCTGCAGAATGCCTTTGAGCTTGATATTTGTGTATGCCAACATTTGGTTGAATTTTATTGATGACTAGTGGTAAATTGTATAGATATATCCCAGACACTTTTTTCTATTCACAGGTTGAAGGATGTTTGCATCTTTTATAGTTTTCAGCTTTATAAATAAGGTAACTGTGAGCATTGTGCACAGGTTTTCAGTTTTCTGTCAACATTACCTTTAATTTCCCTACGGTAAACATACAATGGTGTGTTTTGGGGTCTGGTGCTAAGTGTTTTACAAGAACAGCAGAGCTAGTTTTTTTTTTTTTTTTAAACTGGTTGTGTCATTTTCCATTCCACCAGCAATGTAATCCTGCATCCTCGGTATTTTGTATTGTTGTCATTTTTATCTCAATTGTTGGGATATGTGCAGTGCTTTTCTTTGTGATTTTAACTGGCATTTCCCCAGTAGCTGATGATATTGTGATGATACTGAGCATCTTTACATTTTTATATTTACAGTTTGTAAAACTTCTTTGATGAAGTGTCAGTTCAAATCTTTGCTCTTTTAAAAATTAGATTGCCTATTTTCTTTCTGTTTAGTTTCGCAAATCCTTTATAAATTCACAATGCCAATCTTTTTTTTTGTAATATGTGAGTTGCAAATATTTTCTCCCAGAAGATAGCTTAATGTTTCATTCTCCTAAGCATGTCTTTAGCAGAGCAAAAGTTTACTTTTGATAGAATCTTCTTTATTAGTGTTTTCTCTCTGGACTGTGATTTTGGTTTCATACATAAGAAAACTTGGCCTAATCCCATGTTATGAAGACATTCTCCTAGGTTTTCTTATACAAATTTTATATCTTTAAATTTTACATGTATAATTAATATTTGAGCAGATGTTTTGTTTCAGTTGCAAAGTTTACATTGAGATGTATTTTTATGAATGTACATGTGTCTATCTTTTCAGCACAATTTATTGAAAACACTATTTTCTCCACTGAACTGAGTTTGCATCTTTGTCCAAAATCAATTGGCCAGGGCTGTGGTTATGGCTCAGTGGTAGAGCGCTTGCCTAGCCTGTGTGAGGCACTG
Source organism: Urocitellus parryii (assembly GCF_045843805.1). NCBI lineage: Eukaryota > Metazoa > Chordata > Mammalia > Rodentia > Sciuridae > Urocitellus > Urocitellus parryii. The sequence goes on from NC_135533.1 coordinate 107,330,569, forward strand.
GGTTCCATCCTTAGCACCACATAAAAATAAATAAATAAAATATATTGTGTTCATCTACAACTAAAAAAAAAAAAATCAATTGGCCATATTTGTGTGGCCTTTTTCTGAGTTCTCTTTTGTTTCATTCACCATTTTTTTCAGCCTCCTTGCCAATATGACATTGTAACTTGATGATGGTAGGTTTATAATAAATTTCAATATCAGATAAGGTTTTAGTCACAGCTTTTGCATTGCTATGGCTGAAAGACCTGACAAAACAAAATAGAGGAGGGAAAGTTTATTTCAACTCTCTGTTTTGGAGGTTCAGTTTATACTCGACTGACTTTATAGCTTTGGGCCTAAGGTAAGGCAGAACATCATGGGAGAAGGAAATGAGAGGGGAAAACAGCCCAGGACATGACAACCAGGAAGAAAGAGAATATTCTGCTCATAGGAAACAACAACAACCTAAATGCAGGCCCCATGGGCCTATTTCCTCCAGTCATATTACTTGTCTTTAGTTACCACCCAGTTAATTCATATCAAAGGATGAATCCACTGGTCAGGTTACAACTCTCACAATGTTATCATTTTACTTTACCTTCTTTCATTGTCTCCCACATGAGGTTTTAGAGGATACCTTATATCTAGTTCATAACAAGTACTTTGATTGATCTATCTTTATTTTTATCCTTTCTTAATAATTTCTATTATAAATTTATTTATTTATTCTTTGTGTGTGTATGTGTGTGTGTGTGTGTGTGTGTGTGTTCAAGCACACTAGAGATAAAACACAGGGCCTCTTGCATGCTAGGCAAGTGTTCTGTCACTGATGTACACCACCAGCCTCGGTTTATTTACTTGTCTTGTTCCATGGAAGTTGAAGTTTTCCTCATTCTTTGTATATCCTGAATAATTTGGTTTGTGTTTTGGACATTTAATTGACTAGCTACTAATTTAAACATATTTCAATCGGATTTATTTTACTTTCTCCTTTTATATTCTAAATACTATTAGGAAATAGGTCATAGTTACATTTTTTTTTTTTTTTTTTTTTTTTTTTTTTTTTTTTTTTTTTTATTTTTTTTTATTGGTCGTTCATAACACTACATGGTTCTTAATACATCATATTACACGGTTTGATTCAAGTGGATTATGAACTCCCGCTTTTACCCCATATACAGATTGCTGTATCACACCAGTTTCCCTTCCATTAATTGACATATTGCCTTTCTAGTGTCTGATGTATTCTGCTGTCTGTCCTATTCTCTACTGTCCCCCCTCCCCTCCCCTCCCCTCCCCTCCCCTTTTCTCTCTCTACCCCTTCTACTGTACATCCTTTCTTCCATTTGTATTATCTTGTCTTACCCCTCCTTTCCTCTTATATGACATTTTGTATAACCCTGAGGATCGCCTTCCATTTCCATGCTATTTCCCTTCTCACTCCCTTTCCCTCCCACCTCTTATCCCTGTTTAATGTAAATCTTCTTCTCAAGCTCTTCGTCCCTACCCTGTCCTTGTTTACTCCCCTTATATCAAAGGAGTCATTTGGTATTTGTTTTTTAAAGATTGACTAGCTTCACTTAGCATAATCTGCTCTAATGCCATCCATTTCCCTCCAAACTCTATGATTTTGTCATTTTTTAATGCAGAATAATACTCCATAGTATATAAATGCCACATTTTTTTTATCCATTCATCTATTGAAGGGCATCTAGGCTGGTTCCACAGTCTTGCTATCGTGAATTGAGCTGCTATGAACATCGATGTAGCAGTGTCCCTGTAGCATGCTCTTGTTAGGGCTTTAGGGAATAGACCGAGAAGGGGAATAGCTGGGTCGAATGGCGGTTCCATTCCCAACTTTCCGAGAAATCTCCATACTGCTTTCCAAATTGGCTGCACCAATTTGCAGTCCCACCAGCAATGAACAAGAGTGCCCTTTTCCCCGCATCCTCTCCAGCACTTACTGTTGTTTGACTTCCTAATGGCTGCCAGTCTTACTGGAGTGAGATGGTATCTTAGGGTAGTTTTGATTTGCATTTCTCTGACTGCTAGTGATGGTGAGCATTTTTTCATGTACTTGTTGATTGATTGTATGTCCTCCTCTGAGAAGTGTCTGTTCAGGTCCTTGGCCCATTTATTGATTGGGTTATTTGTTATCTTATTGTCTAATTTTTTGAGTTCTTTGTATATTCTGGTAATTAGGGCTCTATCTGAAGTGTGTGGAGTAAAGATTTGTTCCCAGGATGTAGGCTCCCTGTTTATCTCTCTTATTGTTTCTTTTGCTGAGAAAAAACTTTTTAGTTTGAGTAAGTCCCATTTGTTGATTCTGTTTGTTAACTCTAGCGCTATGGGTGTCCTATTGAGGAATTTGGAGCCCGATCCCACAGCGTGCAGATCATAACCAACTTTTTCTTCTATCAGATGCCATGTCTCTGGTTTAATATCAAGCTCCTTGATCCATTTTGAGTTAACTTTTGTGCATGGCGAGAGATAGGGATTCAGATTCATTTTGGTGCAAATGGATTTCCAGTTTTCCCAGCACCATTTGTTGAAGATGCTATCCTTCCTCCATTGCATGCTTTTAGCCCCTTTATCAAAAATAAGATAGTTGTAGTTTTGTGGATTGGTTACTGTGTCCTCTATTCTGTACCATTGGTCCACCCGCCTGTTTTGGTACCAGTACCATGCTGTTTTAGTTACTATTGCTCTGTAGTATAGTTTGAAGTCTGGTATCGCTATACCGCCTGATTCACACTTCCTGCTTAGTATTGTTTTTGCTATTCTGGGTCTTTTATTATTCCATATGAATTTCCTGATTCTTTTATCGATTTCTACAAGATATGCTGTTGGGATTTTGATTGGCATTGCATTGAACTTATATAGGACTTTTGGTAATATCGCCATTTTGATGATGTTGGTTCTGCCTATCCATGAGCAGGGTATATTTTTCCATCTTCTAAGGTCTTCTTCTATGTCTTTCTTTAGGGTTCTGTAATTTTCATTGTATAAATCTTTCACCTCTTTTGTTAGGCTGATTCCCAAGTATTTTATTTTTTGGGGGGATATTGTGAATGGAGTAGTTGTCCTCATTTCCGTTTCAGAGGATTTGTCGCTGATATACAGGAATGCCTTTGATTTATGCGTGTTGATCTTATATCCTGCCACTTTGCTGAATTCATTTATTAGCTCTAATAGCTTCTTTGTAGACCCTTTTGGGTCTGCTAGGTATAGGATCATATCATCTGCAAATAGTGATAATTTAAGTTCTTCTTTTCCTATTTTTATGCCTTTAATTTCTTTCGTCTGCCTAATTGCTCTGGCCAGTGTCTCGAGGACTATGTTGAACAGAAGTGGTGAGAGAGGGCATCCCTGTCTTGTACCAGATCTTAGAGGGAATGCCTTCAATTTTTCTCCATTCAGAATGATGCTGGCCTGTGGCTTATCATAGATTGCTTTTACAATGTTGAGGTATGATCCAGTTATCCCTAATTTTTCCAGAGTTTTGAACATAAAGGGATGCTGTACTTTGTCGAATGCTTTTTCTGCATCTATCGAGATGATCATATGGTTCTTAATTTTAAGTCTATTGATGTGGTGGATAACATTTATTGATTTCCGTATATTGAACCAACCTTGCATACCAGGGATGAATCCTACTTGATCATGGTGTATAATTTTTTTGATATGTATTTGAATCCGATTCGCCAGAATTTTATTGAGGATTTTTGCATCAAGGTTCATTAGAGATATTGGTCTGTAGTTTTCTTTCTTTGAAGTATCTTTGTCTGGTTTCGGAATCAGGGTGATGTTGGCCTCGTAGAATGAATTTGGAAGTTCTCCCTCTTTTTCTATTTCCTGAAATAGCTTGAAAAGTATTGGTGTTAGTTCCTCTTTAAAGGTTTTGTAAAACTCTGCTGTATACCCATCCGGTCCTGGGCTTTTCTTAGTTGGTAGTCTTTTGATGGTTTCTTCTATTTCCTCTATTGTTATTGGTCTGTTTAGGTTGTCTATATCCTCCTGGCTCAATCTGGGCAGATCATAAGACTCAAGGAATTTATCTATGCCTTCACTATCTTCTATTTTATTGGAGTATAAGGATTCAAAGTAATTTCTGATTATCTTCTGTATTTCTGAAGTGTCTGTTGTGATATTGCCTTTTTCATCCCGTATGCTAGTAATTTGGGTTCTCTCTCTTCTTCTCTTCGTTAGTATGGCTAAGGGTCTGTCAATTTTATTTATTTTTTCAAAGAACCAGCTTTTAGTTTTGTCAATTTTTTCAATAGTTTCTTTTGTTTCAATTTCATTAATTTCAGCTCTGATTTTAATTATTTCTTGCCTTCTACTTCTTTTGCTGTTGTTTTGCTCTTCTTTTTCTAGGATTTTGAGATGAAGTATGAGATCATTTATTTGTTGGTTTTTTCTTTTTTTGAGGAATGAACTCCAAGCAATGAATTTTCCTCTTAGAACTGCTTTCAATGTGTCCCATAGATTCCGATATGTTGTGTCTGTGTTTTCATTTAACTCTAGGAATTTTTTAATTTCCTCCTTGATGTCTTCTAATACCCATTGATCACTCAGCAACCTGTTGTTCATTCTCCAGGTGATGCTTGATTTTTCCTTTATTCTTTTATCATTGATTTTCAGTTTCATTCCATTATGATCAGATAAGATGCATGGTATTATCTCTACCCCTTTGTATTGTCTAAGAGTTGCCCTGTGACATAGTATATGGTCTATTTTTGAGAAGGTTCCATGTGCTGCTGAGAAAAAAGTGTAGCTACTTGAAGTTGGGTGGTATAGTCTATATATGTCAATTAAGTCTAGGTTGTTAATTGTGTTATTGAGTTCTATAGTTTCCTTATTTAACTTTTGTTTGGAAGATCTATCCAGTGGTGAGAGAGGTGTGTTGAAGTCTCCCATGATTATTGTATGGTGGTCTATTAGACTCTTGAACTTGAGAAGAGTTTGCTTGATGAACACGGCTGCACCATTATTTGGGGCATATATATTTATGATTGTTATATCTTGTTGGTGTATGGTTCCCTTGAGCAGTATGAAGTGTCCTTCTTTATCCCTTTTGATTAGCTTTGGCTTGAAATCTATTTTATTAGATATGAGTATGGACACTCCTGCTTGTTTCCGCGGTCCATATGAGTGATATGCCTTTTCCCAACCTTTCACCTTCAGTCTATGTATATCTTTTCCTATCAAATGCGTCTCCTGTAGACAGCATATTGTTGGGTCTTGTTTTGTGATCCATTCTACTAGCCTGTGTCTCTTAATTGGTGAGTTTAAGCCATTAACATTTAGGGTTATTATTGAGATGTGGTTTGTTCTTCTATCCATATTTGTTTATTGATGTTACTAAACCTGATTTGTTATCCTCTTTGACTACTTTCCCCCCTTTACTGTCCTACCTCCCATTGTTGGTTATCAATGTTATTTTCCATTTCCTCTTCCTGTAATGTTTTGCCGAGGATTTTTTGAAGATATGGTTTTCTAGCTGCGAATTCTTTTAACTTTTGTTTATCGTGGAAGGTTTTAATTTCATCTTCTAACCTGAAGCTTAATTTCGCCGGATACACGATTCTTGGTTGGAGCCCATTGTCTTTCAGTGTTTGAAATATGTTATTCCAGGATCTTCTAGCTTTCAGAGTCTGTGTTGAGAGATCAGCTGTTATCCTGATTGGTTTACCCCTAAATGTAATCTGCTTTCTTTCTCTTGCAGCTTTTAAAATTCTCTCCTTATTCTGTATGTTGGACATCTTCATTATAATGTGTCTAGGTGTGGATCTCTTATGATTTTGCACATTTGGCGTCCTGTAGGCTTCTAGGATTTGGGATTCTGTCTCAATCTTCAATTCTGGGAAGTTTTCTCGTATTATTTCACTGAATAGACTGTTTATTCCTTTGGCATGGAGCTCTGTGCCTTCCTGTATCCCAATGACTCTTAAATTTGGTCTTTTGATATTGTCCCATAATTCTTGGATGTTCTGCTCATGGTTTCTTAGCAGACTTGCTGAGCTGTCTATGTTCTTTTCCAGCTGAAATACTTTGTCTTCATTGTCTGATGTTCTCTCTTCTAAGTGATCTACTCTGCTGGTAGTATTCTCAATTGAGTTTTTAAGTTGGTTTATTGTTTCCTGCATTTCTAGAATTTCTATTTGTTTGTTTTTTATTACTTCTATCTCCCTGTGAAATTGATCTTTTACTTCCTGGATTTGTTTGTCAATGTGATCTTTCATTGTCTGATTTTGCTGTCTCATGTCTTCCTTGAGACTCCAGATCATCTGAAGCATATATATCCTGAACTCTTTATCTGATATTCCATCTGTTGCAGCTATTACCTCTTCTAAAGTTGAGTTGACCTGCATTGCTTGTGGTCCTTTCTTTCCTTGTCTTTTCATACTGCTCGCGTTTCTTTCTGCTTGGTGCAACTGTTGTGTTTTTGAAATTTACCCCCTATTTATTTATGTTGCTCTTGTATAGTTGGAAAGTCTCCCTTGCAGGGTGGGTAGTGGCTGTGCTCCTCCTCTAATTATGGTGGTCTGTCTATCACGCTGATCGGTCACAGGTCTGCCCCCCCTGCGTGCACAGGAGGCGGCTTTGCTCTGCCCCCACTCCAATTGTGGTAACGTAACTACCACGCCCTGGGGTCGTAGGTCCTGATCTGGATGTGGGTGGCGGCTCTGCTGGGTCCCCACTCCAATTGGTGTGACGAGTCTACCACGCTGGCATACCTCTAGGCCGGTGGGTCACAGTTCTGCACAGCCCCCACTCCCAATGGGAGTACCTGACTACCTCTCCAACGGGTCGCTGGGCCCCCTCCGGACCCGGGCGGCGACCCTGCTCCGCCCCCACTCCAACCAGTATGACGCAACTGCCTCGGTGTTACGTGTCCACCACTCTGGCAAGCTACCTGGCCTGTCTTGCCAGTGGGCCGCAGGTCTGCCTGCCCGCTCTGCACAGCCCCTACTCCAAATGAGGTTACTTGGCTACCGCTTCGCGGGGTCGCTGGTCCTATTCTAGGCGTGGGCGGCTACTCTCTTCAGACCCAGCTGCGTTTGGGGTGTCATGCTACCACGCCGGCGGGTCACTTGGCCTGCTCTGGGTGCAGGTGGAAGCTCCACTCTGCCCCCACAGCACCCAACAGGACCCTGACTGAGAAGCAGACACCGCTGGTTCCCTAGCCTTGGGTCAAAGCAGCTTCGGTAGCCAGAACCCCGCCTCTCCTATCTCGATACACTCTCCGCTGGGAGCTGGCTCCAGCGAGCGACCCCCACGGGTTCCCTAGCCCCAGGCCAAAAGTGTTCCGGGAGTCAGAACCCAGTCGCCCCTAGCTCAGCGCAGGCTCCACTTGGAGCTGGCCTCCACCGGCAGTCTCCGCAGTTTCCTCAGACCTGGGCCAGGTTAGCCCCGGGAACCAGAATCCAGCTGCTCAGTGCCTGGTACACGCCTTGCCAGGCATGAGCTTCTAGGAGTATTCTCCACAAGATCCCCAGTCCCGAGCCTGAGCAAGAAATCTGTCTGCTAGACGCAGGCAACTACCAGCCTGAAATCACCTGTTCCGTCGCTGGATGAGCTGAGATCAATAGAACATGGGGATGATTACATCATCTCTCCGAAATGGCGGCTGCTGTCCTCCTCTGTGGTCCGACCGGTGTCTGGAACCCAACTGGACCGCTTCTCTCCTCTGTCTCAAAGCTGGAACTCAGCACTAAGCGCTGCCAAAGTCCTAGCGCCAAACCGCTAGAGGCAGTTCACAGACTCAGGCCTGCGGAGCCTGGTCTGGCCGCCTCCGAGCCGGCTGGGGGTGGGGTGGGGTGGTAGGAATGTGGATCCTATCGCTGGACCGCCAGAGGCCATTCACAGACTCAAGCCTGTGGGGCCCAGTCTGGCCGCCGCCCGTGGCCGGCCGGCGGGGTTGTGTCCCTGGTCCGCTTTGCTCCGAACTGGCTGGGGGTGGGGTGGGGTGTTAGGAGTGTGGATCCTAGCACCAAGCCGCTGGAGTCAGTTCACAGACTTAGGCCTGCGGGGCCCAGTAGGTTCCTATGTTCGCTGCAGTTCAGCGGCGGCCGGCGGGATTGTGTCCCTGATCTGCGATGCACCGAGCCGGCTGGGGGTGGGGTGGTAGGAATGTGGATCCTATCGCTGGGCCGCCAGAGGCCGTTCACAGACTCAAGCCTGCGGGGCCCAGTCTGGCCGCCGCCCGTGGCCGGCCGGCGGGGTTGTGTCCCTGGTCCGCTTTGCTCCGAACTGGCTGGGGGTGGGGTGGGGTGTTAGGAGTGTGGATCCTAGCACCAAGCCGCTGGAGTCAGTTCACAGACTTAGGCCTGCGGGGCCCAGTAGGTTCCTATGTTCGCTGCAGTTCAGCGGCGGCCGGCGGGATTGTGTCCCTGATCTGCGATGCACCGAGCCGGCTGGGGGTGGGGTGGTAGGAATGTGGATCCTATCGCTGGACCGCCAGAGGCCGTTCACAGACTCAAGCCTGCGGGGCCCAGTCTGGCCGCCGCCCGTGGCCGGCCGGCGGGGTTGTGTCCCTGGTCCGCTTTGCTCCGAACTGGCTGGGGGTGGGGTGGGGTGTTAGGAGTGTGGATCCTAGCACCAAGCCGCTGGAGTCAGTTCACAGACTTAGGCCTGCGGGGCCCAGTAGGTTCCTATGTTCGCTGCAGTTCAGCGGCGGCCGGCGGGATTGTGTCCCTGATCTGCGATGCACCGAGCCGGCTGGGGGTGGGGTGGTAGGAATGTGGATCCTATCGCTGGACCGCCAGAGGCCGTTCACAGACTCAAGCCTGCGGGGCCCAGTCTGGCCGCCGCCCGTGGCCGGCCGGCGGGGTTGTGTCCCTGGTCCGCTTTGCTCCGAACTGGCTGGGGGTGGGGTGGGGTGTTAGGAGTGTGGATCCTAGCACCGAGCCGCTGGAGTCAGTTCACAGACTTAGGCCTGCGGGGCCCAGTAGGTTCCTATGTTCGCTGCAGTTCAGCGGCGGCCGGCGGGATTGTGTCCCTGATCTGCGATGCACCGAGCCGGCTGGGGGTGGGGTGGTAGGAATGTGGATCCTATCGCTGGACCGCCAGAGGCCGTTCACAGACTCAAGCCTGCGGGGCCCAGTCTGGCCGCCGCCCGTGGCCGGCCGGCGGGGTTGTGTCCCTGGTCCGCTTTGCTCCGAACTGGCTGGGGGTGGGGTGGGGTGTTAGGAGTGTGGATCCTAGCACCAAGCCGCTGGAGTCAGTTCACAGACTTAGGCCTGCGGGGCCCAGTAGGTTCCTATGTTCGCTGCAGTTCAGCGGCGGCCGGCGGGATTGTGTCCCTGATCTGCAATGCACCGAGCCGGCTGGGGGTGGGGTGGTAGGAATGTGGATCCTATCGCTGGACCGCCAGAGGCCGTTCACAGACTCAAGCCTGCGGGGCCCAGTCTGGCCGCCGCCCGTGGCCGGCCGGCGGGGTTGTGTCCCTGGTCCGCTTTGCTCCGAACTGGCTGGGGGTGGGGTGGGGTGTTAGGAGTGTGGATCCTAGCACCAAGCCGCTGGAGTCAGTTCACAGACTTAGGCCTGCGGGGCCCAGTAGGTTCCTATGTTCGCTGCAGTTCAGCGGCGGCCGGCGGGATTGTGTCCCTGATCTGCAATGCACCGAGCCGGCTGGGGGTGGGGTGGTAGGAATGTGGAACCTATCGCTGGACCGCCAGAGGCCGTTCACAGACTCAAGCCTGCGGGGCCCAGTCTGGCCGCCGCCCGTGGCCGGCCGGCGGGGTTGTGTCCCTGGTCCGCTTTGCTCCGAACTGGCTGGGGGTGGGGTGGGGTGTTAGGAGTGTGGATCCTAGCACCGAGCCGCTGGAGTCAGTTCACAGACTTAGGCCTGCGGGGCCCAGTAGGTTCCTATGTTCGCTGCAGTTCAGCGGCGGCCGGCGGGATTGTGTCCCTGATCTGCGATGCACCGAGCCGGCTGGGGGTGGGGTGGTAGGAATGTGGATCCTATCGCTGGACCGCCAGAGGCCGTTCACAGACTCAAGCGGTGGCCGGCGGGATTGTGTCCCTGGTCCGCGTTGCGGAGATTCACTCACCTGGGACCAACTGACCCCTCCCACAGACTTACTAGTTATCGGCAGGTCTCCTTTCAGTGGAAAGTTGTTAGAAGTTCCTCAGCATGCCCCATGCAAGTGTATTTATGTGTCTCTCTGATCCCGTTACTGCGGAGGTATAGAAAATGCTGCCTGCTCGCCGGCCGCCATGTTGGATCCCTCATAGTTACATTTTTAAAATCAGTTATTCCTGAATAAAAGTCGTTCTCGTCATGAGAACAAAGGACACATTCCGTTTGAATTCTTTTGTTGGAAACCTTATTTCTTTTTGATGCATTTTCTTATATTTTAGCTGAAAATATAATGAGTTAAATTTATACCATCTGGTTAGCCATCTTTCACTTTGATGGAATTAAAGATATAATCATAAATATAGGTTTTCCTAGCAGGGAATTTTATATCTATGTAATTTATTTTTTGTGTTTGCTATAGGCAAAGTAGAAACTTGATTTCTGTTCCCAGTTCTATATTTAAATTGACTTTTATTTGTTGTTTCGAGGATGGTTGGACAAAGTTATCTTTGTACGTAAGCTACCTATTGTCTTAGCGAGAATCCCTATTGTATGACCTCTTTCTTGATGCAGCTATCCAACAATGAACTGTTTTTAGATATTTAATACAAAATAGTGTAGGGTTCTGAATATTTTCCACTCTAAGTGTATCATGCCTTAATTTTACCATCAAGACTGCATGATTGAAGTGGGATTTTGTACTAGAAAGAGGAATAGGCAACTAGGAGCTAGTTTATTGGGCCAAGACACAATTACACAAAAGATACTATCTGTGTCCGTGTGTCTGTGGAATGTATAATTTGGCTTCTCTCTCACTTCTGAATCTAAGCATAATTTGAGAATTTATTCTCTTACTTGGGTGTTGACTATCTCATTGATTGGTAACCTGGCTGAGAGAATTGGGCATTGTCTATTTTTACCAGTCCCCTGAACTCACAACAGCCTATCCCCTCCCGGCCTTACGCTGATAACATAAACCCCTTTGTCCACCTTGAAGCTGTGTGGAAAACCCTTGGATGTCATATATTTTCTGGACCTCAGTGGCCTTGTTTATCAGAAAGTAGACCCTGCTACTGGCAGTTTCCTAGACCACCTCCTGTGGCTGATGCCCTTTCTTCTCCAAATGACTGGCAGACTTCTGTCATTATGTTCACTCCCTTGCTCTCCAGGGGCAATCCCACCCCAGCAGGTGCATCCATTTCCAGGTTTCAAACTGCTGGCTTCTCTTGTGATCCGTTTCTGTGAACCCTGTGTAGCTGACTGGGTCATAAGTTCAAACTCAGCCTTTGTTCGGTAGAATTGCACTTTTCTAATTCTTGACTAATAATGTGTCAGTTTTGCTGGCTTTCTCAAGCTAACTTGGTAACCCATCACCCTGTTGTACTTAAGAAGCAAGGCCCCTATTTCTACTTCCATTACTTGCTTTGAAAATGAGAGCACAAAGTGCATCTTTTTATATACAGGGCAGATTTTCTTCTTGGATGCATTATCTTTACGTCCTTCATGGTGGAGATCATCTGTCAGGTTCCTGCTCACTCACTAAATCCTCTGAGTTTTCTTTTTCCTGAAATTTATCCTTGTCAGCTTGGCATTTCATTGCCTCTAAGATCTGCAAAATAGGTGATTTCATGGTATAATGTTTTACTACATTATTTGTAAAACTCTTAAAGCTAGGTGCAGCAGCAATATATGAGGACCAGTTTGCTTTCATTTGTCACATTCTTCCAAGAAACATTTATTAAAAAATGTAAAAAAGTGTGTACTCTGTGCTGCAATAGTGTATAGTGAGGAGAGAATGATGGGGGCTGCTGCTACAAAGATGAAAAATACAGAGTTTTGCTTTCTAAAAGAAAAACCAACTGTGAACACAAATCATGATATTTACTGTAAAGCTGGGGCCAGAAGAGTGACTAACTGCATTTTGGAGATAGCCACGATTATTGATCATGTATCTGATTGTGTATGAAGGACTATGGAATTCAGCATCAATAAGGCCATGCTGTACTTGATGCTGTGTCTCCAGGATTTTTAGCTGGGGGTTACTATGGACAAAGATGCAAAGGGAATGGTTACCAAGAAGGCTTCAAGAATGGTGGCTGCTGCTGTGTCATCTGGAACGTAGGTGCACACAGGGTACGCAACAATCAAATATGTAGAAGTGGGCAGGATCAAACATTAGTTCAACTGAAGCTGACCTGTCCATCATGGTAGACACTATCCACAAGTGGATCCTGAACACTAATATGGCTAGTGTGAGTTGAGATGTACTCTGTGGGTAAAATACACACTAGATATTAACAGCAGAACAAAATCAACAAAATAAGAGTAAGAAATAAGTTATTAATTTTTTCACATTGATCACACGCTGAAGCAGTAATACTTTGGATATGTTGGGTTAAATGAAAATTTTATTAAAATTTGTTTCACTTATTTCTTTTCACTTTTTTAATGAGGCTACTAGGAAATTAAACTTTATATGTGTGGCTCATATTTTATTTTTATTGGGTGGTGCTGGCCTAGAGCGTGAGGTAATTTTAGGAAGAGAGAAGTAAGTTAGAGTGAGTGCATCAGGGGCATTAAATACCTAAGTAATTCATATAATATTTGCCAGGTGGTGGGAATTCATTGATTTTTGAGTAGAGAAATAAAATAGAATACCAAGGGAAGATTAATCTAGTGGCAGGGACATATTTCAATTTCCAGTTCCTTATTCATGATAAAACATTGCTCCAAACCTTAATGATAATTCATTTTACAGCTTTCTAGTTGAAATTTTGCCAAAGGAAAAAATGATTTGTGTCACCACACTTATTTACTCATTTTCAGATAGATCCTAGGGTAGATTAATGTACCACATTTCCCCTTACAGAAACCTTGTTACCTTTCTCCAAATCACTTATGTTGATATAATTGCATAGTGAGTTCTTTCTGATAAATCTCACCCAATTGCAGAGAAGCAAAGTGATTCTCATTGCTTTATTGCTTGCAGGCGATGTCCTGCAGACCTTCTTGCTGTATACAGTAGGCATACAAGACATTTTTGCAGGAAGGTGTGTTGGAGATGCCTTCTTCACACACATCATTACCCAGTATTTTTAATATTTCCAAAACTGATGCTTGAGGTTTTCCAAACTTTGAACTCACACGTTTTCTCTCTCCTCTCTCTCTCTCTCTCTCTCTCTCTCTCTCTCTCTCTCTCTCTCTTTCTCTCTCTCTCTCTGTGTGTGTGTGAAAGAGAGAGAGAGAGAGAGAGAGAGAGAGAGAGAGAGAGAGAGAGAGCAATACTTTAAAAATTGTTTCATCAAAAATTTTAATGTCCAAGTGACAAATTAAAATGTGAATAATTGTTGGGCTTAATCTGATTGATGTGTTTTCTGTTTACATAAATGATTTAAATGTTTTTCTTACTCTTTGCCATTTGTATCTTCATTGTTATTTTGTTTTTGTTTATGCTGTTTTGTTGTGTTTTGTATAGAATCATGGAATTCTTTGTCAACCTCTGACCCATTCAATGTGCACAAAACCGAATTTTCATTCTTTCCCGCACTTTCCTTCTTCCAGAAAACTAGAACCACCTTGACAAGGTCCAGAACAATGTAATTTTATCAAAGTTGTTTTAAAATGGTAACATTTAAAAGTGAGATTTAAAATCATTACTATATGGAAAATCCCTTTTAGTAGCCTGATATATCTATCTATTTAGTTTACTTTCTTATCCTTCAATACTCAAAATTTGCTTGTATAATCACATTGAATTATATTTATAAGTATTTATTCTTATTCAAACTTTCAAAATAATTTTTATTGTACATATTGCTGTAGTGAAGAACACTTGCTTTAGTATTTATTTTTTTATGACCTTCTTACTGAACTGCTATTATTTCTAAGAGCTTTTCTGTCTGTTCTTTCCGTGTGCAATCATGTGTGTATTAATAATGATTGCTTAACCTTTTCAATATTTATGCCTCTTATTTATACTGACTTTTAGATAGATGGATAGACACCCAAAATAACATTAAACAACAGTGGTGATAGAAATTATTTTGATATTTCTTAAATTGTGGGTAATGCCTCTGTTATGATTTTTGTTATTTTTAAATGATTTTTGTTTATCATGTTAAGGTTGTACAAATGCATTACTAGTTTAGTAGCAATAGTTACTAGGAATTCTGCATAGGTTTTATGAGATGCCCTGCAGTATTATTCAAAACAGTTTTTTGTTTTTCCCTTTTAATTATTAGTATAAAGGGTCTACATTATCATTTTTCTGCTAATATTAAGCCAGTTTTGAAACATGATTATCATGGTGGAAATTCCTTATTATTTCAATATTACACAAAAAAACCCAACATATTCAAGGATGCTTGTATATACACTTGAAGATATTGTGTTATATGAATTGCTTTGACTAGATTTGATGCAAACATGTTAGATTTGTAAAAGAGGATAAAGGAAATTTAATTATATTTATTTCCTTTTCATATTTTGAAATGGGAGTTATTGGCTTTTGTGGATTTTTTAAATTAGTTATATATGAACACAGTTCCTTTATTTTATTTATTTATTTTTATGTGGTGCTGAGGATTGAACTCATTGCCTCGCAGGTGCTAGGCAAGTGCACTACCACTGACTGAGCTACAACCCCAGCCCTCTTTGTGGATTTTAAAGGATTCATTCTTAATTTCATTATAGACTTACTGCCTTTTGTTATGTATTTATGCTAATTTTTTCCTTAGTGATTTTTATATTATATTATCTAGTTAAATGAATATAACTTGATTTCTTTTTAAATATTTATTTTTTAGTTGTAGGTGGACACACAATATCTTTATATCATTTTTATATGGTGCTGAGGATCAAACCCAGTGCCTCATGCATGCTAGTCGAGTACTCTACCACTGATCCACAACCCCAGCTCAGAATTTGATTTCTTAATTAGAACTTTTCAATTTAAGAAAGGTATTATTTTCTTAATTTTTTTCTCTCCATTAGTTGGTTTCTGATCTTTTCTATATATTTTGTTTGATACTTAGTGAATTATTATTATGAGCATATGTATGTATTATCTGTGTTCTTAATATCTTCTTCTATTAAGTCTTCTGTAAGTATTTCCCTCCATTTGTGTCTTCCACTTTTTAGATAGATTATGAGGATATTATAGGTCTCATGTCAGGACTCTCTTTTATCGGTCTCCTCTAATCTGCACTATTTTATAGGCATATTAAATTATAGCATGGTAATAAATATTTACATTTTTTTCCTTAAGTCAGTTTCCACTTTATAAATCTCTTGTCTCTTGACTTAACATCCCACTGTTTCTTTTTACTCTCAAGGGATCCATATTTTCTATATATTCCATTAGAAATGATGCTGTGATGTATGAAGACACGAATTGGTGTGAATATGCTTTGCATATAACCAGAGATATGAAAAATTGTGCTTTATATGTGTAATATGAATTGTAATGCATTCTGCTGTCGTATAAATTTAAAAAAATTAATAAAAAGAGAACAAGTTGATGCTTTCTATTAAATATTTCTTATATTAAATACTTTTTATTTAATTTTCAATTTCTTTATGCCATGCTGTGTTGAGAGCAACACTGGCTCCATTTTTCTACTCCTTCCTGTACTTTCGCTCAATACCTTACAGTTTTCTTCTATTGAAAGTGGGCTCCTTTCTCTCCTTCAATCTGGACTGGGTTTATCTCTTACTCTGGTCACTAGACGTTAAAGCAGAAATGATGTGTGTCGTTCAGATCTGGGGCCTGGAGAGAGAGGCCTTGGACTTTCCTGGGACTCCCTCAGAAACCTGCCTCTTGAAGAGAACTCACCCATTGTAGCCAGCATGAGCCACATGGTGAAAGTTGCTCTTATCATCCCAAATATCATTCATCCCCAAAAGATGACTTTTTGGATAAATGAATGTGTCAGAAAACCAGATTCACACCCTTGCCTTTCTGGCCAATCCACAGGACGCCTGAACTGATCAATTGCTGACAGATTTTAGCCACTAAGTTTAGAGTAGTTTCCTTTTGCTTCTTATTGTGGCATTAGCTAAATGATAATGATGACATAATAATATGTTTATCTCCTTTTTCGATTCACAGTTTTTCATAGATATAGCTACAAATGCTTCTCTACTAGTATTCTGGAAAAAAAAAGACATTTTTCTCTTTGAGAGTGGCAAATTTATTTGTCCAACTATCACATGTATAGCATTTTCTTGGACCCTATCTTTATTTATCTGGGGGACACAGGACTCATTTTTTCATGTTTTAGTCAAGAGGCTGGGCATTGTAGTTCCAGTTCAGTGACCTAAAGACTGAAAGGTGATTGGAGGGAGAAATTAAGAAATAAAGGCATGTGTGGGCAGCAGAAAAATCTTCATTTGGGGTTTCTAAATGAAAAACCAGTTTTTCTCTTAGTATGGCCTTGCCTGGAGTCAGAAGTAGGTCTACTTCTTTTGCTTCCTGCCTCTTTTATTGGCCACAGGGTCAGGTGTGTGGTCCCAGTCACCCAAGGATATTCCTTTCAGCTGAAATAACAATTCCCAATCTGGTGCAGGTGTTTTAGAGGACCTTGCTCATACTCACAGGCTTTCTTTTGGTGGGACTGCACCCATAGTCTATGTCAGTACCAAAGGGCAAGGATCTCTGGAATGTGAGTGGACTTGTGTGGAATTTGCAAGTCCACCTTCTCATAGCTCTTTCAAACATGAAGTTTTACTAGGATTTTCTCTAAAGTTTGGACTGGAATGATAGACCACAGTGGCCCCATTAGTACTCTTGTCATAAGGAATGACAATAGCATCCCCATTTCTTAGCTTCAGCCTATACATGAGCTTCCTTTTCTTTGTGATTTTCTTTCTCCATTTCAAAGCCTAAGTTGGGTTAATAAAGACCTGGAGTACATGCACCACAGGAACTAATACCAGCATTCTTGGGATTTGACTTCCACAACACTCTTCTCAGTCCAGCAGTTATGACCCCTGCTCACTCTGCTTTGGAACTTTTTGGCAACTGAAGGATTTGTGAAAATATTAATGCAGTGAAACCATAACTCACTGTGAAATATCACTCTGAGGCATAAAACATTGGGATCATTCATAAAATAATTACACCCATAAAAAGTCAATACCTCCCCAAAGACTATTTCAGTGCTATAAGATTTATATATTTTGCACATGACATGAGTGAGGTCAACTCACCTCTTGCACACAAGTCCACAAGGGCTAAGGGAAGCAATAAGATTCAATGCATGCTCGATATTTCTACCCGTCTTTCAGCTAGCCATCTCAAAAGATTTATACAAAAAAAAAAAATGAGCCTCTATACTATTAGAATGGTATTTCACAACTTGCTGGGATTTGTGTACAGATACTAACTGGACTGAACAAGTCAAAATTCCCCTCTAAGAAGGGGAGGTTAAAGTTTGCATTTCCTGCATTTCTTTATTATATCTACAGTCTCATAACTATTTCCATAGGAGATGTAATATGTATAATTGTGTCATTTAATTATTTTTTTGGTGGGGGAAAGGGTAGGCAGGGAATGAACTCAGAGCCACTTGACCACTGAGCCATATCCCCAGCTCAGGTTTGTATTTTATTTAGAGACAGTGTCTCACTGAGTTGCTTAGAGCCTCATTAAATTGCTGAGCCTGGCTTTGAATTCAAGATCCTCCTGCCTCATCCTCTGGAACCACTGGGATTACAGATGTGCACCACCGTGCCTGGGCTGTGTCATTTAATTCTTAAGCACTATTTAGTAATTTCTTTATCATTCACAAATCCTTGGGGTTGTAGAGTTCTAGTTAAAACTCTCTACATTACAATGTTGTAATTTTGAAATTTGAAATGATGATAGAAATATCATCTTTAATCTAGACAAGTGCATTTACATCTGATGGTTCTCAGTCCCATATTTGAAAGTCCATTCCCCAAATTTACTGAGTTCTTCTCAGCAATCAGGAAAGGAAGACACGACGAGAAGAATTTGACTCTCTTGTTGATAAAATGGCAGGTGAGAGGGTGGTCTCTTGGTGGCCTGGCTTATCAAAGCTCTTCCTATACTCCTGCTCAAATAAAGAGCAGTTTCTATGGGATCGCCTTCATTAACTTTCAATCAGGGTCTTTGCAAAATGTCCCAGGGGTCAGACAATAAAAACATTAATTTGAACATTGCATTATCACAATGATTATTGATCTCTTCATTTAAAGTTTATGTAACATTGGCCAAGCCTTCTACACTCTACATAGCCAAAACCCCTGACAGTGCCATTTGTCATCCACTCTAAGTAAAGAACTATTTTCTAAATAGAAATACAACTTGATTTTAACCTAAAGGTCAATCTCATCGTTGAGGCAGAATTATAAATGAGGCCATCTTAAAAGAGAAAATAATCAACTATTAATTATTTAAAGTGCTTAATGATGCATGGAATTTGTTACATTTCCAAGTGCATTTCTGATTAAGTATGCACAGATGACAAAAGCCCTGGGATCTAAATCAGCTATTAATTTTGAATCAAAATATATTTTAAATTCAGCATGATGAACTTCTTTCTTCAAAACTAAAAAATTTAGAGAAATCTATGCCTTACCTTCACATTTTATTTATGTTTGCACATTTCAATCAAATTCACCTGTCTATATTAGAAAAGAAATAGTATAGTTATTCTTGAAAAAGCTTTAGAATCTCAAAACAAATTTAAATCAATCTTGTTTGAAAGCAAGTAAATTAGCTTTATATAATATTATGTTCAAATCTTTTCAGTAGCAAAATTAGAATAAGTGTAACAAATATGAAAAAGAATGAGGTCACTGTGTTTCAACATTGTACCCTATGTGAATTAGGAAAAGAGTAGACATTTGAAAAACACAATTAACCTTTGAAAAGAAAAATAAGCCACATTCACATTAGGGAATAGGCAAACTTAACTAATGAAAATTTATAGCCCTGTAATGTTTGCAAAGAAAAAATCTCTCTCGTTTGAAATGTCAGAATAATCTCAGATCTCCTATAAAGCAATTTGTTAAAACTTTAAATGGTGATACATATTAGATTTAATAATTGAAAAATACTCAAATAGAATGAGACTACTGAAGTAAATTTGCAAGATGTATCTCTTTTAGTTTCAAACATCTGTTTGTTTTTGTTGATTAAATTATTTATTCACTCTTTTAATCATTTCTTCAGCAAATTGAATGTCTCCTAGTTGGGAAGAAATTGAACCAGACACTGCTTTCACTAAAGCTGAATAAATGAAGCTTCTGCCAATTCCTGCAGAATCTCAGAAGTAAGACCCATCTAAGGAAAATATTTAAATGACAAGGCAAGTGCATTAACAGGTCTCACATGGCATTGACTGTTAGTTATCTCCGATGCCAGTTACTTATATTTCCATTAACACAGCTCTACTTTTGATTCTGGTACAAAACAAAAGCTGTGTTTTCTCAGACTCTTTTGCTTCCAGGTGTGGCTATGAGAAAAAGTTTTGTTGGTTGGATTTAAGGGAAATGTGTCAGATTTCTTGGAAATTATAATAGAGGAATAGGTCTATAGCTTTCTTCCTAAGTGAATGTAGTTGTGATGGCTGAAGCACCTGCAAACATCTTAGACCATGAAGTAACCTCAAAGATTCATGTTGTATTGGCTAACAGAACTCAAAGAGAGATGGTGTCTGCCTCTGTGACAATTATGGAAACTCCAAAACATCCCTGGGCAGATCTGAACTTTGTTTTGTGAAACAGGACAATACTTTACCTTATTTAGGGAGTAGTAAATTAGAGAAAACAGACCCGACTTGGATGTAGTAGTGTATTCAGTTATTATAAGCTTGTACCTTATAACCTTCCACAATACATTCTATGATTCTGGCACACAGAAAATTTAATGGTAGAGAAAATAGTTTTTCTTCCAGCTATATGCCTTGGGAAAATTTTTAATGAGGCATTATTTTGGATTTTCTGTTGGGAAGAGGAATTATGAAGACAGAAAACAGCATGTGAGATGACAGAGAAACAGGATAGCAGGTCATTTGGAGGGAACTGTGAGGATTTTCTCTGTGCTTGAGACAGAAGTACCATGTTTCTGGTTGTAAGTTTTGAGAGGAAGGCTGGAGAGCCGTTATTCAGGGGTGAAGGGACCCATCACTACATGGGTGGACTAGTGGTTTAGGAAGATGCTTGGAAGAGGTGGCAAAGGCTTGGGATTTAAGAAACTGTCACGTAGATCTTTCAGATTTAAATATGCCATTCGAATGTGTTGAAGGATTCCTTTGTATTATGCAGGATTGTGAAGAGCTTTCAATTTTCCATACAAATAATGCCCACCAACACTCATTGCTTAATCTGTGGGTGGCACTGTTTCACACTTTTACTTAGTAGCTTGCTTATTCCTAAAAACCAACCCTACAGTCCTGAGACTAGGGACTATTTTTAACCTGGTTCACAGATGAGTCAATTCTGAAACTCAGAGAGGAAAATTAACTTGCCAGAGATCACATGCCTAGGAGAAATTGGAACAAGGATTTGAATCTGTGCTCTTAAGAACCAAGAAAAATGATCTGTCTCCATGAATAGATCCCCCTTTTCATTTATGTCATAATTAGAAAGGAGGGATGAAATTTAAAGCACTTGTGATTTTTGAAAGACCAAGGTTATCCTGTGATTTTATTCTCTCTCTTTCTAGAAAGAGGCTGACATTCAGAGGTGTGGAGGGACTCATCGAGTACATACTGTGGAACTTACTGTGTTCAACATGTGAATGGAGGCTATTTGTGTCTCTGAAATTTCCTGACCATTGACCTTGAGCAAGTTACTTGGCCTTTCTAAGCCTCCGTTTCCCCACCTGTGAAATAGGGTTCATGACAGCACCTCACCTAAAGCCTGTAGGATTGCTTTCAGGATTAAACTCTAAAATTAAAACTCTGTCACTCCTTTTTTTATTTTTTTAGCTGTAGTTGGACACAATACTTTTATTTTATATATTTATTTTTATGTGGTGCTGAGGACTGAACCCGGGGCTACTCACATGCTGAGCCACAACCCCAGCCCCCTCTGTTACTCCTTTATAAGGATTATTCTGTATTCTGAATGATGAAACCTGTATATGTAAAGCAGCATAACTCCAGGCTGGATCTCCAAACCAGGCAGTTCTCTCTGTAGAGAGGGCAATGAGACAAGAGAGATTACCAGGGGCCAGTTTTAGGCAATTTCCGGAAAGAGGATGGCAGTAGGTCATGACAGCAGGAGGCCTCTGGGATTCAGGACTCATCCTGCCTTTGATGGGAATAACACAAAGTGTATTTAGCAAGGCCCTTGGAGGCCTCTTTCCAGGGGTCAGCACTATATTTTCCTAATCCTCTGGAAATTCTTTATGAGTCAGGAGTACTTTGGGGGATTTGACCATCTGGTTATGTGTGGAGGCATCTGGGCTTGTAATCACCAATCCTTTTATTTGAAAATAACTTACTTTAGAGGTGCAAATAGAGATTTTCAGTTGTATTATTAAAACAACTCTGAAAAGGGAAATTTATGAATCATTTATCAGTTTGAGGCAAGTTGCTTAATATTTAATTTTATTGAAATGAACGTGTTTAAACATAGCCACCTCCCTTGATCGTTAATCTGATGCTGAAGCAGTTCCAAAGTTCGTGACAAGTTTTCCGTCTAAGCCTGAGTTTGCATGAGCCTCCAAGGACCAATATCTTCTCATCACCAAGGCGGGCTGGAGCTTGGGATTTGGGCTTTTTTTTGTAATTAAATACTTACAAGGGGCAGAAGAAGATTGTTCCACGGGAAGAGGAGATAAGGTCTTGATGTGGGAATGGCATAGGTAGAGCTAATGAGAACCATGAGATCTTAGTGCAGAACAGCAGGAGTCTTCCAAATATGACACCTTGTTAACTTTTGGAGAGCAAGAGGATGTGACTCTGGAGTGTCTCTGTCCCTCATCCCTGGTGATTGTTGGAGCATTTATTTGTTCATTCAACACACATTACTGAGCATCAGCAATATTTCAGAAACTGTTCTGGGCACTGAAAAGACAGGGGTGCAGGATTATTGATCCCTAGTAATCAATCAAATGAATACATAGTTTCACACTAAATAGATTCATGGCAGGATAAAAGTGGGATGCTTTGGAGAGCATTCCAACCTGGGTTCCTAGAAAAATCCTGAGGCGAAGGAGGGATGCTGCTTCTTTACTAAAGAGGTTGATTCTGTGGTTTTGAGAGTGAACCAAGCGGGAAAAGGAGGGAGGGAGGGCGTATATAGAGGGACAAACATGGAAGAATCTATCTAGTGCCAGTTTCCATTTCCTATAAATTAAACCCAAAGGGGTCTCATGCTTTGTACTTCCATGTCATGCACATACATGGGAGCAGATAGCAACTTAGTGACCTCAGTTAGGGTATGAAGACGGGTGGGGGGGGAAGCTGTCAGGTGGTGCTCACATGGATTGGCCAGTACATGCAGGGCCAGGGCAGGTCTCAGGGATGCCAGCAAGAATAAGCTCCAGTGAGCTGGAGCATTGCACTAAAAGTGAATAGTCCAGTCCACACTGCCCAAGTCTACTAAGGCCTACATTACTTTGGGCTACCATAATGCAAATCAGGATCTCAATTTTTGTGAAAATAAGATGTTTTGGTTTCTTTCTTGAAAGGAGAGGAAGCTGGCAAACCAGTTGCCTTGTTTTTTTTCCTGTCCATGAACTGCAGTGAAAAGCTAGAGTAGGCAGTTCCCACTGTGGCTCAGCAACAAAGCACCCAGATATTGCTAGGCAAAATTCTAGAAACCAGAAGAATATCTTTGCTGTGCCCATTGTACAATGGTGATCCCCACATCTCACAGTTTGCAGATTCATTACTCCAGAAGTAATACATTTCTTTACTGACTAATCTGAAGACAGAAGGAGCCCCAATGACCAGGTGGTAGCCCCACATTTGAGTTCCATGGGACATTTAGGATTTTCTCCAATAGAAACATTCCTGTTTGTTGGGAAATAAGGACTCCAACTCAGTCTGTTAGGAGACATAAACCTCAAATTCTTGAGGCACTGCTTTAGTCTCTGAGGACACACTAGATTGCCTTGTAGAGGGCAGGACCCCATACCTTGCTGGTATTGTTCTCCAAAGAGACCTCTTATCTGAGCTTTTAGAGGTCACTACACAATTCTGCTAGACCAGTTCTGAACGAAACAGCTGTGTGAGCCCAGCATATTTTGGGGCCATGTGTTAATTTTTATCTCTCTTTTGCCATAAAATGTGCCCAGTGCTCTAGGGCTCCATGATATGTGGTTGCCGTATTCACAGAGCATACATTTCATGGGTCTCCAGTGTAGTGTTGCTGAAGCATTGTAGGTGAGGAGGCAAACCATCTGCAATCATGTTGCACTTACAAATTATGTCTTGATTCCAATAATATGCAAATGATTCTAATGATGCACTTACAAATTATGCATTGATTCTCTGTCAATTGGGCATTGGGAGTCTTCCCAAAATGGTATCATTTGAAGCAGAGGTTTCAGTGCAAAAAAGGGGGCTTTGTTAGCTTTTCTTCACTGTGACAAATATCTGAGAAAATCAGCTTAGAGGAAGAAAGATTTATTTTGGCTCATGGTTTCAGAGGTTTTAGACTATGGTTGGCTGGTTCCATTGCTCTGGGCCTGAGATGAGGCAGAACATCATAGCAGAAAGGCATGTCGTGGAAAGCTGCTCACTTGATGACAGCAGGGAGAGAGAGAGAGAGAGAGAGAGAGAGAGAGAGAGAGAGAGAGAGAGAGCAAGCGAAAGGTGCAGTGAATAGTGTTAACCCTTCCAGAACATGTCCCTAGGGACCTACTATCCCCAAGTAGTCTCACCTCTTACAATTTCCACCATCACCCAATAGTTTATTCAAATTACAAATCCATAAAATAGATTAAGTCACTGATGAGGTAAGAACCCTCATAATCCATTAATTTCTTCAAAGTCCCCTTTACTGCAAGGGGGGGGGGGTGCTTTGGTCCAAAAAGACCTGACCAAAACAACCTGACAAAACAACACAAAGAAATGAAAGTTTATTTTGGCTCACTCTTTCAGAGGGTCAGTTGATGGCCAGAGAACTCCATAGTTCTGGGCCCAAGATGAGGCAGAACATCATGGTGCCAGGGTGTGGCAGAGGAAAGCAGCTCAGGACACGGCAACCAAGAAGCAAGAAGAAAACTCTGCTCACGAGGGACACAATATAAACCTCAAAGTCATGTCCCCAGCGATCCACCTCTTTCAGCCACACTCTACCTGGCTATAATTACTACCCTGTTAATCTTTATTAGTCGACCAGCCCACTGATTAGGTTACACTTCTCAATTTGATCATTTCCATCTTAACCATCATAACAGGTACTAAGCCTTCAACACATGAGATATTGGCAGACATTCTATATCCAAACCATAATAGAGGCAATGCCTCTCATCTGGAATATCTGTTAATGAAATTTATTCATTTTTTGGACCTGCTGGTGCTTCATTCTAAATATAAAAGTTTCATTAAATAATGAATTACTTTTTATCTGGAACAAAGGATTTTAAAAGATAATGGGGGAGCCCAGCAGCTTGGGAGTCTAAGCCAGGGTGATCACATGTTCAAAGCCAGTCTCAACAACTTAGCAAGGCCCTAAACAACTCAGTGACACTATATTCCTAGATAAAATATTTTGAAAAATGGTTGGGAATGTGGTTCAGTGGTGAAAGCACTCCTGGGTTCAATCTCTGGTAACAAAAACAAAGAGGACAATTAGGGTAACTATGTTCACAAACTTCCCAGAGTTTCTTCTCTGATGAAGTTTTTCTCATCAATTACCATAGCAGGGAAGATCTGATATCTCTTCTATAGTTGCAGGTTAAGACTTTGTCCAAGTTCAAAAAGCCATTCCAGAGTACAAAATAGTAGCTCCAAGAGTCCTATGTAAAACTTTGACTTCCAAGTCATGGGAGACAGTTCATGTCATTGAATTGTCCCTTCCAGGGACTGTAACAGTCCACAGCAAAAATGACTGAGTGTATAGCAGTGACCAAATGACTGAGATTCAACTTTTACCATCTATTGATAAACTTAGTGACTATAACTATCAATCCTATAGAATAAAGTTAACATTCTGGATTTGTCCTCCTGGCACTTACCTAAATGTGAAATGCATTTGCTTGTTTACGTTGATTGGTGAATTACACAGGAGAAGAGATCTACATTATGCATTTGACGCACTGTGGGCACTTTGGTATTGATAGATTACCATGACTGCCATCACCACCACCACAGCTACTACTACTACATATACACACATACACAATGGATTAGTCTGCTTTCTGTCATTGTGGCCAAAGTAGCTGACATGAACAAGTTAAATGAGAAAAGCTTTATCTTGACTCATGGTTTCACAGTTTCAGTCTATGGTGAGCTGCCTCCATTTCTTTGGGCCTCAGTTATATTAGACCATCATGGAGGAAAAAAATGGAGGAAGAAAGCTCCTCAATTTATGGCAACCTAAAATCAGAGACACAGAGAAAAAGGAAAGGGCCAGGGACAATATATATTTCTCAAGGGCATGCCTTGAAGAGACCTACTTCTTCCAAACCTCCTTCACCTGTCTACATTTTCTGTCACCTCTCAGCTATCAATGGGTCAATTCATTAATGAGGTCATAGTTTTTATGATCTAACAACTTCCCCAAATCCTCGCCTCTAAATATTGTCCCACTGGGGACCAAACCTTCAACACATGAGTCTTTGTGGGCAATTCCTATCTAAACTATAACATACAGAGACTATAGCTGCATATAGGCATTTATACACATTGTTTTATGA
Organism: Urocitellus parryii; assembly: GCF_045843805.1. Taxonomy (NCBI): domain Eukaryota; kingdom Metazoa; phylum Chordata; class Mammalia; order Rodentia; family Sciuridae; genus Urocitellus; species Urocitellus parryii. The sequence goes on from NC_135533.1 coordinate 107,356,482, forward strand.
CTTTATTTATATAAAGATAAATATGATCCATGTTGACCCATTTTCATTTTCTGCTTCTGATTTTATTTTAAAGACATTAAAATGTTTTCATAGGTCCCTAAAAGTGACCTGTCCTCTGCTCGTGTAAATTAGCCTTACTATACCTCAAGAAGCTGTTAAATGTGAGAGTTAAGCACATGAATTCCAGGGCTGAAAGCCTAGGTTTGGATCCAGTTATGCCATTTGCAGTGAGTACCTAGGTAAGTTACATGGCTACCCTCAGCTTCCTTATCTGTAATTTGAGGTTAGTCACATTACCTACCTGCTGCATTATTGCAGGCATTAAGGAAGTTCTTGCTTATAAGGCAAACAATGTATCTCTTCATCAATAATCTGATTTCCACCACTTTCTAGGCACATAGGATAAGTGTAATCTCACCCACTTGAGGTTAGACATGGACATGTGACTTTATTTATGTAAGGAAATATCAATGAAAGTAATAGGTATCACTTCTCGGTAGAAGCATTTGAATATTGATCTCAACTCTGCCTTGCTTCTCATCTGCCCCATAGTTGAAGAAAGGAGTTGAAAAGTTGCAAGCTGTGCTTAGGATACAGTTTGAATGTGTCCCCCAAGAGTTCATGGTCTGGAAGTTTAGTCCCTAGTGTGGTAATATAAGAGGCGGTGGAATCTGGAAAAGGTATAGCCTTGTGGAAATCAATTAGTTCCCTGTCCTCACAAGAGATTGATGCTGCTCTCCTTAAATGAGTTTTTATTTTTTTATAAGACACCAAGTTGTTACGGAAAAGCAAGACTGACCCACATTTTCTGGCTTCCTGTATCCCTGTGTGATTCCTCTTCTACCACAAGGCCATCTACTCAGAGTCCCTCTCCAGAGAACAAACAATTGGGGCTGCTGGAATTGAATCTAAGGTCTCCAAAAATGTGACCAAAATAAACCTCTTTTTAAAATATGTTACTCAGTGTCAAGTGTTTTTACGGCAACAGAAAACAGATTCATACAAAGTTAAGATAAAATGTAACAAGAGTAAAAAATTAAATTCATGAATAATTGTTGGATTAAGTCACTGAGATATTAGGGATACTTGTCATCTAGCCCATTCTGCTTAATGCAGTATAAGAAACTACATGAACAGAACCTGCAACATAACACTCAGTAAATATTTTACATATTAGGAAGCTGAGATTTGTGGAATATGAATAATTTGCTTTGAAGACTGATAACATAGATTAGTGTGTGTGTGTGTGTGTGTTTCTATTTGAGTAAACTTAGGTAAGTCATTTAATAGCTCTGTCTCAGTTTCCTTGTCTGTAATATAAGGTTAATGATCATATAAAATTTAATAGCTTAAAGTGAATGTTTGGTATGAATAAAAATATAAAGCACAACAATATAGATAATAAGTATCCCATTTGCTGTTGTTGTTGAATTCTCTGTGTAAAAAACTCTGGTATTTATTTACATGAAGATGCAAATATAATGACAGTCTTAAGTTCTAAGACTATTTATCTCCTCATCAGAGAGGCACCAACAAAAATAATAAAGTAGTGTGCTGACGGCTATGAGAAAGGTGCAAACAAGATAATTTGTCTTAGGAAAGCTATAACAAAATGTCCTAAATCTGAGCAAAATTAAAATGATACCATGTGTACCCTGGAACTTAGTAGGATATCTTAGGTTTGGATAAACAGCATAGAAAAAGATATATAAGATGAAGAGAAAAGGATATATAAGTGGAGAGAAGGATATATAAGATGGATGGATATATAAGATGGAGAGAAGGGCAGGTAGGAGCCTGAGATGGTGCTAGTACTGGCAGGTTGTGAGAATTCAAATAAGAGAGGGGCCTTGGCTGGACATGTATGTTGGTATCCTCGTGGGGAAAGGACTCCACCTCAAAGTTTCCATTGTTATTTGTCCTCACCTTGGACAGGCAAGCTGCTATACCCACTTGGGAGATATGTGTAGGTAACACTATTCTAGAATCAAGAGGGTCTTTGGCAGTTGAGATTTTCCTGCAACAAGGGAGAAAAGGAGAGGAAGGTTTAGGTAGGTTTCAGAGCCTGTTTCATCCTAAGCTCAAAAATTGTTATAATCACTGTCCATTCTTTTGTGTTCTGCATTCCACCTTCTAACTCATATCCTCTTGCCTCTCAACTTCACTCTCCAAAGATTCCATGTGGTAGTATGCCTGCCCCTAGTTCTTCCCAGTTCCCTCTTGATATCTTGATATCCTGTGAGTTTCCTGAGGGTAGAGATAATGTCCTTTTTTGTTCTTTATTGCATATCCAGTACTTAGCACCATAAGGAATGCAATATGTATTTGCTGAAGGAAACCCTAAGTAAACAGGTTCTTTCTGTACTAGATCTACTTCTACTTCCAATTTTTTTTTCTCCACAGAGAACACATCTGGTGATGCAAATTCCTGTATCAAAACTCATTAGTGGCTCCCTATGGCCCCTGGAATTTAGACTTGACTTCTTTTCCCAATTTGCAATGCCTTCATCACTCCAAAATCATTATATTTTTCTAATTCTCCTGCAATACTGCAACATGAAACTCATCCTCCCTTAACCCAACCTAGAAGTCATAGATGTCTCTTAGGAATCACACTAGTTAAGACTTGAAGACTTCTTTGACTTCAACGTAATGGCTAAGGTGTTGAGATTATAGGAAATTTGCTGTGGAAGCCAGCTCTCCATTACTGTAAGAAAGATCATACTGAGATTATAAGGAGAAAAGGTTCATTTGGGTTCACAGTTTTGGAGGTGCTACTCTGTGATTGGTTGGCCCCATTTTTGTTGGGTCTGTGGTAAGGAAGCACATCATGCCAGCAGTGTGTGGTATAACCATTCACCTCACAGCCAGAGTGTAAAAGAGAGGAAGAGGAAGGATTGGGTTTCAGTGTCCTTTTCAAGGGCATGTCCCCAATGACCTAACTTCCTTCCAGTGGGCCCTACCTCTTAAGGGTTCTTTTACTGTCCAATAATGCTACTGGTTAGAGATCAATCCTTTTGCACATGAGCCCTGTGGAGGTGGCGGGCACTGGGCACTTATCAAAATTATAGCACTTGTCCAGGAAATCAAAGAAGAGGGAAATTATAAACCCAAGCAGTGACGCCAGGTCCCAGCTTAGGCTTGTCACTGAAATGAGCAATGATAAGAAAAAGTTCAGGTGTCCTTACAATACCTGTATATTCTTAATGCATATTCCGGTCAATCAAATACAGATTTAATATCACTCATCTGTTGAAGTCACTCTTAACTACTCTCCAATATATATTTTTATATGGACTTTGAAGGCCTCATTATATGCCTATAATCTACCTGTCCAGTTTCACTTGCTCTGTTTACCCTCAAATAACTCTTAGGAATGTTGAGTTAAACCAGGCACATGTGCTGTACACGGCTCTGCTCTTTCTCTCAGCTCATTTAGTTTCTTTTACTTGAAAGTCTCTTTATTTTTTGATGGTGTACCATTTTATCAGTCCTTTAGGGCCCACCATAAAGCTTCCTGCCTTCAACAAAGCCTTGGATACTTCCTTTTTCCAATCTAGAAGTAGTCCCCTAAAATTTCATTTCTACTTCTCTAATTAATATTTTATATTTTCTGTATCATTAAATAATATCCTGTAAGCTGTGAATCATTTGAAGTCAAGGACAGCACCACTGGAATGACTACAGACTTCATAACTAAAAGTCTACTAAATTTAAGAGATTTTTATCCTTCCTGGACTGCATGGTGCTCTTGGGTCCTGCTGATGCTGTACTCTCTACTCACTGGAAATATTCCCAGTGGAGTCATCTATACTTCCTCAATTCATATTGTTTCTTGTACTTATTAAAATCTGTTATGTTCATATCAGAATGTCTTTTCAAATTGAAACAGCTTTTACCTTCCTAGGTCAATGACTATTTCTTTTTCCAAAGCTTATTCAAATTTTGGAATAGCATTTGATGCCACTGTCCACTCCATCCATTGTGAGGTACCGTCTGGCTTTTGGGTTCTGTGATGCCACATTCTCTGTGGTCTTCTTCCTACCAAACTAGTTGCTTTTCTTTTAGTGTCTTTGCTTTTTGCTCTCCTGGGATCAGTTAGAAAGGTTGGAAGTTTCTTGGGATCAATTGAAGACCCTTTTATTTCCTGTATCTATATTTTTTCTAAGTTGATGTCATTAGATCCGATGACTGCAAGGAGAAAAGACCAAAAGCATTATATTATTCTGAATTCACATAACCCAATCCACTAGAATAGTTTAGGAAACCTTTTTCTGGCTGTGCCACAACCTTGGCTCCACTCTAGGGCTGGTGAGGTCTTTAATTTAGAAAGTCATGCTCTCTACAACTCAAGAGTTAAAGGTCCCATTTGATGGCAGACCTACATAGACCTAATTGGAGAAATAAATGGCACTTTTAGTAGTGCCAAAGCAGACATAAATATTTGTCCTGGATGGCTTCTCTTGGGCCCCGTTCTCCCACACAGTGGCTTGAGCATTGCTCTGGCAGCAGCCCATCACTTTGAAGAAGCTCTACACTTTGTTAATACTAGAAAAATTCTGCTTTTGGCACAGGCTGGTCTTTTCAAATCATGCAAATTAAATAAAATGTTCATTACATTTATGGCATTTTCACAACTACTTGCAGAAATGTGATTACTTTGGGGAGCTGATGGCACTGTTATCACTTAAAAGATTATAACTGTCAGGTTACCTAGAACTTGGGGTTATAAAGTAGATTATCATTAGAATTTTAAAACTAACTCTTACTATGTGTTTAGGAGAGAGGCTATTATGTTTCACAATTTTAAGAAAAACAAATGGGTTTATAATTGCAAATTAAGCTACACAAAGAATGCCTTATTAGACCCTTACAAAGGGTCTGCTATATATAAAAGAATAATTTAAGAAATTAACTAAAACAAAAATGTTGCACAGATTTTTAAAAAAAAAATATTTGTAGTTGGACAAAATACCTTTATTTTATTTTTTATTTTTATATGATGCTGAGGATTGAACCTAGTGCCTTGCATGTGCTAGGCAAGCACTCTACTGCTGATCCACAACCCCAGCCCCATTGTACAGATTTTTAATTGCCAACTTAATCACCTATTTTAAGCACATTATATCTCAGAAATCTCTAATGTCTTTATTCTTATCACATTCTGGTGGATTAGAGAGAAATCATTTAGATAAAAGCCACTGAATAGTTTTCCAAGGTTCAACAACAGCTAAAACAACAAGACAAAACAAACCCCTCAGGTGGTTTTAATAATATTCACCTGGTGTCTGTGGGTGCACAGTATGTGAATGCTGGCATCAACCACTACTTGTCAGCTGTAAGTGGAATTGCTGGGGCAGTGGGAGGATAGTAATCTCTGGGCTTCATTCAGTTACAAACCTGTTGGAACTCCAACTGAAAAGGCATCCTTGTGAGTCACAGTATAAACACAGAGCCTGCTAGTGAAGTAAATGTTATTGTTTATATAGATTCTAGTTGTGACTAGCATGCATTCAGGCAAAGATACAGATTTTGGAATAGATGGGTGGTTTGGATATGAGACACATATTAACATTGTAATTTGTTCCAAAAATTTAAATTTTCTCTGTGCCTAAATTTTCCCTACCATGACATAGAGATGCAGTAGCACTAGCAAGACCCTAGCAACTCATGTGATACAGGACTGAAGTATAGAGCAAAGGAAATATTCTCCAGAGCTCACTCTTCATCAAGGCAGTTAAAGAAAACCTGCCAAGTCACAAATGAGCAGAGAAGAGAAGAGAGAATGCGTCCCAGAATCACAAAAGTGCTGAAAGATCCCAGGTAATTCATACTACTTACAGTATGTTTTATCTTTTCAAATGCAAGAAAGAGAAACATCACTTTTTTTTTCTCTGAGTTTTTCATTCCAATACCTAAGGCCAAAGAAAAATTAATATCTTATCGAAGATGTACTACTATTATATTCAGAATTCTTTGAAATGTTCTGATTAATCTGACCACTACTGTGAATTTTGTATTCTACTTAATCATATATATATATATATATATACTTTGTTTTTCAGATATAATTCTTCAAATTAGTAGCAAACTTGTAAGATTTGACTTCATCCTTCCCCTAAAGCTTTGGGAAAGACACAAATTTCACAAATTTTATTCTTTTAGCTTTTCAGACTTCCTCTCCACCACCATCCTGGATTAAAGCCATGTGCCCACAGGGTTTATATTTCCATATTTGAGAAGTGCTGTGTGAGAAGATTTCTAAGTTTCCTCCTAGTTCTAAATTCTGTGCAGTTCATGTGTGGAGAAAACATTAAAATAAAGCCCACAAGAAGATTAATGCCTTAGTGGAAAGATGCAATTTAAAGGATCACTTAAGCTGGAAATGAAGGTGGATAGGGAGTAATTAACACCAACAAATTGCATCCTCTCAGATGGGATAACCAAGGGATATTCCTACAGTAAGTCTGGTTGCCTTGGTTATGACCTGAGAAAGTAAAACATGATCACAAGTTTTGTTTTGTTTTGTTTTGCCCATAAATTGGGATGGATAATCTTGAAGGAAATGCATATATCATCTCCCAGGAAATTACAATACAAAGAGAAGCAAAACTGGCTTAACCGTGCACATAATTTAAAACAAATTTTGTCTTATGAATAGCGCAAAGCTAATTGTTGATGACTGACATGTTTGTTAATCCTGTCTTCTACACTAAATTTTCTTTTCCCTAACAATGAGTTAGAGAATGTTATCTGCTAATGAAAGAGAAATGAAAGTAGGCAGTCTTTGAATATTTTATGGTTTGGAATATAAACCAAATGAAACTATGCTTATAGTATCAGTACTACCATAGAGAAAGTAGGGCATGTGAGAGAAGGCTGTAAACTCAGCCTCAGTTATTGGGCTGTGAGAAAGGATGGAATTATTCATAAAAGACAGACCATGGGTTGAAATCTGAGAGAATTTGTAGGAGGCAATCATATTTTTATTACCTTTCCATAAAAGGAAACAGAATATTAAAACTGTGTAAGAACTCTTTTTCAAAGAACTTGGAAAGCCTGTCATATTTGATGAAGTCTAACTATTTATTTAAATAGGACTGTTGGAAGAAGCCTATAGAAAAACAAACAAACAAACAAACAAAATAAGCATGAAGCCAGAAAGATGACATCAGAAATCATACAACCTAAGTAGGTGTCTATTTATTTGATTTTATCTTCAAGTCAATAAAGAAAAGGAATTGAACGAGTTGAAAAAAGAAAGAAAGAAGGAAAAGTTTGTCATTAGATTGATCACTTGGGAAACACAGAAGATTATTTCAGTAAAGGGCAGGAGAATTTAGAAGTTTTGAGACCAATCTGAAGATATTTTTAGCATCTAGGCAGGTATAATGGTCATAATTAAAAAGCTAAAAAGCCAAAATATGGAGCAAATTCAGAGTTCAAATTTCCAATTCAACTTCAGCCCAAATTTTCATGAGTCTAAAAATGAATTTGAAAACTTGGTATACTCATAAAATTTAACTGTATTGAGGAATAGAAATTATGAAGTATAAAAGCACAATACAGAAAATTTACTATGGAAAGCAGTATGAGGATGCCTCAGAAATTTTGAAATGGAACCACCATTCGACCAGTTATTCCACTCCTGAGAACTTAAAATCAGCAGACTGCAATGATATTCCACATCAATGTTTACAGCAGATCAATTCACAATAGCTAAGCTATGGAATCAACCTAGATGTTCTTCAACAAATGAATGGATAAAGAAAATGTGGAATATATACACAATGAAATATACTCAGCTATAAAGAACAATATGATTATGACATTTGCAGGTAAATGGATGGAACTGGAGAATCTCATGCTAAGTGAAATATACCAATTCTAAAAAACTGAAGGCTAAAAGTTTTCTCTGATATTTGGATGCTAAATCATAATAAAGGAGAGGGGGAAGGAAGAATACAAGTATTTTGAATTAGACAAAGGGGAATGAAGAAAAGGGAGGGGGAATGGGAACAGGAAAGATACTAGAATAATTCAGACATTACTATTTGATGTGCATAATTACATGACCAATGTGATTCTACATCATGTGCAACCAAAAGAATGAGAAGTTATATTCCACACATTATAATGTGTCAAAATACATTCTACTATCATGAATAACTAATAAGATCAAATAAAAAATATATAAAAAAACACAATATAGATTGTTCTGAAAATGTTGAAAGACAGACTACGGGCCCCAAAGAGGATTTACCAAATGATTCAAGTTTGTGTGAGGTTCTGTAATAAGCAAATCCAATCTGTGGTCATAGAAATGGAACAATGCTTTCTTAGAGGGAGAGGATATGTAGGAACATCCTAGGTCTTAATACATTAGTAGTTAAGTTTTACATCTGTATCTATCTCTATATTTTTTCAAAATGTATCAGTTTTTACTTGCTTTCTATGTGTTTTGCTCTGTGGACATCAGTGACAGTGAATGGGAGAGCAGTGTCCAAAATTAGGGTCCCTGATGACTTCATGGCTGTGGCATGTTTGGTGCCTGGGGAAGTTTCTATGCAAAGGTGTAGGATGCCTAGTTGCTATGGTAATGCCTCCTCATGGATGAGGAGCCTCTGTGCTGGAGTCTTAAAAGCGTAGCCCTTGATCTTAGGCACATATCTCCTATGAATACCGTAACTCTTTTGCTAGACAATCACAATGTTTCACCTGCTCTGCTGCTCCTGAACCTGCCTACATAAACAATGGACTATCTTGAGAGCTACACAAAACTCCTAACATTACAGTGCAACTGTAGAATATAATGGAGGGATAAAGCTGCATAATGTTGCTAACTTTGTAACTTTCATGAATACAAAAAAATAATGCTTGCATAGACTTCAATCTGATTAATGATACATATATAATAAAGATTGCTGGCATAATTCTTTAGACCCGCTTCTCTATCAGAGGTGTGCTCCACCCAATTCTAGCTGTTATCTTAAAAAATCTGCTCGAGTCTTTATTTTTCTAATCTCCCATGGCCCCATCGACAAGCTCAAGATTGAGTAGGTAGGTAGTGCACAGGTAGATAATAAGTAGATAGAATGCAACAGTTTTTGTTCAAAGCATATAAGGAACTTCAAACACCAATGAAATGACAGATAATCTAACAGGAAAAAAATAATAAAATACTTAAGCAAGAACATCATAAAACAGGTTATCCAAATCACTGACATTTTGGGAAGGTACTCAACTTTATTAGTCTGAGTGTTTTAGTCAGTATTTATTTATTTATTTATTTTTGGTAGCAGTGACCAAAAGACCAGACAAAAGCAATTTTTGAGGAGAAAAAGTTTATTTGGGGCCCACCGTTTCAGAGGTCTCATTCTATACACTATCAACTCCAATGCTCTGGGCCCAAATGGAGGCAAAACACTAGGGAAGAAGTGTGTGGTAGAGTGAAGAAGCTCAGAAAATGGCTATCAGGAGACAGAACTCTCTTTTTACCAGTGTCAGAATATAAATCTCAAAGGCATGCCTCCAGTGTCCTACCTCCTCCAGCCACACCCTACCTGCCTACAGTCACCACCTAGTTGATCCATTCAAGTGGGTTAATGTACTGATGAAACAAAGATTTTCATAATCTTATCATTTCACTCCTAAACTCCCTTGAATAGTCTAGCCATGAGCTTTTGGAGACACCTCATATCTAACCATAGATTAAAGAAATATAGATTAAAACCACAAATGAAAAATCACTTACATTCCGGAATGAATATATAAGATAAAATGAAAAATACCAAATGTTGGTGAGATTGTATAGCAGCTAGAATCAAAACTCTCCTACATTCCTGGTGTCACCATATCTTGTTACAAACCTTTTGGAAAATTCTCTATCAGTGTTTACTGAAACTGAACAGACACCTCCTCAATTCCACTCATGGAGTGATACTAAATAGAACTATGCACATATGTTCATGAAAAGACTGGTGCTAGAATGTCTGTAGGAGCACTGTTCAAACTGGAATCCATCCTAGTGTCCATTAACAGTAAAACAGGCAATTAAGTTGTAGTATATTCACATTTGAATACTGCATAGCCATGAGAACCAGAGAGGAGTCTCACCAACAAAATGTTGAATGAATAAAGCCAGAGAAAAAAGATGGCAAGCTGAATGGTTCCAAATGCATGAAATATAAAAACAGATAATGTGATCTGTGTTGCTAGAAGGCAGGATAGTAGGTACCTTAGGGGAGATGGCAACTGCTGATTGGAAGAAACACAGGGGGAAGCTTCTAAGTCATTGGAAGCTCTGACAGAGTGCCAGTCACACAGGTAGGTGTGTCAGTCTCCGCACATTCATCTGGTTCTACTCTTAAGAAACATACACTTTACTATACTCATGATACACTTCAAAACTTCTCAGAAGAGAATACAAAATGCATATTCATCAATCATTTTATATTCAGAAGTTACTCCATATACCTCTCACCCTTTTTTTTTTTTTTAAAGTGGGAATTAAAACCAGGGGTGCTTAATCACTGAGTCACATTCCAGCCTTTTTATAATTTTTTTTTCTTTTGAGACCAGGTCTAAGTTTCTGAGGTCCTTACTAAGTTGCTGAGGCAGGCTTCAAACTTGCTGTGCTCCTGCCTCAGTCATCTAGTTGCTGGGATTACCATGGGCAGCTCCAAATTTCTCCTTTGAGGAACCTTAAATACTTGCCTTGAACCAGCTTCTCCACTAGCATGCTGGGTCTCTTTGGGCTGCTTCTCCTCCCGTCTTCTAATTATTACTTTTTAACTTGAAGTAGAGGCATTCTAAGAAATCTGGGAGGTTTTTATTCTTTTTCTGTTTTTTTTTTTTTTTTTGCATGATTCCCTTATAGAATCAAGGTTTAAAGAATTAAATTCTTTACCTCTTCCATAAAAAAAAAAAATCACTCTGCAACCCTTATGTCAATCTTCATTTGCTACTTTTACTTACTCTTCATTTAGCAATTCTTGCTCCCTGCTATCTCAACACACGCATGACTGTCCTATACCAGCTACTTATCCAGCTCACTAATAGTGCCCTACCTAATTCCTCATCTCATTGAATAATTCATCTGCAGCCTCCTCATGCTTCTGAGATACATAATTTGCCCTCTTTGCTTCTGGGACACTGTGTTTTCAATACTACTTAATCACTCAAGTTTCAACACTTTCTGATTTTTTTTCTATTTTCTCCAAACATCTGGTCAGTATGAAATCTATAAGGACTCAGTGTTGTTGTTTTCCTCCCTGTTGATTCAATTTTTGATTAATTAAATCTTATAAACCTCCTTCACACTTGATCTTCTCAGTTTTCTTGCTCATTGCTGACATGGCTGATATTTCTGTATAACAGTGAGCAGGGTATTTATGACGGCCCCCTGTGTTACTTCCAATCTGCCTCTGTGGATAGGGGCAGAAGGAGTAGGAGGTGGGCAGGAAGAAGATATGAGGCAAGAGAGGACCGACAGCAATTTTGGCTGACTCATGCAGTGCTCTGGATCTAGATCAACCCTTGAAAAGTCTTCCCTTGAGCTGAGATGGTGCCATGGTTTGGATATGATTTGCATCCCAATGATTCATTGTTGCATGGGACTTTTAAGAAGTATTGCTTAGTGAAAATCAATTGGTTCATTAAGGACAATAATCTCAGAAGGGATTAAGGTATTATTCATGGGGCCCTGAGTTAGTTCTCAAGATATTGAATTATTACAGAAGAGGCCCTCTCCATCCTCTGGCTTCCTGAATTGACATGCAATCTCTCCCTCTCAGACTCACTTCCACCACCATGACACCATTTGCAACAGGGCCCTGCTCACAGCTGAGGAGTGCCAACACCACGTCCTTGACACTCCAGAACTGTGAACCAAATTAAAGTATCTTATTAATAAATTCCCCAGCCTCAGTTTTTTTGTTATAGTAAATGGAAATGGGATAATACAGAGATGGTCAGATTATTTTTGTCCTCATCTTGATCACCAGCACACTGAGGCTGGGCTATCTGTAGCAACCCTCAAAGGTTCTGATAGTGGGGATTCTTTTTTTTTTAATTTATTTTTATTGGTTGTTCAAAACCTTACAAAGCTCTTGACATATCATATTTCAAACATTAGTTTCAAGTGAGTTATGAACTCCCATTTTTACCCCAAATACAGATTGCAGAATCACATCTGTTACACATTCACATTTTTACATAATGCCATACTAGTGACTGTTGTATTCTGCTGCCTTTCCTATCCTCTACTATCCCCCTCCCCCCCATCTTCTCTTTCTAGCCCATCTACTGTAATTCATTTCTCTCCTTATTTTTTCTTCCAATTCCCCTCACAACTTCTTTTATGTAGTTTTTTATAACAGTGAGGGTCTCTTTCCATTTCCATGCAATTCCCCTTTTCTCTCTCTTTCCCTCCCATCTCGTGCCTCTGTTTAATGTCAATCTTTTCTTCCTGCTCTTCCTCCCTGCTCTATTCTTAGTTGCTCTCATTATATCAAAGAAGACATTTGGTATTTGTTTTTTAGGGATTGGCTAGCTTCACTAAGCATAATCTGCTCTAGTGCCATCCATTTCCCTGCAAATTCCATGATTTTGTCATTTTTTAGTGCTGCATAATACTCCATAGTGTATAAATGCCACATTTTTTTAATCCATTCATCCATTGAAGGGCATCTGGGTTGGTTCCACAGTCTAGCTATTGTGAATTGTGCTGCTATGAACATCGATGTGGCAGTATCCCTGTAGTACGCTCTTTTAAGGTCTTCAGGAAATAGACCAAGAAGGGCAATAACTGGGTCAAATGGTGGTTCCATTCCTAGCTTTCCCAGGAATCTCCATACTGCTTTCCAAATTGGCCGAACCAATTTGCAGCACATTCTTCATTTGAAGGGGGATCTTGGCAGCTCATCACAGTTAAAACGTTATCAATGGTGCCCTATTACTTACAATCCATAAGTTAAGCTCCTTAGTACAGAATTCAAAAGTGCTCTTTGCCTGATGCAAATACTCTTCTTGTGTCACTTTTCCCAGACCCTATTTTTAAGGCCTTTTTTTTGGACATCATGCTGAATTGTTCAGTGTTCATTCCATCAGACACATACTTTCTCATCTCTGTGATTTACTTCTGATTGCCTTTGGCTAAAATCTCCTATTCAATCATTTCCTTATCTCAACAATCACCTTATCCTTTAAAGTTCAGCTCATATCTCCTCTGTCCAAAGTGTTCCCTGGTATTCCCAGCTTGACACCACTTCTTCCCACTCTTCTCCAAGTGACACTTATATGGCTCTTAGTCACAGAATAATAACAATATGGATAGCTCTTATGTTTACTATAATTATTGATTTTGACATTATTGTTTTTGAAATTGAATAGGATCCTTCTGTTTCCCATGGCACAGTAAGTTCTGATCAGTTCCTGATTGTGTAAGGGACATTGATTTCCTATTTCTTTTACTGATCCCAAAGTTCCCTAACTGTCCAGCATAATTTGCATGTTCAGAAGGATCCAACCCAATGTTTGGTTTATGAAAGCCAGGGAAGCGTAATTCTCTAAGCGATTAAATGAATAAGTAAATGCCATCCAATAAAGTGACACAAAATGGACTTCTCTCCTGTTCTGCTACTGACAAGGCAGAGAAGACTCTGTAAGAACACACTGAGAAACTGTAAGAAGGTATGATCGAATGTCACCTCTTAAGTCTATAGTTTCCAAGAGCATTATACATGTTTGTCATAGTCTTCATAAAAGCAATCACTAGAATACTCTAGAAAAGAAATTTGAAAGTGCCTAAATGAGATGGGCCCAGGGGCACATAACTTAAGCCCAGGAAGGAGGACTGCAAGTTTGAGGCCAGCCTCCTGAATTCAGCAAGACCCTGTCTCAAAACAAACAAACAAACAAACAAGTGGGAATGTAGCTTAGTGGTGAAGTGCCCTGGGTTTAATTCCCAGCATGAAAAACATTTAAAACATAAAAGTGCCCAAACGCGTCTCCACTGCCATTTTTTTTTTAAGTAAAACAAAATGTGGGCCAAGATACAGGTTAAGTTTTTCTTGCTCTCCTGTAATCCCTGAAACAATGAGGAAGAATATCCATGTGGAAAAAGACGTGCTTAATTATAGAGGGCAGAGTATTTCTAATTTAATGAGTTAAAATATCCTTTCACCTTTAATATATAAAATTCTACTAATTTGCTTAGTGGATCTTTTAACTGACCTTGAATAAAGAAGTAACAGCTTAGTCTCTTGAGCACAAAGAATACATTTCATGTGTGTAAGTCTGTTTGCCTTTTTTTTTTTTTTTTTTGCTTTTAAGCCCACAAACTCTCCTACTTTACCTCTGGGAATGGAGTCTTATAACATGATAGGTAGATGTTAACATTATTAAGTAATGAGAAAGCATGGGGATTTAGAGAAAAATGAGATGGAAGAGGGATATATTTTAAGTTAGCATCAGTAAGGGTATTTTGTACTGTGAAGGGAAAAAATAGCAAGCATCATTTATGTATGGATAATATTATTGCAGCAATAAGCTTATTCAAGTTTATGTCATTGTAAAATGCAATGAATAGCTCATTTAATGTGGGGGACATTTAGCATTTCTCAAGATGCCTATCTACAAAATTATTTTTAAATTCTCTTTTGACCTTATGGAATATTCCTTCATGTCCATAAGGGAAAAACTGCTTTGCCTCAGCTAGCTTTTATTTCCATTTCTTCCTGTTAGAAAAGATCCTTTATTCATTAAACATTGTATACATGCATTGAATCATCACATTGTACTCCTTATATATGCATATTTATTATGAGTCAACTAAAAATAAAAAAAAGAAATTGATGAGACCTTCTTAGTGCTCATACATTTGAATAAAATAGTCAATTAAAAACATTTCTAATTATTCAAATAAGATACTGACCATATTCTCAAAGAAATTTTACAAATAATAGGCCATTAGAATAGTGTGAGTCCACCTTTACCAGTTAGTGAATCCTTAGAAAAATATTTAATGATTCCAGAGCACAATTTGGCATTGCCCTTAATTTTCACAAAATGGGTTTTAAAACTTCTTCATTAAAAATTAGGGTTTATTTTGATACAATTATAAAAGCATGGAATATAATTTAAAAATTACTTTATGTTCTGTTTTCTAACAGTCCAAATATCAGCAATTTGCAATATTCTCTGTTCTTTAACTCTTCTGGTTAAATTAGCTATGATTAATGTGACTAATGGGACAGGAAAGGAAGGCAGAGTCTTGTCTGGGACCGTGTCACACCCCACTGGAGGTTTTAAGCTCCATTAGTAACTCTGTGAAGGTGGGGTTCTCAGTCTCTAATGACAGACACACCTGGTGTTGGCCATCTGGGGAAGCGGAGGCTCTGGGGCTGTTGGGGAGCCACTGTGGATATCCCCATCTCCCTCTTGTGAAGGAGGAAGTCTGTACTTGTATGGCAACCTCAGTCCTATGTTGTAAAACCAGGTTAACTATGTAGTATTGTTTCCTTATTGGAAAATAAATGTGAAGTGACTTCAAAGGAAATCTGCTGAAAAACTTATATGGGTAAAAAACTTTATGTAATGCTTGTTTTCTTTTTTAAATCAAGAACTCCAAGTTTTGCTGGTCTACATACTAAGATGAAAATAAAGTTAAAATATGAATATGTGACTTTAAATCAAATACATGCTAAAAATCTTGTCAAACTGTCTTGAAATGGAGTAAGATGAAGATAAGTTAACACGAAATAGTAATATATTCATTGCTGTTGTCTAGATATGATTTGCTCCCCAGAGGCTCTTGTGCTGGAAGTTCAGTCTCCAGTGTGGTAAGGTAGAGATGGTGGAAGCTTTAAGAAGTGGGGCTTAGTGGAATGTTACTAGACCCTGGATTTTCCACCTTCATGATGAATTAATGCTAGTGTTGAAGAGCCACTAGTCTCCCAGTGAATTCATTCTTGCAGATAAGTGGGATGTTATAAACTAGGGCCACCCATGTTCTCTCTTGGTCTCCTCCATACAAGACCCTTTCAGTTCCTCCACCTCATTTTGATGCATCTAAGGTGTTCTTTGCCTGAACAATATATTTGGACCTTCCTGCTACAAAAATCATAAATCAAATAAACTTCTTTACTTATAAAGTATTGACCCTCAAGGTTTTTGTTATGGCAAAACAAAAGTACACACACACACACACACAAACACAAACACACAAACACACAATATGAATATCTGTGTAATATATTCACTGGAGATAAAGTCTACCTTACTTTAATTTCTTTCTGCCATTTTTAATTTTTTTTTTAAATACAGTCTTGTCTCAGCTCCATTCACCACAAGGACCAGGCTTCCTTCTCTTTTACTCCCTCTTCTACAATGGCCAAACATGGCCTCTTCCATTCTGTTCTGCTGTGATATTTATGTCTTCCATATTTTGCCTATAGATTTCTCAATGTGGAAAATTAATGAACAGCATTTCCATTTTTTAGTTGATGTAATAAAATATATGATATTAATGACCACACTTAGAAGAACCAAAGGAAAAACCATTGGAAATAGTGAATTGAAATGGGAGTGCAGTGTTGTAAATAAACTAAATACTAACCTTTCCTAATATAATTAAATATGTTTCTTGACATTGGAAAACAAGGTATGAGTTTGAACATAAAAAGAAGACCAAAAGCAATAATGGCTCTCAGTGCTTGGTGTTAGGAAGTGGGTCTGGGGATAGAGAATGGGTCAAGTGATTGCTGCTTTTCCTGACAAGGTAATTGATATGATTTTGCATTTTGCCAGTTGCATGTATTTTTTTCTGCATAAAATAATCAGTCATAGCCTAGATGAGAATATGAAGAGAAAACTTCATAAAAGGTTGTATTTATATACCCCATATTTCAAATCCCTTTTCTTCTTTATGACTCATGTAGCTTTGGTGCTAATGACAAAAAAACACATTCTGGCCCTGAACTTGAGTGACATAAGTTTGAATGAAAGCAGTGGATATCTTCCTTTAGCTATCCTTATATGAACAATAGCTCAATTGATCATGGCAGCTATTGGAAACCACATAATTTATCATTCTAAATCCAAATTTAATTTCCCCTAATATGCTCTCCTTTAATTTAATTCTAAAAAGGTTCACAGTTACTCCAGTACTTCACAATGTAATAGGAAGTGTGAAAAGGGATGACAGAATAGAAAGAGGCAAATTCTCATCTCAGCTCATTCAATATATACAAATTGTATGGCAACATATTATTATGTGAACAAATTTTTGAAATCTATACAGTTGCTTGGAAGAACCATAAAAATGAGAACTCTTGAAGTTTTTTCCTATTATTATATTTTATGGATGCATTGTAATAATATAGAAGTGATATTCATTTTAACATATTCATACATGTGTATAACATGATTTGATCAGTTTATTTCCCCAATTCCTCTCCTTTTCTTTCCCTTTGCCCTCTCCCTGGTCCCCTTCCTCTACTCTACTGATCTCCCTTCTATTTTCATGAGGTCCATTTTTAAATTTTTACTTTTTTTCTATTTAGCTTCCACATGTGAGGGAAAACATATAAACCTTGGCTTCCTGAATCTGGTTTATTTCATTTGGCATGATGTTCTCCAGTTCCATCCATTTGCCTGCAAATGACATAGTTTCATTCTTCTTTGTGGTTAAGTAAGACAGATACCTAAATTTTTCCATATGTTGGCTATTGTGAATTGTGCTGCTATAAACATGGGTTTGCATGTATCACTATGGTATGCTGATGGGAGTTTTTTTTTTTTTTTTGGATAAAAACCAAGGAGTGGGATAGCAGGGTCATATGGTTATCCCATTCCTAGACTTTTAAGGATCCTTCATACTGATTTCCATTATGGCTAAACTAATATCCAGTCTCACCAAAAGCATATAAGTGTTCCCCCCCCACATTCTTATTGGCATTTATTATTACTAGTATTCTTGAATATTGCTATTCTAACAGAAGTGAAGTAAAATCTTAGTGTAGTTTTGACTTGCATTCTACTGATTGCTAAGGATCCTGAACATTATTTCAAGAACTTTTTGATCATTTGAATTTCTTCCTTTAAGAAGTGACTATCTAGTTTATTTGCTCATGTACCAATTGGGATATTTCTCTTTTGGTTTTGTTTGTTTTTTGGGGGGGGGCAATGTTAAGTTTTTGAGTTCTTTTTATATTCTGAATAGTAACTGGCAAAGACTTTCTCCCATTCTGTAGGCTCTCTCTGCACTGACATTATTTTGCAGAAGATTTTTTTAATGGCTTCCCGTGTATTATTCTTGATATTATTTCCCGAGGTTTAAGAATCTTATTGAGGAAGTTATTGTCTGTACTTGCATGGTGGAGGGTTGCCCCTATGTTTTATTCTAGCAGTTGCAAAATTTATGGTCTAATACCTGGAGACCTCCTGAAGTCTTAGCCTTATTTGCTTCACAATGACTCAACTTATGAAGAACAATGACAAGAATTTGTCCTTGAGATAGTAAATAAATACACAGGGAACACAGGGATTCATTTTTTTTTTACATCTAGGAAAAGAGAAAAATAAACCTTTTGAAGAATTCCTGGTCTTGCCCAATAAGTAGTCACAATGAAATTCAGTGTCTGTTCTTTGTTATATGTCCATATATATTACTTATACCATGTGTGGTTCATTTTTTGATATTAGCTTTTAAATGTAAATTATAATTGTTTCAAATACTATTATGCCAGTCTGTTTTGTGCTACAGAATAGCATGTGTGATATTGGGTAATATATGAGAATAAAATATACTGGATTGCAGTTCTGGAATCTGGGAAGTCCAAGATCAAGGTGGCTTTGTACCTGTGCCATAGAAAGGGAAGAAAGGTATGCCTTTTGGGTGTCACCCAGTGGTTCTGATGGTGGTGGTATGTATTCCCTGGACAAATGAAGGTCTGAGATGGTAGGGATCAAGCCATCATTCACCAGAGACATTCAATGATTACTGTTCTTTGAAGTGGAGTTTAAATCACAAAAAAATCTGAAACAGACCCACTTTTCTATATACCAATATTGCATTATTTTTGCATAATTATCTTAAGACATTTAATATGTATGTGTGGCATTGTTGCACATTATATTTCAACCATCCATGATACATATATTGGTTAAATACTGGGAGGGGATATTTTCTCTAAATGACTATGTGACTCCAGGGAAGACACTTCACCTCTGACCTTCAATTTGTAAATCTCTAAAATAATAAAGACTATGTATGAATAAATGACTTGAAGGCTTCATGTCCAACTTTGATATTCTAGCTCTGCCCATCGGCTCATGTCTTTTGCTTGAATGATGTCATCTAACATAGGACATAGTACTGTCCTGTACAAAGAGGTAAAGAATGGAGGAAAGAATATGGGCTGTATTTCAGGTCTTGGGTACTTGGGTCTTCAAGATTATTTCCTATTTATAGAATGTTTTTATTTATTTATATATGACATCAGAATGCATTATAATTCTTATTACACATATAGAGTACAATTTTCATATCTCTGGTTGTATACAAAGTATATTCACACCAATTCATGTCTTCATATATGTACTTTGAATAATAGTGACCATCACATTCCCCCTCATCATTAATAATCGTCATTAATAATCCCATTCTCCCTCCCTGCCCCTTCAACCCCTTTGCCTCATCTAGAGTTCATCTATTCCTCCCATGCTCCTACTCCCTATCCTCCTATGATTCAGCCTCCTTATATCAAAGAAAACATTTGGCATTTGATTATTTGGGATTGGCTAACTTAACTTAGCATTATCTTCTCTAACTCCATCCATTTACCTGCAACTGCCATGATTTTATTCTCTTTTATTGTTGAGTAATATTACATTGTGTATATATGCCACATTTTTTTTATCCATTCATCTATTGAAGGGCATCTAGGTTGGTTCCATAGTTTATCTATTGTGAATTGTGCTGCTATAAACATTGATGTGGCTGTGTCCCTGTAGTATGCTGTTTTTGGGTATAGACTGAGGAGAGGGATAGCTGGGTCAAATGGTGGTTCCATTCCCAATTTTCCAAGAAATCTCCATACTGCTTTCCATTACTGTGTACTCCATGTGTGTGCTGGGTTGTTAATGGTGCAATGTGCCCAGCACAACTGTATTCTTTAGCTATTATCATCATCATCAATGTCATCATCATCTCAACCAACTTAAGAATCACATTCCTTTGTTCTGTGGCACAAATATAGCTGTGGAGAATAGTATATCCTAAGCAAATCAGCACCAGAAGACAAAGGGTTTTTCCCAGCAGCTGGGCAGACAGCAATGCAGAGGCCCTTATGTCTGTCTCTCTAGACATCCTTGAGAATGCAAATCAAGATCAAGGAAAGCCACTTCCTCCCTAGGCCTGAGGAGCTAGCTCATCTGTGGAAATGAACTTCCATTCTCTCTGACAATTAGTTTTACTCTAAAATATGATAATTCTTTGAAGTCGCACCAAGAAAGGAAATATGGCATGCTCCACATTAAGCAAAGGAAATATATGATGCTGCCTGAGACATTAATCTCATTTGCTCTGCACCTGATTTTTCACCGTTAGAATATTGCAGCAAAGCTCTGTGCTAAATCTCAAGCAATTTAGCTCTGCAAAGTAGATTAGTTAGAGCCAATGCAAAGCTCTACCTCATAACTTTCTTTCAGTAAAAGCAATATTCAGATATATAGTCTGAGGCTTGGACTGGAAACTGTGATGTTCTGCTTTTTCAGCTTTAACAATATTAGATGTGAATAAAGGCAAGCAAAACAGGTACCTGTGGCCTGGGTTCTTTCTCTGAAAGCATTTAAATCTTAAATAACTTTTATACAGTTGGTGCCTTTTCCCAAAAGAGAAATCTATGAAGAGGACTCATGAAATTAGGTTGGTAAAAGGTAAGAGGACTGTAACTTATGCCCATTTAGTACTACAAAAATAATCTTTAATCTTTTTCCAAGAATGCAGACTTAATTGAACTATTGTTTATTAAATATCATTAAATAGTGTGACTCCATATTGACACTTGGGTGCCTACAGTTAACAGTTTTATTAAAACGTTTTGCTGAGTACAACACAGAACTGTTCTTTCCTCATTCTCTTCACCAATCTTATGCCCATACAGGACTGTACTGGGTTGAATAGTGTTCCCCTAAATCCTTGGGATATGACCATTGGAAATAGTATCTTTGCAAATGCAATCAGTTAAGTTTGGATGAGGTCAGACTAGGTTAGGCTCGGCCCCAAATCAAATGCCTAGTATCTTTATAAAAAGGCCCTGGGAAGTCAGAGAAATACCCACACAGAGAAAAGGTGACTATGTGAAGACAGGCAGAGAGCAGATCCATCCCTCCAGGCCAAGGGATGCCAAAGACTACTGGACACCATTGGAAAGTATGAACAGGCAAGAAAGAATTCTTTTCCAGGGCTCTGCTGGTGCCTTGATTTTAGACCTTCCAGCTTCCAGACCTGTGAGAGAATAAAGTTCTGTGTTTTAAGCTACTCAGTTTGTGGTACCTTTCTGTGGCATCCCTGGAAACTAACATAAGGACTGAGATCCTAGAGCAGCTCACCTCTAACCACTAACTTCAGACCTGACAGGCTGCCTTGGTTAGCACATGACTTCTCCAAGAGAAGTTCTCATAATCCTCATTTCTCTCTGCCCATAATATCAGTGTCATTTTCATTTTTTGTCTTTCATTTATCAATATTTACTGTCATGTGCATCATTTCAAATTCCTTCCTTCCTCTAGCCATTGCTGCAATGACCAAGTTCATGTAGCCTTGGACCAGTTTTGTATAGTTGGAGCCAATGTCCCTCACCCAAAGCCTGTAACACACTCCCTTACTTCCTGCTCAAGGGCTTCTCTGACTCCCAGCCTGGACTGCTCTGAGAATGTGCCAGATGCCCCCTGGTACCTGGTAGCTAAAGCCTCTGGAACCCACCCGACTAGGATAATGGAATTAGTTGATAAAAGGCAGTTCATAGGTACTGTTTCATTGCTCACTGGATGTCCAGACTGTGCCACAGGGGCAAATTTGGAAGGAAGATAAGTGCTAGTCAGAGAAGGAACCCACACATGATTTAAGATGGATGAGAAGATACACATGAGGCCCAGGCCCAAGTGGTGCAGTTTTCTTATGACAAGAGAAGGGAGAGGAGTGTGCACAAGGTCTAACCCTTTATAATGCATAGTTCCCCCATGATGAGTGGACTTTGCAGCTTAACTGGACAGCAAGGTTGCATGTACCCCATTATACACTGCAATAGTAAGGCTCTGACCCCTCACTATGGGATCTGAAATACAGAAACCTGGGAGTTTGCCCAAGTGCTTATGCAGAACAGCTGAATATACATCAAACCTGGAATAGGAAAAGATCTCCCTTAACAAGGAAATGAGCTGGGAGAGCTCTTTATCTCCCAGTAAGGGAATACTTCAGGCTCAAGGCCTGTTCTTATACATTCCAGCAGGAATTATCTTCTTTTACCAACAGATACAATTCATAAAGCTCTTTGAAGGTCTCTATGAGACTGAACACCACTTGTCCCAAACAGCAGATAATTAATTGGTTAACAGACAATATTCTTAACATTTCTTTATTCCTCATTTCCTGCTATCCTTTACATTGCTCCCCAAATGAATTGACCCCGCAAAAGACATCATCTCAGCTTTGGAAACTGGCAAAACTAAAATCAGTCCTGGTCATTAGGACTTTTTGCTGAAAGAAGTGGTTTATAGCTGAATCCTTCTCCAGTTAGATGGCAAAACAGATTCCACTTCTGGAGGTAACTAGAGTGGGAATGACCCTGACAGTTGGGAAAAGAAGCAAGTGGCAGGTGAAGTTGGGTAAGGAGGAAAAGACATAATTTTAATGATGCTAAAAATTAAGTTGACTTTTGCTAACGTATTTGTCTTTTGGGAGGAAAATCATGGCCCCAGGTCAGCCAATGGACAATTATGGTGGTGTGTTTTGAAATCCAGGAGTCCTCTAGGGCCATGTTTAAGGAGCCCTTCATCTCCTTTGCCTTCAGTAAAAATAGGACCCAGGATTTAACTGGAAAGATGACAGAACTTGTAAAGTGATGAACTTCCCAACTTTAGCATATCTTCTAAGACAAAAGCAGGTCCCTGAATAAGAGTATAATTGCAAGACTTGGAATGGGGATATGTAGGAAGGAAGGAAGGAAGGGCTAAAAGTCTTGACCACAGATTATTTTGACTACTCCCTCAAATAGAATCAGCTCCTGTCAGGAGAAAAAAAAAAAAAGCTTCCATTTACTTGACGAACTTGAAGAGATATTACTAAGAAAAAGTACTTCAAGGTGAAATTGTCCTCTTTAAGGTCTATTCTATGATGCCTCATTACCTGCAGGTCTTTAGTCTAAAACCAAGGATAGGGTTCTGTCCATTTCAACAGGGAAAAATGCAGTCCTTGAACTGGGAGGAAAGAACTCACACATGGAAACGATGATAGGAATCATCTAATACATGCCAGCAGGAACTGGGAGGACACATGAAGGGGGTACACTGGGGGAATTTCACAGAGGTGGGAAGGGGGAAAACCAGAATTAAGGTTGGATAGAGAAGAAATACTTAACATAGGGGAACTCATCCATGACTCAGAAATAAATGTCTTGGCTGCAGCCCCTGGAGCTGACTCAGATGTGCTAATAGAATATAAAATGCCTGCAGTAAAAGATGTAGATATTCTTTAACTTCCTTGGCACAATTTTGAGGAAGGAATCAGAAAACTAGTTGTGGGAGCAATGCTAGAAAGATTTATTATGTAGACCAGATGTCCCAATGAGTATATTTCCCTCACTGAGATATTGATGAATGCATGCATTCAGATCCCCCAGAAGCTCAGTGACTGTCAGATTTATGCACAGATTGACAGTGGGATATTATGACATGGGTTCCAGAACAGAGTGGCAAGATACCAACAGTTGCTCTTCATAGCCAGAGGCGAAGTAGAAGTAATGACCATAGTGAACAAAAGCCAGGGAGTCTGTGGTGAAGGTTAACAGATGAATGTGTAGGAAGGGCCAATGAACATGTCATTTCAGTTCTACCAAAAACAAAATGAAGAGTTGAAGAAGAGAGAGGGAGGAGAGTAAAAGAGTGGGAAAAGGGATGGGGGGAGAATGTGAATATCATAAACCTGACTTTAATTATAGACTTAACTTAATTTTCAAGTTGAAGTCAGTTCATAGGCACCATGCCCAATGATAGAAAAGGAGGACAGGTTCCACTGAGGAAGGGCTCTGTACACCTCTTCAAGTATACAGCATAACCATGATTTAAGATCAAAAGAGACTTGCAGCCATTTACCAGGATAACTGTGCACTAGTAAACAAGTGGTACGTAGATAATAGCAGAACTGTTACCAAATACCTAAACTGCCATATGATCTCCAATTAGATTAAAATCTAAAGGGAGCCAGATGCTAAATTGGCTTCTGGCCCAAGTCTATGTTACAGTGATCCAAAGTGCCTATAAAACTGGTTTTATCTGGGCTTATTCTTCTACAATGTAATTTGGATAGATATATTTAATAGCTGGCACAGCCTCAGTTGATTACTTGACCTGTAAGCAAAAACCTTTAGGATAGGAAGGGACAAGGAAAAGCTGATGAAAGGTCCCTACCCAAGATAGCAAATCAGAATAAACAGTTTATCTAGGAAGAATTGCAGCAAATCATAAAGTTGGTTACATTGAGCCAGTGATTTTTTTTTTCTAATTGTAACTAAAACCTACCCTAGACCTCGTTTTCCCATTTATGCTCAGGGGGTAATTTCTGCCAGAAGCACCATGCAAAAGATGCTAAATTTAAAGGCATTGATATTCTGATTTCCTCAGATAAATAGACCCATTTTATGGACATTTGACACTGGAATCCACTTACTATACAATATACATCATCTCTCAGATGCTACTGACCCAAGATAATGGTGAAATAGTCTTAGTAAAAGACTTAATCAAGGCATCAGTTTGATGGCAATCATTTGGTGAGCAGGGAATTCTACTCACTCAGTAGTGATAGTTATTCTAAATCACTAGTCATTCTGGCATGTGGCTGTACTGTGTCCTCAATAAGGGTAATACACATGTTTGAAGATCACAGGGTGAAAGTAGCATCATTGTCTCTCACAAAGATCATCTTTAGATCACTTGCCAAATTTGAACACTCATTATCCAAAAATATAAATTTAAAAGAGGAAATTTTCCCATCAGACTGACCTGTGAAAGTCCCTCAACTGAAAGTGATGTTGTGATCTGAATTTGGACCTCTGAGGCCAGCAATCCAGCAGACAAAGTCAGACATCACTGTATTAATCAGCAAAATTTACACTGCTTACCAGAAAGATTTAGGATTTGTGTTAAATGGTTCTATACAATTGTGGCATAGGGTTATATGTTTGTAATCCAGAGGATTTACTGAGATTTTTTTCCATATCATGTTAAAAATATATATAAGAAACTGTAGCATCCATGGCCTGACATTAAAACAATAAGATAATTAAGAGTTCAAATCCATTGATGTGATGTAATTCTAGAAGGCAACCTATGTAAGCTAAGTTCTGGCCAAAGTGGAAGAAATGATGATGGATATCTGATTTGGCACTAGGACCATCTGCAGTGGCAGGAGAAGCTGCAATTAGTTCTCCTAATACTCTTTATTAAGCTTCTGCAGAGTTATTGCCTGACCACCTCAATTCAGCAACACAAGTTCCCTGTAGCATTGGCTCCTTAATACTAACTTCCATGGAATTGACATGCAGGAAGCCTGGTGCCGTGTGGCCCCTAGATCAATACTTGTGGGAGAGTGAAGCAGGACTGTACAGAGGAAGGCCTGACCTGTACTGTAGCCTCAACAAAGTACTCAGCAGATCCCACAAGTCCACCTGGGGCAGTGGTGACGATTCAGAATTCTCCCAAATTTGGTTGCTGGGTAGACAGGCATTGTCACTGGATTGGGGCTGTGGCACAGGAAGAGGCACTTCTTGTCAGCTGAAGGCAATGGCCAGAGAGGGACTCAAGTGACAGCTGTTGTCATCAACTTTCCTAGTAGTTGGTGTACTTCAGTTTGGAATGTGGAATGGAGGCAAGGAACCACAACATTTAATAAGCATAGGAACTTTGAGAACTAGAGAAAACAGCCAGATCCCAAAGAAGAAAAGCAAGAGTCAGCCTGTCGGCAGTGCACCCAGGGTTTGGAAATGCCTGGACAGCAAAGCCTGGAAATGAGGAAGATAGGCTTAGAAGCTTTTTGAGAACAATTCCAACTAGGCTGCTTACTATATCTGTGATCCTGGACAACTTCCTTCTGCCATTTGGTCCTCAGATTTATTGATTTATATTTTGGTTGTATGTCTAATCAGTAAAATGGGAGTTATGGCTGTGTCGATCTCAAAGTGTGATTATGAGACGAAAAAAGAGTTAATATTTGCAAAACACTTCAGACAATGTCATCTAGTAAGTTCTACAGAATAATTTTATTAATAAAATGAACCAGGAAGTAGCATTTATAGCAACCATTATAAAATAAGCACAAAAAATTAATTATATAAGCAGATATCTGGCTACCACAGGCTAGGAAATATCAGACAATGGAGGAAAGGATTTTTCTTTAAAGGACAAAGACAATAGACCAAATCATGGCAAATTAAACTTTTTCAGATCTACATGAGAATGTGAGAATTATAATTAAAATGTCTTATATTTAAGATATATCTATACACATATTTGTTTACATGTTATAGATAAATGCCATTGTAATTATAATAAATATGATAATATAAAGAAGGAATTTGTGAAAATATTAGTTCTTCCCAGAAAGAAGCAATACTCTTATTGTAGTGTATAGTCTTTGATAATTCAGATTATAAAACAAGCTTGTTAGACCTTAGTCAAAAAAATTTATGTCAAAGAATAAAAATGTTATTTAGAGATGACAATGAAAATTCAAAAATTTGTAAAGATGCATTCTGAAAACCTGCTATGTCTTCAGATGGAGTAAGGATTTAAGAGCACACATAAGAGCAACTGTTTTGCTAAGCAAACTCAATGTCACATCCCCATTCATTACTTTCTCAGGCTCCAACTCATTACTTTTCTCTTTAATTTCTACCATGTGCATTGGTCAAGCTGGTTAGAAGATCTATTCTGCTTTCTCACGTATAAAGTCTGTGATGTGTTGGCAGTTTCGGTCCTGAGAGGTGTTTCTCATTACTGAATTCCCAGTATCTACTTCTTTGCATTGTAATTGGATGGCACATTTTTGGATTAAGACTCCAGGGCATACAAGGTCACAAATGCTAGGTGCATTTGGGAAAAATGAGGAGATAATACTTTTGCTAGCAGAGAGAGGAGCATGGATGATATATTCCCCAAAGGTAGGGAAAACAATGGATAGATGAACTGGGGGAAAGTCTCCTTCATTTGTGAATGTTTTAAAAAGGAATCTTCGTAGTAAGCCAGAAAGATCTACACCAATTAATGAACACAGTCCATAATGGGTAACTAAAGATCTGTAGCAGACCTTCCCATGTCCCCAAATCTGTAATGTGTAAACACACACACACACACACACACACACAAATTGATTCTCATTTATTAATATTGTATCTTGATTACTGATACCTATAGAAACAAGTACTTAGTTATATTTTACTAATTAATGAGACTTGTGAAATGGGAAAGATCAGTGATTTTATTTCTAAGGACCACATTTATACTATTGACTAAACATTTCGAAAAGTATTATCATTAGGTATCTACACTATATTTGACAATGACCAAAATTCTGTTAAAAATGATACACTGAACCAGTTTCTCATTTTCAGTGGAGAGGCTGAAATGATTATAGTTTATATTCCCTGATTCACTGAACACACATTGAATGATTCTCATGAGGTGTCAAGCATGTTTTGAGTGGAAAGCATGCAAAGGTAAATAGGTCCCTGCTCTCCTTGAGGAAGAGTGAGGCTGAGGAGAATGATAATAGTGTTTCAGGGGCTTCATTCTCCTGGACCCTGGAGAGAAAGCCCACTGGAGTCCATGCATGTTATCACAGCTGCATGTTAAAGTACAGGTGCTGTGGTCTTCAAGACGACCATCTTTATCCTCAGGATATTCATTGCAGTGATGACTGACACAGAAAACAAACTGGTAAGAATCCGTGTTGGGCAGAGAACAATCAGAAATCACCTTAGCATGGGGAGGGAAACGTTCTGTTGTAACAGAGTGTATATGATATAACTCTTCAGATTAGATTCATGTTGCAATCATGATAGCATAAACTTGTGTTATGTACCATTGACCCTTGAACAACTCAGGTTTGAATCACATGGGTCCACTTCTATGTGGACTTTCTTTCTTTGTTTGTTCTTTCTTGTTTTACAGATTTGCAAAAATTTGAAAAAAAGTTCGCAGATGAACCACATAGCCTTGAAGTATAAGATGCAAAACTGAAATATGACATGAATGCATAAAATAGATGTAGATAAGTCTATTTTATCACTTATACCATATGACGTACACAAATCTATTATAAAAAAGTTAAAGTTTATGCACATAAACACAGACCATATGTGGTACATTTGTAGTCTAGATAAACATAAACAAATGTAAAGATGTCAAAATGTAGTAGTAAATCATAACTGCATAAAATTAACTGTAGTACCTACACTACTGCTATCATAATTTCATAGCCATCTCCTGTTGCTATTAAGGTGAGCTCAAGTGTTGTGAGTATCCACTTAAAACACTCTGTGATGCTAATCATCTCAACACAAGCAGTTCTTCTCTTCAGTAAATTGCATATCACAGTAAAAAATGATCTCCTCTGGTTCTAGTATATCTCTCTCTCTCTCTCTCTCTCTATATATATATATATATATATATATATATATATATATATATAGATAGATAGATAGTTATATATATATAACTATCTATCTATATATATATAACTATATATATATAACTATCTCTATATATTTGTCTATGTACTTGCATGGTATATCTATCATGTAAAATATGAGTTAATCAACTGTTTATAAGTAAGCCTTCTAGACAACAGGAAATTATCAGTCATTAAGTTTTGGGGAAGTCAAACTTGTACATGGATTTTTCAGGGCACTGAAACTCATTGCCTTTAGCCTCCCTGGCACTGCTTAAGGGTCAACTATATACTTAATCAAAATATTATTATCATTAATATAACATATGTTTAACTTTTTAATATAAAGAATGATCCTAGGAATTAACAAAAATCTCTTAAATTGTCTTTCTGTTTGAATGTGGGTAGAGCATATGTGTATAGAAATTGGTCAATATCTTAAAGACATTCCAATTTATTGTAGTCAAAGTTTTAAAAATAGTCCCTAATGATCCTCTGGATTTCCAAAATGTTTGTGTTGACATCTCCTTTTTCATCTCTAATTTTGTTGATTTGGGTCTTCTCTCTCATTTTGTTGGCTAAAAGATTCTCAATATTGCTTTTCTTTGAAAGAACAAATACTTTGTGGTATTGATCCTTTTTATTTTTTATTCTTTATTTCATTATTTTCAGCTCTGATCTTAATTATCCTCTGTCTTCTACTGAGTTTGGCAATAGTGTGCTTCTGCTTTTCTAGGACATTAAGATGTAACTTTAAATTGTTTATCTGGAGTCTTCATGGTTTTTTTTCAATGTGTGCACTTAGTGCCATGAACATTGCTCCTAGTATTACCTTCATAGTATCCCAGAACTTTGGTATTTTGAATTGATATTCTTGTTTGATTGTAGAATTTTTTCTCATTTCTATTATAATTCATTCCTAATTTTAATGTGTTTATATGATTTCTATAAATTTTCTTTTTGTTGACTTCCAATTTCAATCCATTATAATCAGATACAATGTACAGGATTATATAGATTATTTTGTTGCTGTTTAATAAGATTTGTTTTGCATCTTAAAATATGGTCTATTTTGGAAAAGTTTTCTATGACCTGCTGAGAAGAAAATGTAGTCAGCTGTTGTTAGGAAAAATACTCTATGGATGTTTATTGATTTATGGTATCATTTAGTTACGAAGTGCTTTTAATGATTTTATGTCTATATGACCTGTTTCTTATTGAGATGGATGTGTTGAAGTATTACTGTATTGGGATCTATTTGGGATTTAAATAAAGAAGTTTTTGTTTTATGTAATTAGGTGCACCAATATTTGATATTTACTACCAGAATATATTCTTTTTTTTAAAGAGAGAGAGAATTTTTTAATATTTATTTTTTAGTTTTTGGTGGATACAACATCTTTATTTTTATGTGGTGCTGAGGATTGAACCCAGGCGAGCACGCTACCACTTAAGCCACATCCCTAGCCCCCAGAATATATTCTTGTTAGATTGTTTAATGTAGCAATATGTAGTGGCCTTTCTTATCTCTTCTGATATTTTATTCTTAAAATCTGTTTTGTCAGATATAAAAATTTTTATACCAGATTTTTTCCAGTCTCCATTTACATGAAATGACTTCTTTCATCCTTCCACTTTCAGTCTGTGGATATCGTTGCCTAGAAGATGAGTCTGTTGCAAACAGCATATGGTTGAGTCTTATTTTTTTAATCCATTTCCCAGTCTGCATCCTTTAATTGAATAGTTGAAACCATTTACACTCACAATGATTATGAAGACACATTTATTAATTACCAGTCATTTTGGTTTATTACATATATTTAATCTATACTTCATTTTCATTTTCTAAATTTCTCCTCTGGAAATCTTTATTTATATGAGAGTTCTGAGATTTGTTTTGAAGTACCAATTCATGTTGTAAACACTGGATAAATTAGTTAGATGGCACTTACTTCCACATTGTAAAGATTATATATGGCAAGCCCAAAGCCAACATCATACCAAGTGGAGAAAACTGAAAACTTTTCCTCCAAATTCAGGAAAAAAAAGAAAAAGACAAGGATGCCCACCCATTCTTAATATTCCTATTCACTATAGTTATTTAATCTCAAGCCAGAACAATCATGGTAGGAAGGAAATGAAAGGGATACAAGAAAGAAGAGAAAACTCAAACTATTTCTGTTTGCTTATGACATGATTCCATATTTAGAGGACCCCAAAACTCAACCTGAAGATTGCTGGAGTGATAAACAAATCTATTAAATTAGTAGGATACAAGAACAACACCCATAAATTAATAACTTTATTTTACTCTACTAATAAACTGGCTGTGAAAGAAGTCAAGAAAACTGATCCATTCACAATAACTTTTAAAAAGAAAAAAAAAAGGAAACCTCAGGAATAAGTCTAACTAAGGAGATGGGAAACCTTTACAAGAAAAATTTTCAAGCATTGAAGAAAGAAATTGAAACTAGTAAAAAATACAAAAAAATGGAGACAATACCCTGCATTCTATCAGATCCTAATAGAATTAAATCAGAAATCAACAATAAAATAAAATATAGAAGGTACTCTAAAACCTTGAGACTAAATAATACACTATTGAATGATGAATGGATAGCAGAAAAAATAAGGATGAAGTAAAAAATACATAGAGGTAAATGAGAATACTGATAAACATATCAACATCTCTGGGACATTGTGAAGGGATTACTAAGAGGAAAGTTCATTGCATTGAGCTCATTTATTAAAAGAACAGAAAGTCAATGAATACATGACCTAACACGACATCTCCAAGCCCTAGATAAAGAAGAACAAATCAACACCAAGAGTAGTAGAAGACATGAAATAATTAAAATCAGAGATGAAATTAAAACAAATAAACAATTGAAAAAAATTGACAAAATAGAAAGTTGCTTCTTTGAAAAAATAAATAAAATTAATAAAACTCCAGCCACTCTAACGAAGAGAAAGACAAAATTCAGATTACTAAAATATGTGATGAAAAAGGAAATATTACAATGGACACTACTGAAAAAACAGAAGATAATTTTAAATGATTTGGAAAATTTATACTCCAATAAAATAGAAAATCTTGAAAATAACAACAAGTTTCTAGAGACACATGACCTACCCAAACTGAATAAGGAGGATATACATGATTTAAACAGATCAATTTCAAGCAATGAAATTGAAGATGCCCAGGACTAGACAGATTCTCAGTCTATTTCTACAAGACCTTCAAAGAAGAATTAACACCAATATTTCTCAAATTATTCCATGAAATAGAAACTCATTCTATGAGGCTTATATCACCCTGATCCCCAAACCAGACAAAGATACATCAAGGAAAGAAAACTTCAGACTAATATCCCTGATGAACATAGATGCAAAAATTCTCAATAAAATCTGGCAAATTTCATACAAAAATATATTATGAAGATAGTGCACCACAATCAAGTGGGGTTCATCCTAGGGATGCAAGTTTGGTTCAACATATGGAAATCAATAAACATAATTTATCACGTTAATAGATTTAAAACAAGAATCATATGATCATCTCCATAGGAAAAGAAAAACCATTTGACAAAATACAGCACCCTTCATGTCCAAATCACTAGAAAAAACTAGGGATAGTAGGAATATACTTCAACATTGTAAAATATATCAATGCTAAACCCAAGGCCAACATCATTTCAAATGGAGAAAAATTGAAAGCATTCCCTCTAAAAACTGGAACAAGACAGGTATGCCCTCCTTTACCACTTCTATTCAACATCATCCTTGAAACTCTAGCCAGAGCAATTAGATAGAGGAAAGAAATTAAAAGGATAAAAATAGGAAAAGAAGAAATCAAACTATCATTACTTGCCAATGATGTGATTCTATATTTAGAAGATCCAAAAAATTCCACCAGAAAACTTCTAGAACTAACAAATGAATTCAGCAAAGTAGCAGGATATATAAAATAAACACCCATAAATCCTTATGCATTCCTATACATCAATGATGAATCCTCTGAAAGAGAAATTGGGAAAACTACCCCATTCACGATAGCTAAAAAAAGAAAAAACAAACAAACAAACAAACAAACAAAAAACCATTAGGAATCAATCTAACAAGAGAGGCGAAAGATCTCTACAATAAAAACTATAGAACATTAAAGAAAGAAATTGAAGAAGACCTTAGAAAATGGAAAGCCCTCCCATGCTCCTGGGTAAGCAGAATTAATATTGTCAAAATGGCCATACTACCAAAAGTGTTATACAGGTATAATGCAATTTCTATTAAATCCCCAGTGACATACTTCATAAAACTAAAAAAAAAGCATTCATAAAATTCATTTGGAAAAATAAAGAGAACCAGAATAGCCAAAGCAATTACTAGCAAGAAGAGTGAAACAGAAGTCATCATAATACCAGAACTTAAAAATTATACTACAGAGCAATAGTAACAAAAACAGCTTGGTATTGGCACCACAATAGACTTGTAGACCAATGGTACAGAATAGAGGACACTGAAACAAACCCACATAAATAAAGTTATGTCATACTAGACAAAGGTGCCAAAAACATTCACTGGAGAAAAGAGAGCCTCTTCAACAAATAGTGCTGGGAAAATTGAAAATCTACATGTAACAAAATGAAATTAAAATCCTGTCTCTCACCCTGCATGAAACTCAACTCAAAGTGGACTAAAGACAGGCACTAGAACAGAGATTCTATACCTAATAGAAGAAAAAGTAGGCTCAAATCTTTACTATGTCAGCCTAGGATCTGACTTCCTTAACAAGACTCCTAAAGTGTAAGAAGTAACATCAAGAATCAATAAATGTGATGGATTCAAACAAAACAGCTTCTTCTCAGAAAAGAAAATAATCTATCATGTGAAGAGAGAGCCTGCAGAATGGGAGAAAATTTTGATCACATATACCTCAGATAGAGCATTAATCTCCAGGATATAAAAAAACTCAACATCAAAAAATCAAATAACCCAATCAATAAATGGGCTAAGGAACTGAACATACACTTTACAGAAGAAGAAATCCAATCTATCAACAAATATATTAAAAAATACCCAACATCTCTAGCAATTAGAGAAATGAAAATTAAAACTACTCTAAGATTTCATTTCACTCCAGTTAGAGTGGCAGTGACCATGAATACAAGCAAAAATAAATGTTGGTGGGGCTGGGGAAATAGCTCAGTTGGTATAATGCTTGCATTGAATGCACAAAGCCCTGGGTTCAATTCCCAGCACCACACACAAAAATAAATAAATAAATAAATAAATAAATAAATAAATAAATAAATATTGGTGAGGATGTGGGGGAAAAGGCACACTCATACATTGCTGGTGGGACTGAAATTTGGTGCAACCATTATGTAAAGTGTATGGAGATTTCTCAGAAAATTTGGAATAGAACCACCTTTTGACTCAGTTATCCAACTCCTTGATTTATATCCAAAGGACTTAAAAATCAGTGCAATGCAGTGATGCAGCTACATCAGTGTTTATAGCAGCTCAACTCACTATAGCCAAATTAAGGAACCAAACTAGGTGTCTTTCAATAGATGAATGGATAGATTAAATGTGATATATGCAATGGAATATTACCCAGTCTTAAAGAAGAATGAAATTAAGAATTTGCCAATAAATGGATGGAAGTGGAGGCTATCATGGAAAATAAAATAAGCCAATCCCCCAAACCAGAGGCTAAATGTTTTCTCTGATATGTGGATACTAATTCACAATGGGAGGGGGCTAGGGATTAATAGTGTTACTTTGGATTAGGTAGAGAAGAGTGAAGGATGGGAAGGGGTGTTGGGGGTAGAAAGGAGAGAAGAATGAATCTTACATTATTACCCTATGTATATACATATGACTACACGACGGGTGTGATTCTACATCATGTACAACCCAGAAGAATAAGAAATTATACTCCATTTATTTATGATGTGTCAAAGTGCATTCTACTCTCATGTACAACTACTTAGAACAAAGTTTACAAAAAAGAAAAAGAAAAGAAGAAGATGGAAAAATGTACTGTGTTCATGAGTAGGTAGACGTAACATCATCAAAATAGTCATATGACCAAAAGCAATCTACCAATTCAATGCAATACCTATTAAAATTCTAATATCATCCTTCACAGAACTAGGAAAAAAAAACAGTTCTAATACTTATGTGAAAGAAAAAAGATTGAATATCTATATGTAGAAGATGGAAACTAGATCCCTACTTGTCACCCTGCACAAAATCAAATCAAAGTTAATCAAATGCCTAGGAATTAAATCTGAAACAATGGAACTGCTAGAAGAAAACAGGGTCAGCACTCTAGTATTAGAGTATTGGCATGAGCACCGAATTCCTTCATAATACTACTAAGCTCAAGAAATAAAACCAAGAATCAATATTTGGGATAAAAACTTCTTTACAGCAAATTAAATAAGAGTGTGAAGAGAGAGCCTACAGAATTAGAGAAAATCTTTCCTAGCTCCTCCTTTGACACAAGATTTATTGATAATAGAATATATAAAGAACTTGATGGCTCATCTTTAAAAGTATAAATATTTTATCCTAAATTTCATGCTTGCAAATAGTCTTACTTTTTGCAAATAGTGTATTCTAATAATATCTTGGTAAAGTTCTAAAATAGTTTGCAAGGCATGGACATATTTATGTTTTGTAAGTGTTAATTCACTTTCTTAGCTTATCCTAGAATTCCTTTTATGCAGCAAGCTTCAGATGGGTGCACTGGTCAAACGATTGGCTCTAAAGCAACACTTCTCAAAGCAAAATCCTAGTGAACCTCACTTTCCAGATATTAAAACTTGATCTCAGATCCTAAAATCACACAAATATCCAACAGTCCTGCTTATAACCAAGGTTGAAATATTCTGATCCCTCTATAGGAATACATCTCCCTTACGAAGGCCTAATTTCTGCGCAAAAGATTTCTAACCAACTTTCATTGCATCTACACCAGGGAAAATGATAAGTTTAAAACATACACACACAAGTGCACTTGTTTCCTTTGCATCTTTTGTGTTATTAGGTGGAAAAGTATTTTAGAATTTTGATTAGTTTGACTCTGAATTGAAGATCTTATTTGCAAACAAATATTCTTAGGATACTTTACTCAAACCCGTTAACATGCAGAATCTCACTGCTGATGTATTCTACTGAGCATTTCTCTTCTTCCTTGAGGGCTCACCACCACGTGTAGATACAGCCATGACCTCAAGGTTAACTCTGACATGAGAAAAGCAAACAAGCGAGCAAGCCCTGAACTGCCCTGCTCTCTATGCCTAGGACCCTTCTCTTCCTGGTGGCATCAGGGACTATGTGGTATGTGTAAATAACTCATGCAAGTTTATTTATTGTTCTGGATGAGTAAACTACAAATAAGAAAGCTGATGGAATTTGCAAGAAAATTCCCGTACTACTTCACAGCTGAAAAGGTGACAGCACTTTTACTCTTTGCTTTTAGAGAAAACAGAAAATACACCCATTTTTATGGTGATACTCAGAAAGAAAGGAAATAAATGAAATTAGCTCAGGCTTTCAGTCAGCTAATTTTTGTCTATTCCTATTTGTGAACTTCCTATTTATTCTTAAAATCGATGTAAAATATATTTTTTAAATTCTCCTTTCTTAAAGAGGAATTCATCAACAAAGAAAAGCTAAAGTTATCTCACATATAACAAGACATGTAGGTTATTATATTGGATATATTAATATTTAGTAATTTCTGTAGACAAAATGAGGAAATGCTGTTAGCGGCTTATTGATTTGAGTTGGTTTATTTGGGGGCAAACAATATAAATGAGAGCTATTTTTTAGAAACTACTAACATTGGACAACATGCCACTAAGATTCTGAGGCCCTGAAAAGCACCTTTTTCAACATCTAATTTTATAGGTGCAAAAGTTCAAGCTCTAGAAAGTACGGAGAGTGGTTCAAGATCACTCCAATGTCATTTCAAGGAGAGCTTTAGATCCTGTATTCTTGTGTTTCTCATTTCTATTATTAATCCATACAATACTCCTTTCAGATTTCTGGTAAAATACATAGAAAATGGGAAAAAAACAAGTGAATAAGAAAAAAATAGTGGTTAATACTAACAAGGAGACCACCGTAGGCTGGGATAGACATCAGTGATGTGTGTGGGAAACCCCTGAAGTAGGAAAGAGAAAGTATGTGCATATAGGGCAGGAACCAAGTCTCAAGGGCAGGAAACCACATGTGTTTATGGAGGAATACCCCCTGCACAACCTATAATATCCTGATGGAGATTTTCTTCTGTGAATCTCTGCAGCAGTGCTATGGTGTTAATTTGTCACCTTAAATAGATTGAGAGATAACTGGGGAAGTGGTAAAGCACTGCTTCTGAGCATCTGTGAGGGTGTCTCCAGAGGATGTTGACTTGTGAGTCAGTGGACTCGATGGGGAAGATCCACCCTCAATGGAGGCAGGCACCATCCAATGAGCTAGGGCCCTGATTGGAACAAAAAGGCTGAGGAAAAGGTCTTTTCTGCATCCTGGATCTGGGGAGCTCTTCTCCCCCTGACCTTGCACAGTAGAATTCCTTGTTCCCCAGTCTTTGACTCTTGGATTCGGAACCATTGCTGTCCCTCCACTGCCAAGTTCCAGGTACTCAGGACTCTGGTCTCAGATTGAGTCATAATCTCAGTTTTCCTGGTTCTAAGGCCTTCATCTTGACTAAGCCAGGCTACGAGCATCCCACTCATTCTATCTCGAGCTTGCAGGCAGCCTTTTTCTTTTTTTCATTTATTTTTTTATTGGTTGTTCACAACATTACAAAGCTCTTGACATATCATATTTCATACATTAGATTCAAGTGGGTTATGAACTCCCATTTTTTATCCCAAATGCAGATTGCAGAATCACGTCGGTTACACATCCACAATTTTACATAATTCCCTATTAGTAACTGTTGTATTCTGATACCTTTCCTATCCCCTACTATCCCCCCTCCCCTCCCCTCCCATCTTCTCTCTACTCCATCTACTGTAATTCATTTCTCTCCTTGTTTATTTTCCCATTCCCCCCACAATCATGGAATTTGCAGGCAGCCTTTTAAGAGACTTCTCAGCCTCCATAATAATATAACACAATTCCACTAAATAAATTCCCTCTCACCTTTCTCCCCCTCCTTTCTCTCTTTCTTCTCTTTCCGTCTTTTCTTTCTTTCTATTTGGTTGGGTCCCTCTGATGGACTGTAACTTCGTATCAAAGCTAATGCAAACTGATAATATATGAATGTGATAATGCATTTGACTACTATAAATTGAGACAATATAAATGTAGTAATACATTTGCTTAACACATACTGATTATTACAAGTACAAATCTCTTAATTAAAAATACAGTATTTTCTTGGTAGCCCTAAACAGGTGGAGGTTACTAGAATTTCATGGACAAGTTTTTTGAGCTTAAATTATCCTAAAATGCCTGTTACTTAAAAGCACTGCTCACAGAGAACTACAGGAATACAATATAATACAAACACATTAAAGCTATTCCGGAAGGAATGAAAACATTACAGTCGAACCACACCTCCTCGAAGGTCTACATTATTTTCCATTTTTCTTATCCCCTTAAGATCAGGCTAGAAAGGCAGGGAGACAGTGCTCTCAGCTGTTGCATTACTATGGACCCATGGGTGCCAGGGTGGATGCATTGTGGAGTGGTGAGAAGTACCCAGTGATTTATTAAGGAGGATAACAACTCGAAAACTCCACTTAGAGGCTGTTACTGCTACCTGGAAATTATTTCAGTAGGATTCTGGCACATTTCAGTTTATATATGGTCACTGAGTGAAAGGGGGACAGAGATGAAAGAGTTAATTTTGCAATTTGGGCACTTTCAGCTTTAAAGCATTATGTAGACACTTCAGTGCTAGACAGGAGGATTAGGAGAGGAAATCAGATGATGGCAGGGCAAGTGAAAGAAGTGACTGGGTGGTAGAATCTGTCTCTAAATAAGGACACCAGTAATCTAAGGGAGACAATTTCAGTGATGCATGGTTATATATTTGATCTGAATGTTACAAATAACAAGGCATATTCTATGCAGAGATGCACAGCAAGTGGTGAGCAGATGGGGTTAAGGATGATGAGGAGAAAGGGCAATGACACCCTCAAGGGCTGGCAAGTTGCCAGAGAGGGGTAGTTGTCCAACTTATGAGTTCCCCAAAACATCTCCTGGGCATAATCAGTTGGTAAGAGAGACTGGTGTGGTTTTTTTTTTTTTTTTTTTTTTTTTTGTAGGATAATGCAAACACGGGAGAAATTGAAAATGTTCAGATGCTTTTCAGACCCTTTGGGTGGTATTTGTGAAGTATACTAAAATAGTTAGTTGAGATGGACTCAGTAATCCCATAGTCTAAATGTTACATTTGCAACTAGACAACTGCAAAGAGCAGATTTTGGGGGGGGGGGAGGGGAGAAAGAGAGAGAGAAAGAAAAAGAAAGAGGGAGAGAAAGAGAGAGAAAGAAAGAGGGAGAAAAAGAGGGCGAGATTCCTATAGTAGGCTGGTCAAATGTTTGATAATCAACTCCTCAGGGGAAAAAGTTCTGTTCTGTAGCATTTGCTCATTTCCAATGTGTGGATACTTTCTGCATGGCTGATTTCAAGCATCTATATGACTGAACGAAGAGTCAGAACGGTATGTAAAAAAAAAAAAAAATTATTCTTGGAAGCCGGTGCAAGAAGTTTCTAGTATGTCAATATTCTTTGTCTGCATGATTTTATTTATGAAAAAGTTGATAACAAAGAAGTCACTTCTTTTGAAAATATTTTAATTAGCTGCTTCAGGTTCCATATACTTAATTATTGTTATATTCATTTTTGTTGTCATGAAACACTTGGATTGTTTTATGAGTTCTAAGGATTATTTAGTCCAAAAGAGCCAGTCATACTTCTGAATTCCAAACTTGGAGAGAAGCCAGGGACATTGGATCAGTGACTTCTGGTCTTTATGTCTATGGCTACCATGTAGCATCTGACTCATAAAGCTGGCCTATCTAAGTCCTTGATGGATATATTATGGAGGTCACTGTCAGTTTTCAGAAAGTGTGACCCCCTCCAAGTATCATTCTTGGTTATTCTTACATGCTCAGCATTTATATCCAAAACACATTTTCCATGTCAGAAGATTCAGGTACGTTGGGAGAGGCAATTTACCTTTTCTCTTCCATCCCTCCTCTTCCATCTGTTAATTTTTCTTCTTCCATTGCCTTATATTAAAAAGTGCCAGTCTAGAGAAATGGAACTGTGCGATGATATGTCCAGCAGACAT
The DNA here is from genome assembly GCF_045843805.1 of Urocitellus parryii. Taxonomy (NCBI): domain Eukaryota; kingdom Metazoa; phylum Chordata; class Mammalia; order Rodentia; family Sciuridae; genus Urocitellus; species Urocitellus parryii. The sequence continues at coordinate 107,396,756 of NC_135533.1, forward strand.
ACAAGAGGAGTTTACAGGCTCAGCACTGGGCCAAGCTGATTACTTTTACAGTTGCCACAAACCTGTAATCCACATCTTTCCTAACTTCCATTATCCACAGACAGCTTAATGTGCAATGTACTGGCCCCCAGAGTAGCGATTTTTAGTTATATGCAAAGAAATTTTAAAAAGAATAATAATTAGCAAAATATTTAATACAATAAAAATAAAACTATAAAATCTGGCTGTTTGATAGAGAAAAAAAAAGCTATTATTTATATTATCTCCATAAGGCTCCAATGCCTTTCTCAGCAGGGGGTATTTTGAGCCCTAGGTCAGTTTTCACATTTCAGTTCTTCTACATTCTTTTCTTTGTGCCTGTACAATTGTTTTTCTGACACACTGCCAACAGTGTGTCAGAAATACAGCAAGGATGTGGAGTCTCTGAAGATTGTCTGGGTTACTTAAACCCATGGACTCAGAAACAATAAGAAAAATCCTTACTTAAGATTTATTTCAGCACTTTGTCAGACAAGTTTGTAGAAATATCACATTTAACTGTGGGGTGCGTAGAGGTTGCAATTTGGCATAGTGTTCAGTGGGTTTCTTACCCTTTCTTCTGAGAAGTTTACTCTGAAAAGCGTTTACTTCTTTTCCACCTCTCAGAAGTGAGTTTTTGTTTTGTTTTGCTTTAATGCCTAATAATATGTTGTTGACTTTTTGCTCTAATGAAAGAAGAAAATCTTTCTAAGTTCTAGAAAATCTTTCTAAGTGCAAGAAAATCAACATATGATTGATAATCAAACTATTTATAATAATCTTCAGTCTTCTTAACAAACCCTATGATTTTTTTCTATCAGTATTAAAAAAATGTGATATTTTAATAACACAAACTCTTTGGGCTTTCCAAGGGAATGGCTTTATTGTTAAAAAAAAAAAAAAAACAACAACTATATATTACTTTTACCAATCACTTGAAATTGTGAGACTAGTCCTACTAGAATTTTCAAAACTTTATTTAAAATACTAGGATAGGTCCCATAACTCCAGAGGTATAATGTACTACTGTGAAATGGTGGAACCCATATTTGTGTCCGCCTTTCTGCCCTGAAGTTAGAGAAGCTTCTCCAGACCGAATTTGTATCAACAGACCCTAAAGCATCACACACCTAAGTTAGACATGAGATAATCATATGACTTGGATTTTAGTTCCAGCTCTGCCTCTGCTACACTTGTTATTTTGAGCAAGTTACTTGATTCTTCTTTGTCTCATTTTCCTCATCTATAAAATGGGGATAACAATAGATGTAGACATTATTTTCAAATTTATATGAACAAAAGTTATATAATGAGAACATTGCCTGGCCACTAGCAAGTTTTCAAAAAAAGTTATAGATTATGTTACTATTATCAAAGTTTTTAATAATTGAAGTAGCTGCCATTACAGCTGACCTTTGAACAGGACCTCAGAATTCCCATTATAATAAAGTACTTTCTGTGCTCACTACACACTATCGTCTGTAACTGGAGGGAAATGTCCCCTCCCCTGCAGCATAGGTTCTCCTGGGAGTGCACCTTCTGAAATGTTGGGTTTTCATTAGCCTAAGATAGACTCTTGTATGGGATTTCAAAAATTTATAGGTGAAATGGCTGTCAGGCAGCTCTCACACATTCCAAAGTTCTGATTAGACCTCTGCACATCTGTTTAATGTGACTGTAAAACTGCTTTACTTTTGGTGTGCCAGTGAGACAGTAGTTATTCTTTCAGACTGGCATTTTGGGAGAGGATCCCTTATAAAAAGATAAGTTTGCCTACCTCTCTTTCTCCCTACTCGGCCTTTCTGCCTTTTACTATAGAATGACACAGAAAGAGGGACCTTATCAGATTCCTTCCCCACAATCTTGTACTTCCCAGCCTGCAAAAATCATGACACAATAAATTCCTGTTCATTATAAATTACCCTGTCTCAGATAATCTATATGGTAACACCAAATGGACTAAGAAAATCCTCAATGACTTCTACTTTGAGACTCTTCAAAGTGGAATTAAAATCTAAAATACCTGGGAACAATCAGCATGGACAGTTTCTTTGCATTTGTATGATTCTCTGTCACCTACATCTTTCAGACTTGTCAATTTGGCAGTATCGTTTTCAGCAATAACATGTATTTGCTTTAATTCAAATCATTGATCTTGGTTTTGACTGGGACAACTCTCTCTTAGCATCCTTATTTCTCATATTTATTTCCTATTTAATGAAATTAAATGATAATAAGTCTAACTGCCAGAAACATATTTGGGAGCAATGGTAAATGACAAAACTCAGGAGGGGAGGCATACCAGCATGGGCATGCTAGAGAGCCATGAGAAACAATCCTGATGTCACCCAGTGTGTTCCCTTCAGGGATTAGATGGTGAATCTGGGAACACTCAAGTCAGTGCTCAGTAGGAGAGTCTGTACTAGATTTGCTATTAACCCTGTGAATGTTTTATCTTCAGCTTCTCTGCAGTGTGGTTTTGCTGTATGGAGTGGGACACTGAATAATTGTTTGATACTTTTGTTCTCGTCTCACACAAATAGCCACCCTCACTAATTTGTATTGGAAAGATTTATTTCATATTTGTCCAAAAAAGTATAATTGATTTAAGACTTTTTGATTTATTATTATTATTTTTTAATGGCTAAGTTGTTTCTTAAAAGGTTCTACACAGGAGTTTATAAGCAAATGGATTGCTGGGCCCATAAAATCCAATTTTCAGTTATTTATATTCATACCTCCTAATGACACCATTCATCTTCCTTCTGTTCGTGTGGTATGTTCCACTTTTCACAGCTTCACACTCTCCATTGACATTGGTATCCCGCTTATTATTTGTTTTTACAAGATTGTTTGGAATTGTAAAAATTGAGTTAACTGTTTTCATCATTAATTTTATACTTTATTTTTGCAACTAATCAATTTTCATGAATTGAATATGTAACACAGCACAATAGAAATAGTGATACTAATCAACAAATACAGGTAACTTGAAATAACTTGAAATTACCTTAGCCAAAATGTAATGCCATATAAGTTAATGTGACTAGACATAGAACAAAAGTTAGTCTCCATACTCTATGCATAGTACTTGTAGTTCCTAGTGATTATTAATATAACTGTAATGAATTTTTTACTAAAAATCACTATACTATATGAGTATTGTAAGTGTGTGAGTGTGTGTGTGTGTGTGTGTGTGTGTGTGTGTGTGTGTGTGTGTGTTGAGGGTAGGAGAAGACAGAGAGATCAAAGGGTATTACATTCCTGACTCTTTCAAGTGAAAATGGTGACCTACCTGTGGGCCACTCACAGGACATAAGTCTATGAGCCATACTTTGGGAAGCCCTGGCATTGGTCCTGATCTCCAATCACTCTACCCTTCCCTCAGGGTGAGTTCTCCCCTTTTGGGACTTATCCTAGTCCATTCTGTGTGGCTGTAACAAAATATTCAAGGTTTGATACTTTATAAAGTAAAGAGGTTTAACTAGCTGACAGTTTGGAAGATTGAAAATCAAATATTAGGTTGCCCCATCATTTTTGCCTCTAGTGAGGGCCTCCTGGATTTTCTGGCTATGTTATAACAGATGGCAGGGAACATGCACAAGAGAGAGCAAATGGCAAGAGATGAAGCAAGAAACCGAGAAGGAGACAGGCTTGCTCCTTTGTAACATCCTGTTCATGCAGGAACAACTCCACTGCTGGAATATCTAACCCATTCTGGGAGAATAATATCAGTCCCTGCTGAAAGCAGTGACCCATGACCTAACTACCTTCCACTAGGCCTCACTTCTTAGAGATCCACTGCCTCTCAATGCATTCAGATAGGGGACCAAGCTTTCAACGTGTTAACCTTTGGGCGGCAAACCATACCCCAATCATAGTGAGACCTTTTCTTTTCCATGGCTTTTGGTAGGGCCAATCCAACCCACTAGCAAAGACCAGCTTCCCAGAGGAAATGTTTCCTTTTTTCCTGGAACTCCTGCATCTCTTAGCAAAACATATCCATCTGTTCCTCAGTGGCCAGCTTTGCCAGAAGCCACTGGGAAAGGCCACTTAGGGGCCAGTGTGTCACTTCTTCTTGTGCTTATAAAACCAGGGAGGCTGAATGCTCAAGAGAGTCTTGTTCTAACAGATCATCTTCTCCTATTATCTTACTTTCTTCTCCTTTAGACATATACTTGGTCTCATCTGCCACTCCCTTACAGCTGTGTGAAGATGCTGTTTTCACATGTTCATGGACAAAGGACTCAGGAAGTCAGGGTTCCTGATGAAGTAGAGGGCTCTGTTTTGAGTTTTGTAGATGTCCTATTCATTTTGTTTGACACAATTAAAGAGGGCATCCCACAGACCTGGAAGCCATCTCATCATTAAGCAAAGTTGAAGGCCATATGAGGGTTATCACCAGTGACTATAATGACAAAAGGCTGGAGAACACACCTGTAATTGAAATAATCCTGACTTACCTCCTGACCAGACAGATGTGAAGATGGTTAAAAACGCCATCTCTCAAGGGCGTTTGTAAAACATTGATACTATTACCCACAGGGTAAGCAAAATATAATTATCTAAGTTAAGTGAGAAACAGTTAAGATATTACTTTTTTTTAAGCTTTTACAGTCCCTAATATACTTCAGGATGACTCAAATATACATGTATTTATGCCTAGACATTAAAAAGTAGAATTTAATTATCATAATACGTCATCTTTGACACTAAAAATGTGTAGCGGTCAGAGGGTCATTGTATTTTCTTTGTAAAATGAAAATGCTTAGAAGAGACATTATGGAAAATGTTCACAGCATACTGCCCGAGGAAAGTAATAAAAACTGACACCAAATCTCCCAGGTTTGTGTAGGCATTTTATTAACTAGAAATAGCACATTATTTGTGCTCTGTGGATCTCAACTCTAATCTTTGGATCTAGTGAGCCAGCCTGGCCCTTGCTCCTTTCTTAATTTCCCATTGCCACTTGTGGGAAAAGGGAGGGTTGTCTTTCTCCTCTTTCTCCATGGCCCCTGGCTCCATTTTTCTTCCTCCTGTTCCCATATACCCATGGCCCTGACACAGCTGATGTGATTCAATTTCCTTCCTCCTACCAACAGGAAGCTGGGTCTGGAGCAGAGGTTCATTAGGTTATCAGGGAATCTGAAAAGGGAGACTGAAAAGCCCACAAAACAAGAGCATCTTCAGAAGCACAGAGATGGAAAGGGAAGAGGGGTGTCTTCCACTGTGGAGGAAAAGGAGCAGCCCTGAGCCTAGATTGCCCCAACTGAAGACTACAGGTCCTTTCCTACCCCATGAGTGCAGGCACATGCCGGGGATCACTTGAATTTTATACATTTACACTATCATATTTCTTCTCCTACATACTCTGCTTTTCCACTTCCTCTTTCTTTTCACCTCTGGACAGAGGGTTACTCATTATTTTATAAAGAAATATGTTGCTGCAAAGTCCCTGAATGAATTTACCTCCCAGTTGACTCCACAGATTATGGATAAATGATGGATAAATTATGCTTTTAGGGCTGGGAATGTGGCTCAGCAGTAGTGGACTTGCCTAACATGAAAAACGCCCTGGGTTCCATCCTCAGCAGGACAAGATTTTTTAAAAGATTATTTTTTCCCCTAAAAGTGTATGTTTTCTAATATTGCTGATTCTGATTCCAACTAAATACACAGAGATGGTCCTTGCTCATGATGCTTTGAGCTACAATTTTTTTTTTAACTTTATGATGATATAAAAGTCATTTTACTGAATAGAGACTGCTCTTTGAATCTGGCATTTATATCCTCTTCTGGGTGTCTATGGTCCTTTCTCACTTTGCTGGGCAGCAGTAGCCACAGCTCCCAGCCAGCCACAGGATCACAAGGGACAACACCAAGACTCTTCAGTGTGCTGTGTGATAAAGCAAGATGTTGTATAGGTTATATATACTAAATGCATTCACGCACCTATTTTCAAATTCTGATGGGCTTAACCGCATTCCTACAAGGAAAAGAGTATCATTACTAAGTCAAATTGTGGCCTCTAGTTTTCTTTGATTGGTTCATAAGTCTTTAGTGATAGGCCAAATTGTCAAAACTGTTTAGCAAAGATCTAAGGATTACAGGAGCAGGTCTTTAGTCCTGGCAGAAAAATTTGTAAATATCACCTTTGTCTGATCTGTGAATATGTAATCAAATATAATTGCATTGAATCATTTTTTGGCTTCGATGAACCTTTATTCTAAACTCAAGGTTTAACTAACTGCTGGAGTTTTAAATTTTTTTGTTTGTGTGTTAGTGTATACTTGTTTGTGATTTACCTATTTTTAATTACTCTGCAGTGCCTCTGCTTTCTCCTAAAATTTGAAAGTAAATGCTGCTACATTTTGGATCTGAAATGTTCCCTAGAGGCCCAGAAGCTAAAGGCTATGATGCTATTGTGAGGTGCTGGAAACTATAGGAGGAGCCTATGGGAGGTGGTTAGGTTGTTGGAGCATATCCTTGAGGAGGATGCTGGTACCAACCCTTGCCCCTTCATCTCTATTTTTGCTTTCTAGACCACACGACGTGAACAGGCCTCCTCTGTCTGCCATGAGCTCCCACTGCCATAATATGTTGCGCTACCACAGGCCCAGAGCAACTGGGCTAAATGACTATGAAATGAAACCCCTGAAATTGTGAGCCAAAAACCAACCTTTTCTCCTTTTGCTGTTATCTCAGTTTTTGTCACTATAGGGAAAAGCTGGCTAACATAATGAATTATTTAAATTCATTGAAGCATTTATGGAATTGGCTTATGTAGGAACAGATTTGGCTTTAGATAACCATAATTGTAGAATATAGAGGAAGGTGAAAACTTAGCACCCAGACAACTAACATGCACTATTGGCTCTTGAGTATCCAGAAAACCAAAGTCCTAAGGTAAAGCAAGGTGACCTCCATGAATATTGGTCTGTTACCCAGGTATAGTACCAAGGGGTCTAGCATCTTAAGGATACTTCTCATTGAATGAAAGTTTGCTGAATTAGGTGATTCTAGACCCAAATGGTGTTCTGGGTCTTTGTCTTTCCAGTTTCTGTGAAGGCTAATGAATTCCATTAAAATTCATTATTGAATAGAAACCAGCCTTTCAAGGTCTGTCATTAGATCATATGAACTGTTTAAATGAACATATTTTATAATAAATAAATAAATGAATAAACAAATAAATAAATAAAATGGGGACATATAGGTACACATCATAGAGAGAACAAGAGTCATAGAAAGTGGAAACATTTTGAAATATATTTGCTCAAAATTATTGATTCCTGATGTAGTCTCTTACAGCTCCCTGTAAATTTGGAGAGTAAATAAAATGTACAGGACTTTTCCAACTGCTTCAGACAGCGCTGGCCAAGTAATGTTAGCTATGGATCAATCTAGTGCCCAGGGCAGAATATGGGCACTACACCAAGCAGGCCACCTTGAAAGGGGAGAAAAAGACATTTATAAAATATATCTATATACAAAATTAATTTGATCCTATTGTCTACAAGACAAATCCCTGGATTTGCTACCCTGAATCCTTCAAATCATTTTAAAACTACTGAGCAGAACCATGTTCTAATACAGATGAAATCTTCAGTTTTTATCTTGGCTTTTAAAAATGTCCTAACTTCTCCCTTTTTTTTTTCTTTTTCTTTTAAATTTTGGTTAAAACTACAGTAGTTTGTAATTCATGTCAATTTGTCTTGGATGCCCCAATCTCTCTGATACACAATGGCAAGTTTTGAGGTTATAAGACCGGTCTGTTTATATCCCTAATATGAATCAAGAGCTTTTTCAAGTCCTTCAAAGATTTGTATTTCCGATGGAAGAAGAAAGGTGATTCAAAGAGCTATAATGAACATTCCAAGTAACTACGAATTACTTTCTTCTTTTTTGAAAACTATTTTCATGGATTAACTTCATCCTGCAATATTGTGTCTGGCACAATCTATCTTGCATAATAGCATTCTTACAGTGGCTGATTCAGATGGCTTTTGAATAAGCATTTCTCTCAATGCCTGCGCTTCCAACAGAGACGTGTTCAGCCAGAAGTTGGGGAATAAATAAAGCATATTGTTTTGAAGAGTCTCTTTAAGGCTTATGACTATGCTAATTTATTTAAATGTATACCTTAGGATGTGTGGATCTGAAGATTTAAGGGATCTGTGAAAGTTGTATATGTAGACTATTCATTTTACTTACCATCTAGCAATTGCTGATACAATTTTTCCTTGTTGAATTTTTCTGTTTCTGAGAAATTATTAATCACTTCATGGTATTATCATCTCCATTACATCATCCGTTTTGTGCATACACTTTTAAGTGTATGCAAACAAAGCAAAGCCACCATGATTAGGTTTAGAGACCCAGCTTTGATTATACAGAGAAGTTTTAGGAAAATCTCATGAGATTCTTACATTCAGGGAGCTTAGGTTTGTGTAAATTCTGTTTTGTTTTCAGTTGCAACTCAGGAATTTAAATCAAAAATGCTCATGGCACATGAATAATGGCTATTTTCAATGCTATTGAGATGTACACAGGGTCACTATTCTTTATAGGAGCAACCTGGGATCTCTTGCTGACTCTCAGGGTGGAACTAAAGAAACATTCTGGTGCTAATAGGAAGGGAACATAGGGTATAAAAGTCCTAAAAGTCCTGGAAGAATGTGGAATAACCAGGATGCATAATTGTCTTACGTCCTTGATTCTATTTAGTCACGTATCAAAACCAGCTTCTCAATCCCATAGATATCTATCGAAAATTCTCTGGTTGTTCCAGGAAGTTAGGTGAAGACTCCAGGAAAGAAGACCTCACACTGATACAATCTAAAGCCATGTGTTGTATACCTAGCACATATCTGAAATGGAGTGTTCATCCTTTATTCTTGTACTTGTTCATCTCCTGCATTCCCCTTCTAAACAAACAGGAATCTCCTTCCTCAGGTATGCAAGTCAGACTGAGTCACCTCTGCAGCATCTCTATCCCCCAAGTCCCTAGGATTCACTTTCCCCAGCTCTACTAACTCCCCACAGAGATCCATTGCAAGAACCAGGAAACCTTCTCCCTTTTCTCCTCTGGGTCCTTAAGTTTTGGTCCTCAAGTTGTATCAAAAGTATCTTTTCTTCTGCATATCCTATTTCAAACTTGTTAAAATTATGAAATCCTAAAACTACCATGTATTCATGATTAAAACAAAGATACAGTTTAGAGAAGTTATAAGTATAAAAAAACAAAAGACTTCTATACCCATACAAGTCTCAATTTGCAGAGACAATAATTTTAAACAATGTATTTTATACTTATTTTCTTTTAACCAATCCTCAACAGTATATTTTGACTACTGATATAAAATATGAAAACACCATTACCCATTATTACCTATTCTTTCTCTGCTGGTTTCTTTGAATGCATTATTTTTGTATTGCAAAGATCTAAAACATTTACATTCCATTCTGTGATAATTATGCCTTTCTCTGCTTTGTCTATATGTCAACTATAAAAATGGAAAAATATAATATTAGCATTAGGTAAGTATTATTTTCTACAGAAACAAATATTTTTCCTTCTTTTTTTAGTAAATTATTTATTCTAATTTTTATATTTGATGGCAGAATGCAATGCATTTCATATTACACATACAGAACACAATTTTCAAGTCTCTGGTTGTACACAAAGTATTCTCACACCATTCAGATATGTACTTAGGGTAAGGATGTCTAATTCATCCCACTGTCTTTCCTACCTCCATACACCCGTCCTCCCTTTCCCTCCCTCCTCTTTGCCCTATCTAAAGTTCCCCCATCCCTCCCATGCTCCCCCACCATTGCCATTATGAATCAGCATCCTCATATAAAAAAAAAAAAACAACATTCAGCCTTTGGTTTTTTTGGGATTGGCTAACTTCACTTAGCCTTATATTCTCCAACTCCATCCATTTATCTGCAAATGTCATGATTTTACTTGTTTTTTAAAAATATTTATTTAGTTGTAGTTGGACACAATACCTTTATTTTATTTATTTATTTTTATGTGGTGCTGAGGATTGAACCCAAGGCCCCACACATGCTAGGCAAGTGCCCTACAGCTGAGCCCCAGCCCTCAATTTTATTCTCTTTTAATGATGAGTAATATTCCATGTGTATATATACTAAGTCCATTCATCTACTGAAGGGCATCTGGGTTGGTTCCAGAGTTTAGCTATTATGAATTGTGCTGCTATAAACATTGATGTGGTTGTGTCACTGTACCATGATAGTTTTAAGTCCTTTGGGTATAGACCGAGGAGTGGGATAGCTGGGTCAAATGGTGGTCCCATTCCAAGTTTTCCAAGGAATCTCCAGACTGCTTTTCAGATTGACTGCACCAATTTGCAGTGCCATCAGCAATGTATGAGTGTACCTTTTCCCCCATATCCTCACCAAAACTTATTGTTTGTATTCTTGATAACCACCATTCTGATTGGAGTGAGATGAAATTTTAGAGTAGCTTTGATTTGCATATCTCTAATTGCTAGAGATGTTGAACATTTCTTCATATATTTGTTGATTGATTGCATATCCTCTTCTGAGAAGCGTCTGTTCAGTTCCTTGGCCCATTTATTGATTGGGTTATTTGTTTTTATGGTGTTAAGGTTTTTAGTGCTTTATATATCCTAGAGATTAGTGTTCTATCTGATGTGCTTGTGGTAAAGATTTGCTCCCATTCTGTAGGGTCTCTATTCATTCACTGATTGTTTCTTTTGCTGAGAAGAAGCTTTTTAGTTTGAATCCATCCCATTTATTGGTTCTTGGTTTTAATTCTTGTGCTATTTGAGTCTTATTAAGGAAGTTGGGGCCTAATCTGACATGATGGAGATTTGGTCCTACTTTTTCCTATGTTAGGTGCAGGGTCTCTGGTTTAATTCCTAGATCCTTGATCCCCTTTGAGTTGAGTTTTGTGCATGGTGAGAGATAGGGGCATAATTTTGTTCTGCTTCATATGGATTTCCAGTTTTCCTAGCACCATTTTTTGAAGAGGCTATCTTTTCTCCAATATATGTTTTTGGCACCTCTGTCTAATATGAGATAACTGTAATTATGTGGGTTTGTCTCTGTGTCCTCTATTCTGTTTCATTGGTCTACAGGTCTATTTTGGTGTCAATACCATGCTGGTTTTGTTACTATTATTCTATAGCATAGTTTAAGGTCTGGAATAGTAATGCTGCCAGCTTTACTCTTCTTGCTAAGGATTGCTTTGGCTATTATGGTTCTCTTATTTTTCCAAATGAATTTCATTATTGCTTTTTATATTTCTATGAGGAATGTTATTGGGATTTTGATTGGAATTGCATTGAATCTGTATAGTGCTTTTGGTAGTATGCTCATTTTGACAATGTTAATTCTGCCTATCCAAGAACAAGGGAGGTCTTTCCATCTTCTAAGGTCTTCTTTAATTTCTTTCTTTAGTGTTCTGTAGTTTTCATTGTGGAGGTCTTTCACTTCTTTTGTTGATTCCCAAGTATGTGGTTGTTTTTTGTTGTTGTTGTTGTTGTTGTTGTTTTTTTTGAGGCTATTATAAATGGGGTGGTTTTGGGGCTGGGACTGTAGCTCAGTGGAAACACAGTTGCCAGCATGTGTGAGGTACTGGGTTCAAGTCTCAGCACTGTATAAAAATAAATAAAATAAAGGTCTGTAACAACTAAAAAATATTAAAAAAATAAAATAAATGGGTGGTTTTTTTTAGTTTCTCTTTCTGTAGATTTATCACTGATGTATAGAAATGCCTTTGATTTATGGGTGTTGATTTTATATCCTGGTACTTTGCTGAATTCATTTATTAGTTCTAGAAGATTTCTGGTGGAATTTTTTGGGTCTTCTAGTATAGAATCATATCGTTGGCAAATAGTGCTAATTTGAGTTCCTCTTTTTCTATCTGTATTCCTTTAATTTCTTTCATCTGTCTAATTGCTCTGGCTAGAGTTTCAAGAACTGTTAAATAGAAGTGGTGAAAGAGGACATCTCTGTCTTGTTCCAGTTTTTAGAGGAAATGCTTTCAATTTTTCTCCATTTAGAATGATGTTGGCCTGGGGCTTAGCATAGGTAGCCTTTACAATGTTGAGATATGTTCCTACTATCCCTACTTTTTCTAGTATTTTGAACATGAAGGGGTGTTGTATTTTGTCAAATGTTTTCTCTGCTTCTATTGAGATGATCACATGATTTTTATCTTTGAATCTATTGATGTGATTAATTACATTTATTGATTTCTATATGTTGAACCAAATTTGCATGCCTTCGATGAACCATGCTTGATTGTGGTGCACTATCTTTTTTGATATGTTTTTGCATTCTATTTGCCAAAATTTTTGAGTCTATATTCATTAGAGATATTGGTCTGAAGTTTTCTTTCTTTGATGTGTCTTTGCCTGATTTTAGAATCAGGGTGATATTGGCCTCATAGAATGAGTTTGGAAGAGTTCCCTCTTTTTCTATTTCATGAAATAGTTTGAGGAGTATTGGTATAAGTTCTTCTTTAAAGATCTTGTAAAACTCAGCTGTGTATCCATCTGGTCCTGAACTTTTCTTGCTTGGTAGGCTTCTTATGGTGTCTACTATTTCCTCGCTTGAAATTGATCTATTTAAATTGTGTCTATCATCCTGATTTAGTTTGGGAATATCATATGTGTCTAGAAATTTGTTGATGACTTCAATATTTTCTATTTTATTGGAGTACAAATTTTCAATATAATTTCTAATTATTTTCTGTATTTCTGTAGTGGAGCATATATATTTATAACTGTTATGTCTTATAATGATATTTCCTTTTTCATCGTGGATGTTAGTAATTTGAGTTTTCTCTCTCCTCTTCATTAGCATGGCTAATGGTTTATCAATTTTATTTATTTTTTCAAAGAAGAAACTTTTTGTTTTGTTGATTTTTTCAATTGTTTCTTTTGTTTTAGTTTTGTCTCTGGGTTTAATTATTTCCCGTCTTTTACTGCTTTTGAGGTTGATTTGTTCTTCTATTTCTAGGGATCTGAGATGTAATGTTAGGTCATTTATTGACTTTTTCTTCTTTGAAGGAATGAACTCCATGCAATCCACTTTCCTCTTAGAACTGCCTTCATAGTATCCCAGATATTTTTATATGTTGTATCAGTGTTTTCATTTACCTCTAGGAATTTTTTAACTCACTTCTTGATATCTTTTGCAACCCATTATTCATTCAATAGCATATTATTTAGTCTCCAGTGTTGGAGTAGTTTTTATTTTTTATTTTATCATTGATTTCTAATTTCATTCCATTGTGGTCTGATAGAATGCAGGGTAGTATCTTTACTTTTTTGTATTTACTAAGAGTTGCTTTGTGGCATAATATATGGTCTCTTTTAGAGAAGGATTCATATGCTGCTGAGAAGAAAGTGTATTTGCTTGTTGATGGATAAAATATTCTATATGTGTCAGTTAAGTCTAAGTTATTGATTGTATTATTGAGTTCTATAGTTTCTTTGTTTAGCTTTTGTTTGAAAGATCTAACCAGTGGTGAAAGAGGTGTGTTAAAGTCACCCAGAATTATTGTGTAATGATCTATTTGACTCTTGAACTTGAGACAAGTTTGATTGATGAATGTAGAAGCTCCATTGTTTGGGGTATTTATATTTATAACTGTTATGTCTTGTTGATGTATGCTTACCTTAAGCAGTATGAAATGTTCATCTTTATCCCTTTTGATTAACTTTGGCTTGAAGTCTATTTTAGTTGATATGGGCTGGAAACCCCTTCTTGTTTACACAGACTGTGTGAATGGTATATTTTATCCTAACCTTTCATCTTCGGTCTGTGGGCATCTTTTCCTATGAGATGAGTCTCTTGAAGACAGCATATTGTTGGGTCTTTTTAAAAATTTTTAAATCCAATATACCAGTCTATGTCTTTTGATTGCTGAGTTTAGGCTATTAACATTCAGGGTTATCATTGAGACATGAATTTGTATTTCCAGCTATTTTTGTTTATTTTTGGTATTTAACTTGACTTGGTTTCTCCTTTGATTGGCTTTTCCTTTATTGCATGTCTTCCCTTTGCAGATTTCATTGTTGTTTTTCATTTCCTCCTCATGGACTATTTTGCCAAAGATGTTCTGTAGTGTAGGCTTTCTTGCTGTAAATTCTTTTAGCTTTTGCTTATCATGCAAGGTTTTTATTTCATCTTCAAATCTGAAGCTTAATTTTGCTGGATATAAGATTCTTGGTTGGCATCCATTTTCTCTAAGAGCTTGGTATGTTTTGTTCCATGATCTCCTGGCTTTGAGGGTATGGGTTGAAAAATCTGCTGAGATCCGAATTGGTCTTCCCTTATATGTAATCTGATTTTTCTTGCTTGCACTCTTTAAAATTCTATTCTTATTCTGTATGCTAGGCATTTTCATTATAATGTGTCTTGGTGTAGATCTGTTGTAATTTTGTACATTTTGTGTCCTATAGGCCTCTTGTAATTGATTTTCCAATTCATTCTTCATTCTTGGGAAATTTTGATATTATTTCATTGAAGAGATTGTGCATTCCTTTGGTTTGAATCTCAAACCTTCCTCTATCCCAATAAATCTTAAATTTGGTCTTTTTGATGTTATCCCATAATTCTTAGATATTCTGTTCATGGTTTCTTACCATCTTCACTGTGAGGTCAACTTTATTTTCAAGATTGTATATTTTGTCTTCATTGTCTGAGGTCCTGTATTCCAAGTGATCTAGTCTGGTGGTGATGCTTTCTATTGAGGTTTTTAATTGGCTTCTTGTTTCTTTCATTTCAAGGATTTCTTTTTTTTTCCAGTATCTCTATCTCCTTCTTGAAGTAATCTCTTGCAACCTGTACTTGCTCTCTTTTCTCTTTGTTGGTGTGATTGATGGACACCTGTATTTGTTCTCTTATCTCTTTGTTGGAGTGATTGATTTTTGCCTGTATCTGCTCACTTATCTCATTCTTTAATTCCCAAATCATTTTAGTTTTGTATATTATGAACTTCTTCTCTGACATTTCACGTACTGCACTATCTATGGATTCTATTGTTGTAGTATCTTAATTTGTTTGGGGCACTTTCCTCCCTTGTTTTTTCATGATGTCTATGTGTCTTCCTCTCTTGCAGTGTACATCTGAGGTATTATAGCTTCTCCCTATTGTCTTATAGTGTCCCTGCAGGTTACCAATACCTCACCTTTAAGGAAGAGATCAATATAACAGCACTCAATGTACCCAACATGCAACCATAGATCAGTTAGCTTCTATTTTTACATTTACATTTTTGTTGTTATAATTATAAATGATGAGTTTGGTTATCTTCTACCATACAGTCAATAGGTTTGCATAATGGTTTACAGTTTCTAATGGTAGAAGAGGGTCTGGGAGTTGGCTGAGACATTTATAAGGTAGGATGTGAGAATATGGAGGTATTAGATTATATGACTAGTGAGAGGGTAATCATAAGACATTGGCTGTCAGTAGGAGAAACAAGAGAGAGGCAACACCATGCAAGTTTCCCTGTTACCTCAGTAACAGGATAACTGCTAGCACCCATGGTAGAGATATCTCTGGTGAAGTCATGCCCACAGGGACCTTGGTGACATTTTACCAGGTCCTTATTGTTGT
Organism: Urocitellus parryii; assembly: GCF_045843805.1. Classification (NCBI taxonomy): domain Eukaryota; kingdom Metazoa; phylum Chordata; class Mammalia; order Rodentia; family Sciuridae; genus Urocitellus; species Urocitellus parryii. Next base: position 107,412,404 of record NC_135533.1, read on the forward strand.
CTCTTGATAGAAACAGTGGTACGCCAGTCTCATGGCCGTGGCAGCCACAAGCCTATATGTACCCTGGTTTTGAGCTGTGGCGCCATTCTCTAGTGAACAAGAAACCCCAGCACAGGCCAGGAACCTCTCTAGGTTGCTGGGTAGGGGGCAGTGGGGTGGGCCCCCCTCTGGGTCACTGAGCCATAGGGTAGTGAGAAGCAAATATTTTTCAAGTCATGGAATTTGATTTATGTGTAAAGAATAAGAGTAAATATTCATCAAGCAACCCACTGTCTGAAGGTGTATCTGTGAGAATCCAAGTTTCGAGATTAAGTAGTTTACAAGGTCACTCATAGGGCATGGAATCAACAAAAGGCTGCACTGCTGGGAGTAAAACCTCTGGCCTATGCTATCCCTGGGTTGAGCCCCTGGAAGGGAGAGTCTCCAAGTGAGGGAGGTAATAAGTTTTCTATGTTCCTTTTACCCTTCTCTTTCATGATGTCTAGGAGAAGCATCAGGCTGGGAGGGGAATGGGAGGGAGAAGAATCCCTGACTAAGGATAACAAAACAGAGGGAGGGAAAGAGCTCAGTACCTGGTGCCTTGAAGGAGCAGGGAGGATCCAGCACTAGACTTCTAAACCAGGTTTTATGTTGCAAAATCCCCTCCACAAATCACCTTTCATTTGCCTGTAGACTTGTCTTTTGGGTTGCTGAGCACTGGCAAGAGAATGTGCTCCTAGCCAGAGCAGATGTCCAAGTGCTATCTTGCACTTTGCCCATTACTTTTCTGCTACTGTATGATAGCATTTTAGGGGTGCTACCTAGCAGGAAAGACCTCCTCTGCTAGCACTCTCTGCATGAGGGTATAGATGGGTCCAATGGACAACTTGCTCCACATCTTCATGACTTCCATAAGTTTCCTTCAGTTAACTTTTGATACCTTAAATGGTAGTTTATTTTGGCCTATTGTTTTTAACAATCTAGCCAACCCCCCCCCCAAAAAAAAAAACACATACACACACACACACACACACACACACATTTTCTTTAATATATTTATTCTGCTCTCAATTCCATGCTTTTACTTTTGGATCTATGTGTGTGTGTGTGTGTGTGTGTGTGTGTGTGTGTGTGTGTTGCTAGGGATTGCACCCAGGGCCTTGTGCATGTGAGGCAAGCACTCTACCAACTGAGCTATATCTCCAACCCTGGTTCTATTATGATTATATAATTTTAATATCCCTTGAGTGGAATCTTGGTAGATATTTTAAAAGGAACAAGGGCATTACTTAAAACCTTCAAGAGCTTCCCGCAGCACTTTCCCTATAATAAAAGTCCTCCTTTGGGCATAGACAGGTGGCCCCAGGTGGTCTGGACTCTTCCCCACTCTAGCACTGCTTTCCCATCCAGGTGGGGCCTCACTGATTCTAAGATGCTCCTCTCCCTTCTGTCTGGGCCTCTTCACTGCTTTCCCCACTCATCCATCCTCCAGTAGATTTTCCTTTTGTAACCTCTTTTCACTTTTCTTTGTGGCAGTTATCACACCTGCTATTATATTATTCTTCTAGTTATTTTTGTAAATTTGTTTTGTAGTTGTAGATAGAGAGAATTCCTTTATTTTATTTGTTTCTCTTTATGTGGTGCCAAGGATTGAATGCAGTGCTTCACACATGCTGGGCAAGCACTCTGCCACTGAGCTACAGCACCAGCCCATCTTGTGGTTATTTTGAATGCCCATCCTCCACTCGAGAGTGCATGTGCCAGGGCTGAAAGTTCTGTAACTCTTCATTCACCACACATGTGCACACACAATCACACACCCACTCACATGCGAACAGACATATACTTACATACACAAACATGAAAATATATTCACTCAAACACATAAAACAGTGTTTTAGTCAACTTTTATCATGCTGTGGCCAAAAAGACATTATGAGAAAATTTTTGAGGAAGATAATTTTATTTGGCGTCTCAAGATTTCAGAGGAGAGGTCTCAGCCACAGATGGCCCACTCTATGGCTCTGGGCCTGAGGCAAGGTGGGCCTCACGGCAGCGGAGTGTGGCAGAGGAAAGCAGCTGGGGACATAGCACCAAGAAGCAAAGAGAGAGCTCTTTTCACTACAAATATATATATATATATATATATATATTTCCCAAAGGCATGCCCCCAATGACCCACCTTCTGCAGCCATAGTCTACCTGCCTACAATCCACCCACTTAATCCCTATCAAGTGATTAATACACTGATTATATTAAGGCTCTCATAACCCAATCATTTCTCCTTTAAACTTTTTTTGTTTTGTCTCAGACATGAGCTTTTGGGTGACACCTCATATCTAACCATAACACACAGGTAAGCACTGAAGCATACATACACACAGAAACACCCAGAGACAGTCGCACACACACATACCCACACGCCCCCCCCCCACACACAAACAAACTTAGGCACTCTGTATTTTTCAAATTAGCTTTAGCATAGATATATATTTCATATTTAGCTTCATTCATTCATTCATTCATTCACTCATTCATTTGTTTGCTCATTTAAATACACACACACACACACACACACACGTGCACGCGCATGCTCATGTAGTAACAATTTCGAGCAATGTGCACTCCTCACATTTATGGGCAATGATGAGCATGCAGCTCAAGGTTCACTTTAGTATGAAGTAAACCACCACGACTTGGAAGTGGGGCTGTCTGAAAGTGCTATTCTGTGAGGGAACACAGCACTGAACTTCTTTTTCTTGCCACTGCTTTGTCTCTCTCCAAGGAGCCTCACTTCACACCTGTCTACCTAGACAACCCCACCCACGTGTTCAGGCTTTATTCTGATCCTTCCTGCTTAGCTCTGCTGCCTCCCACCCCTTCTATCACAGGAACACACAATTAGTATTCCCTGGGTATCACAGGTTCAACCTGGGAAGAAACCCACCTGGTGCCGCAATGAATTCTAGGGTAGCCAGTTCTTCTATATGGTCTAGAAGATGAATTTGTGGTCAGAGTGGGCACACACCCTCAATCTAAGGGACTCCCTCTTCTCTTTGGGGGTGGAGTGAATTGAAGGAAAGTCAGAATTTGTTCTCTAAATCAAGGTGATGAGGATAGAGGCCTTGTTGTCTAGCTCTTATGTTATTACTGGTTTAAAGAGATCAATTCATTAAAAATACACACACACACACAAGTATAAACATCAGAGTTACTAAACATAATGGTCAGTTGGGAGGGACGGACAAGTTAACAGACTTGTAGAACTCACTGTATGAAGTGTTGAGGTACATAGGACAGGCTACAGAGAGATTGTGCTGACTTGCCTGATTCTGAAATGACAGGAATGGTTTAGCCTGTGAGGAAGGGTGGGATCAATACTGGAAATGTTTGTAATGGTGAGCAGGCATGAGGAATATATTAGTTTGGATTTAATTGGATGAAAATGAAATAAACTCCAACTAACAGGGCTGTTTTGTAGTTTAAGTTCAAAGCCAGCAGTATCTGAACATTGGAGGAAGATCAGTGATAGGGATCTGCTAGAGTGTTATCATCAAAACTGCGTTCATAGATAAAGGGAAAGATTAATGTGGGGAAGTGACAACATTTGCCCTTGTGAGGCTTTTTAATTTTATTCCAGAGGAGATTTATCAAGCCCTCTAATCCTATTAGAGAGCTACAAACACCCCCACTTAGCTTGAAACACCCCCACTTGTGCCAGTTAGCTTACAGAGCGGGAACTTTGCCTAGTATGGGCTCATCCTGGGCTAAGGGGCATGGGATATAGACCACCATGGCCCTCTGCACCAGGATGAAGAGATCTCTGCATCCATATGAACAGAACAGGCTTTCTTCATTGGGGAGGAAAGGAGTGGGTGAGATGCTCCAAGGAAGACAAAGGACTTACACCTCCCTCAAGAAGGACTCAGCATACTGGGGAAGCTCTGGAGAGTTGGTGTGTTTGGATGGAAGGTAAGACATGAGGATGGTATATTAATGCACAAGTAAGAAGTGGCTCTGTTAATGAATTTGTAAATTTCTCATTTCTCCAGAGTTTCTCATTCACTTTTTAAAAACCAAAAAATGATTTATAGGCAATAATTGTTCTTTTAATTTACAATAATTTTAAAAAATATATAATGAACTATTTTGGGTTAATAAAGTTGAGGTTCATGTGTAAACGCACATTACATTCTAATCACAAATTATCTATAGATATTTTAAAACAAATAGTCACCCATGCACAGGAGTAACAGAAACTTGTTCTGTTTGAATGCTGTGTATGTTTTTTATTGCCCAGGGAGGTGTTTTAATTAAGACCACAAGATTGGCTTTGCCTTTTACTTAGCTCTGTGTCTTGAAGAAGGAGGTTTTGAAATGACAAGTTAGAAATCTAAATTTAAATCCATGTGAAAAGTGGTAAGAGCTGGAATTATAACTTTAGGGAGAGGTGTTGAGAAGGTAGAGTCAAGAGGCATTAGGGACCCGATTTTTTTCCAGAAAGTAAGGGCAGCAATAGGCCTGGTAACAGGCACAGGGCCAGCTCTCAGTGAATGTTTTCTGAAGCCTAAGTAATAGTACAAGCAGAAGGAGTGAGTGAGAGGGAGTGGAGTGTAGGAGGTTTGGGGTTATTTTCAGACAGGGTGAGTCTAGGACCTTGCAGAATATCTTTTTTTATTATTATTATTAGTTGTCCAAAACATTACAAAGCTCTTGACATATCATATTTCATACATTTGATTCAAGCAGATTATGAACTCCCATTTTTACCCCGTATACATATTGCAGATTCACATCGGTTACACATCCACTTTTTTACATACTGCCATATTAGTGTACCTTGACCAAACATTTAGGAGAGATCTGTGTGGAGGAGATGTAGGAAACGTGAGCATGCAGAAGACAGCGGAGGCTAGAAACTTTGTGAAGATCAAGTGAGAAGAGATGGAGAAGAACCACAGCAAAAGGAAAGCCAATAAAACTTGTTTTCATGAAATCTAGGAGAGCAAGGAGGACAGGGGTTTCATCAACCACTGCCAAGGAAATGGAGCTAATAAACAAAGCAAAAATGAAAATATATCCTTTGGATTTAATGACTAAGGGGTGTAAGGGTCCAGCGAAAAGTCGTAGGAAGAGACCACCAAGAGACTGACTCATGCAATTGCAGAAGGGGATTTATTGAGGATCCAATTCAGCGCGCTGAGGCTCCAGGCTCACTCAAGAAGGGAGAGCAGCCCAGAGCCCAGAGCAGAGGCTAAGCAGTGCTTAAGTCCACTTTTTGGGGAGGAGGGGGGGGCGCTTTGCATACATCAGAACAAATCAGCATGAGGTGCGGGAAAATTGAACAACTACTCTCATACATGATTAGCACATTCATTGGTGGGAACAGGTCGGGTGGGGGTGATTGGTCACTCCTAAGCGGGTACGCATTCAAACTGATTGGTTCGGGCCCTGTATGCTTATGTGACAAACTGCACAGGGCCAGTAGGGCGTTGTCTTAACTATCTCAGGAATTTCAGGTTCTGGGTGTAGCAGAGGAACTTAACAATACCTGGTCTTTCACTTTTTAATTCAGGCTTTGCAGCTTAGAAACTTTACTCTTTCATTGGTTGTTAATGACAATGGAAAAAAAATCACATCCAGGATTACTCTGGTAGGGAGCTAGGCAGGGAAAGAAATCTGCAGATCATGCAGGAGCACCAGGGCTTGCAGAGGGATGTGCAAGTTTAGGTCACTGCCAAAGACAAAAGGCATCAACTAAGCAGGGGGCAGTGGGAAGGGAGGAAGGAGGCAGGAAATTTCCATTTGTAGGAAAGGCAGGTAGCACCTTAGTCAATATTACTGAAGTAAACAGAAGAAGCAGGATCCAATGAGAAATCCTTTGCCTTTTCCACTACATGAAAAGAACATCCTCTTGCATGCTGCTTATTTTAGCAGAATTGAGGATTCAGTAAGGAATCCTCAAGTTACATGTACCTGTTTCCTTCCTAATCAATCATCTGATTTTTGCCCTTAATTTTCATTTTTATATGTGTTATATATACATGTATAAAATATATTGCTTCCGTATTTTTTCCCTTTTCTTCACTCAGGAAGACTCAGTAGAGCGTAAACACAGACAAGGTTTTACTTGACAACAGATTGTCTTTTTTCCTCAATTCATTTCTCTTGTCTCTGTAAACTTTTAGTTACCGAGAATTCATTACATTCTTGAAAAATATGATTGTGTCTGTTTTTAATTAAAGTTGGTCATCAGGTGCACAGCATGGATGTAGAAGTAATAGGGTCATTTTTCATCCTGGACCTTCCTTAAACATGTGATTGGTTTTTGCCCTTAATTGTCTACTAGGGCTTACTGAGCTCGCCTTGTTATTTGTTTGTATTTCACTTTTTCATCCAAAATTGCCATCAGGCACACTAGGGAGTTAGGAGAATCTTCTTATCATGTAATTTGCCCCATTGAAGTTTGATGTGAAAGCCTTCAAAGGATTGATAGTGGTTCTTGTGCTCTGTGAGATGCATTAAGACATTCCTGAAACATTGTGATTTAATGTTTTTGATTTAACTTAACAGAAATATTCTTTTGTAACACCAATGAGAACAATTGTCAATAAAATGGCTTCAGTCAGTTAAGATCCTTCAAATACATCATTCTTTGCCTCTGAGTCTGATGAAAATATGTAATAAAATCCCCAGAAACTGAGGCCACCAAAAAAGGCTCTTAATCACATCATTGTCCTTACTTATTTACCGACAATTCCACTCAACGAGGATCAAGTATAAGTGGTCAGGCATCAGTCTTTATTTACTATTTTTTCATTTTCTATTTTCTCAACTAAACTGAAAAATCTTTAAGTGGAAAACTGGACCACCAACTTCTTCAGTCTCCAGAGCCATATCCAGTGTTCTGTCCAGGAGACCACTGGGTCAGTGTTTAGTGACATGTGATTCTGAACACTGGGTCAGTGTTCAGAGCCATGGTGGCATCCTCTACAGTTAGCTTTCTTTCTGTAAAGCATCCATTTTTTTTACTTCTTTCAATAGATGGTCTTGTCTCTAATTTGAGGAGCAGAAGTCATGGAACTCCAACCAATTGCCACTTACCTAGCATCCGTGTTCCCTGTCCTTCCCACCTATGCTTCCCCAGGCAGATGAAGCTCCCTGCTGCTCCAGACTCATGGCACCACCTTGCTTTCTCTCTTCCTTCCTCCAAAATTGTCCTGTCATTGGTCTTTCTCTCCACTGTGTACACTCATCTCTTCACTGTCTACCAACTCTTGCCAATAACTTGTTGAACAGGCATCATCTCTGAACAAAAAAGGCACCCATGCAGCACCTGGGGTCCAACTCTGCCCGTTCATGCTGGAATCCTTAGCCTATGCTGTACTCTCATTGACGGTCTCGAAGTCCCTTTCTGTCATTGCTGGTACTGAGTATGTGATATGGTGGATTGCAAACTCTACTGAGTGCAAGATGCACCACCTTAGGAGTTCATTCACATTTCTGATTCCATACTTAGTTACTTGGATTCATCTGGGCTTCTGATTCTAGAACTCAGTAATTTATATTAGTACTATTCTGAAGCTGGATGACTAGTGATCACAGTTCGAGAAATGCTATATAGATGTGTACATTTCCTGGCTCAACTTAAACTTCCTCTCATTGTTGTTTCTACTAATGGATATTGGGCAAATCTCTGCAATGAATGAAATGCTGTATGATTCTTCCTCAGTGTAGAGGCCCTATTGAGATATTTTCTCCAGGAACACCATCAGCTATCGTTCCTTTTCTCTGAGCTGCTGAAATGGAAACAAGTGTATTGACTCCTTGTTTAGATAAAGGTAACTGAAAAAAAAAAAAAAATCCCCAATCTGTAGGGGGAATGTCAACAGATGATTTCTTGTACTTGGATGCCACCCTTTCTGCAGGAAAAGGAAGTTAACTTCTGGCCCCCGGAGACTAAGGACAGCCTCTCAAGAGATTCCTGTTTAACATTCCCATGTGAATTACATGATGATTACAAGCATTTTATTTAAAAAAATATAATTTCCTCAGTTTTAGAAAGTCATTTTACTATCTGAAATGTCTGGCAAATTCTTTTTGCTTATGCAGTGTATTTAATATAAATTAAATTCTGATGGCTAAAGTCTAGTGGAAAAACTGTCTTTTTTAAAATGTTTATTTATTATATAGTTGTAGTTACACACAATACCTTTACTTATATGTGGTGCTGAGGATCAAACCCAGGGCCTTGCATGTACTAGGTGAGTGCTCTATCACTGAGTCACAACTCCAGTCCCCCAAAACTGTCTTTTAAAGAGCCTAGTATATCAGTGGGAGGAAAGAAATCTCAAGAGATTTCAAGGATTTCCCTATGATAATTTTGTTTTATGTGGATAATATTAAGGAAAGTATTTTAAAATGAAATGTAATAAAAGATTCCCAAGTATAGTCTTGTTTTTTAATGCAATGCTTTTGAGAGTAACCACTCTGAAAGACACCAATTGTTTTCTCATTTGAGTTGATTAAACCAACATACTACTGGCTTACTCAGCTAAAGTAAGGAGAAAAATCTCCCTGAACTTCACATTTCTGCTGTGTGTTAAATTAAAGTGTCTTTTTGGTAATATAGAAATCAGCTGTCCTAGAGTGAGGGTGGGGATGTGAAAGAAACAGGCAAAATTATGGCATTGATGGTGACCCTGCTTGTATTCACATAAACCTCAGGCTGCAAGTCCAATGTCTGAATTACTGCACATGCAGGGGCAGTACTCACCTCCAAGAGGTCAGACATGGTTCAAGTTCACATTGGAGGTAGACGGAATCATGGATGCTGCATCAGCTGAAAAGCCTGTTCCACACCTGAGAAGCTGTAAGATCCTGAGTAGGCACCTCTCAGGCTCCTTATTTTCTCATCTGAAAAACAGGGTCAAAAATATGTTATTGTGCTTGAATGAAAATATTTACTCATAACATTACGGGTAGACCAAATTAGAAATCAAATAAAGTTTCTGTTTTCTCCTTGAAATTTGATCATTTTGGAATTGTAGAGAAACTTTTCCACCCGACTGTCTCCAGAGATGAGGAGTATGTCACAACTGGTCTCTATGACCTAAGAGGCTATAGGTTCACTGTACCCCTTAGGAATGTTTGCTTTAAAATAATTATATGAGAACATATCTAATGTATTATTTAAACTGCCCTTCAGTGGCAGACCAAGTTTTGCAGCCTCAATCCATCAAAGAGGAGGTAATCAGTAAAAAATGCTGCCTCATTCCCTACGTGAAGTTCAAGAGACACAAACATATATAAAACACAACCCCTTCCAAATGAGATAGGGATTAGAGTCAAAACTAAATTACACCCATTTCAGGAGGAGAAATAGTATGGATTAACCCCAGGAAGGGAGAAATTTCTAAGGAGCTCAGGATGTCACAAAGAAGAGGCTATACCTGTTCTATAAATTCAATTTTTCCACTTAAGAATGCCATTCACTATTACTATAGCAATTTATTCCTCAATAATAAATCTGCAAAAGTCAGGTTTTTAAGTCATCTAACAGTTCTGAACTTATGCTCAGTAAAAACAACAACAATAACAACAACCACAAAAACAAAACACTGAACAGATGAGTTTTTGTTCTTGTTGTTGTTTGTTTGTTTAAGTAAATGAAGCTAGAGTATAGCATTTCATCTCAGAGTCCCTATTACTGGAGAGAGACAGGAACCAAGAAGGAGCCAGATGCATTCCAAGGAGACCAGCAGAACAACACTGACTAAAGGTGGGCCTGCTTCTTTGCGTTCCAGTGACATACTACAGTGAGTAAGAACAAGTGTATCTCTGAGAGCTTGGAAATAGGTGTGGAAAATAGAAGCTGGGGAAGGAAAGGAATGATTACTCTCTGCTGGAAGAACTCAATCAGAAAACACCTTGAGGAGAAAATATTTGAGCACTGGGCTGGTGGAAGAATGAATATTGATAGGGTAATAGGGGAAGATGCAATTTCAGATAAATTTCAGAGGACAAAGCTAGCTGCTAGGGCAGGCATAAGAGAGATGGCACTCAGAAAGTACCCAGTGTTCTGACCTTTCTGGGTGATGAGTAAGTCCAGAAGGAAGAAAGATGGTCAAAGATGAGGTTCAGAAGTTGGTAGGCTTATGAGGAGTCACGGGATTTGTTCTGTAGCCACAGTGAGTGCACAAAGAATGTGCTTAATAGATGCTCATTGAGTGGAAAGTGTGGGAAAAACTGTATGTACTAGGAGCAGAGCCCTGGGGATCTCACTGTCTCTAAGGCTCTCCCTGGATCTTTCATGAAAAGTTCTGTAAACCACATTGCATACTCTGGAATCCATCTCCATTGGTTTGTCTAGTTCCTGCATTAAAAAAGCACTTTGGGGACTGAGGTTGTAGCTCAGTGGTAGAGCACTTGCTTTGCATGTGTGAGGCACTGGGTTCAATCCTCCTCGGTACCACATAAAAATAAATAAATAAAAATATTGTGTCCCTCAAAAAATAGTTTTTAAAAAAGCACTTTGGGCATTTCAAAGACCCAAGCTTTAGGAGCTGGGAAGGACAAGAATTTGAATGGCAAATAGTATGGGTGGTGGGGCGGTGGCAAACAGTGTGTGATCTGACCTTAGCCAAAATCTTTGTTACAATTTGCAAGTAGAATAAAGCTATCTGCAGGTGTTTAGGAAGGTTCTGAGCAAATGTAAGATTAGCAAGCTTTAGTGGAAAAGTTAGATCTCTATCGTAAATTTAAAATGAAGATTCACAAAATGGCCCTAATTATTTCCTGGGTTAGCCAGTGTCAGGGGAATCGCTCTGTCTTATATTGCTGACCTTTGAAAAATGGGAGCAAAAAATCAGTGAAAATCTACTTACTGGAATTCAATGAACATAATTAAATTAGGCTTTTGTTCTTTAGAATTCAGCTTAGGCTGGCTATTGTAAAAGGGAAAACAGAATTTTACAAAAAAAAAAAAAAACGTTGGGGGGGTTGAAAACTAAAAGCTTTAAAAGTCATTTCCATTTTATGATATTTCTAAAGGGCAAAATGGTTTATTCTCAAGAATTACTATGAAATTTATCAGAAGACTAGAGAACACTGGTAAGGCAGACCATAATTTTTACATTTTTATACAATTTTAATTGCATCCAATTAAAAGAGAATAGTTTTTATATTTCATCAAAAATGCTGATGTGAACCTTGAAAATTAACATATCTAAACTTTCCTAATTAAGTAATAAAGACTTTTATCAACTTTTCTCTCTGTGTTTTTGGTTGTATTCTATGGAGATGTAAATGGATAAAGCAGAAGAGAAATGTCTTTTATCTTAGAAAAAATTTTGTATTCTCAGGGTAAATTTTCCATGATTTCTGGTTTTTTCTCATCATTTGCAATGTCTTTGTTCTCTCTCCGTACTTGAAATGTGCTACTTGTAGATTTTATTTTATTTTTTTTTATTTCCTCCTGAGAAGAAGTCTTGATTTTGGAGTTGTTCTCTTATTTGTTTCCTCGACATTTCTACACTGAGACTTCTTTTATCTTACGGAGGAGGGCCTTTTGGTTCTAGTGAATTCTGGGTCTAGTTAAAATACTCGCTGAAGAATTAGAAAGCATTTGCAAGGTCAAGGGTTTTTCTTAAGATTAACTCTGCATAATTCTTGGTGAAAAATTGCTTCAACTTCAAAGAGAAAACTTATAATAAAAATAAGATTTGGGCTGGGGATGTGGCTCAAGTGGTAGCGCACTCGCCTGGCATGCGTGCGGCCCGGGTTCGATCCTCAGCACCACATACCAACAAAGATGTTGTGTCCACCGAGAACTAAAAAATAAATATTAATTTTCTCTCTCTCTCTCTCTCTCTCTCTCTCTCTCTCTCTCTCTCTCCTCTCTCACCCTCTCTTTTAAAAAAAAATAAGTTTTTTTTTTTTTTTTAGAGAGAGAGAATTTTTAATATTTTTTTTTTTTTAGTTCTCGGCGGACACAACATCTTTGTTGGTATGTGGTGCTGAGGATCGAACCCGGGCCGCACGCATGCCAGGTGAGCGCGCTACCGCTTGAGCCACATCCCCAGCCCATAAAATAAGATTTAAAAAAAATAATTTTTAGAAAAAAGTTTGAGCCAGTGCTGTCAGATCATCTATCTACTCCTAGTGGTCAGCTTTGGGAAGGGCAGACTGTCAGAAAACCTAAAAGTACCACCCCACTGCAGCCGGATACTGGATTCTAATTCTAGAAGCCTTTGCATCCTAGCCAAAAGGAAGTTCTTCAGCTTTCAAAGAGAACAACTTGGCCCGTCTTTGTCCATCCTGCTCTGATGCTCTGCTTTGAAATTAGTCGCTATTCAATGCTTTCCTTGCACCCCCTTCTCTCAAATATGCATAGTGGCCCTATCATAAGAAATCAGTACCTAGAAGTGACACCTCATGCATGACTGCCATTAACTATACCACCAAATTCCTTTTGTGCTGTCTCCTGAAGAGAGGAGTCCTGTCTTTCTTCCTGCAGGCTCATTCTTCCTATTATTTCCAGCTCTTTAAAAGCTTTCTAAGCCCTTCCACAGTTGGGGGTCCCTTCTCTAGGACTAGCCATTCAGGGGCCCATTTATTTTCAGATGCATTTTAAGCCAATTCAACCGATTTTAAAATGAAAGGCATGCACTAGCTCACCCCCAACATAAGGCATGTTGATTAATTCAGTGACCAGGTGATTTCATGAAGAACTTAGGTCTTTCCTCATTGCTGTCCTTTTATTATGTCTTTTACTCTTCATTTTCAGGCTTCTTGGTATCCTGTCTTCTCATTGTATCATCACGTTTGAAGGAGCTCTTCCTGCCCTTTTTGTAAGGGCACTAATCTCTTTCATGGGGACTCTACCCTAATGGCCCAATCAGCTTCCAAAAGCCCCATCTCCTAAAATCTTTAACATGGGGTTAGAGTTTCAATATCTGAATTCAGCAGTGACAAAAACGTTCCGATCCCAGCAGTCAGTTCTTACCATGTTTGCAGGGTATGATTCAACCAAAATACACATGGAAGAGAAAAGCAAAAACTGTCCCACAATGGTTGACTCCTCCTCTGACACAGAAGTTGGAATAAGAGAGGGATAAAACTTGGGAGGCAGGGAGTCCCTCTGAATTACCAGCTTCAGAAATAGAGGTGCATTTTTGCAATTTTAGCCTGGGAGAGACCTTCCACCTAGGCCCTGGGTTTTGTCCCTTCTACCTGGGCTCTGGGCCTTGTCCCAGGATGGTATTTGTAGGATTATTTCTAAAGCATACATTTGCTCTTACTTCTCTCATATTTGCTTTTGTGCTAGACCTCTCCATTTATTCTCCCTTCTATGCCCTTCTCTCCAAAAAATAAAAATGAGTGAAAGGTATTTTACAAGGAACTATACTCCATTACTTCAGTTTGCAAAAAAGAATGCAAAAAGAAAGAAAAATATAGATATATGACTATTTACTTTCTCTCTTTCTTGAAGTTCAGTGCAATTTATTATTTATAGACATATGAATGTTTTGAGGAAAGAAACATGTAGGGAACACTGATAGCTTTTGTGTGCACGTGTGTGTGTGTGTGTATCTAAGCAACATAAACAACATAAAGAGTGGTGTGATATACTAAGGTCCCTAGTAAATGATGTTTTCTGATAGAGTTGCATAGGAAAGAGAAGGTAATGTGTGTGTGTGTGTTTTCATTTCAGAGAACAAGCTATTCTTTGATTTCGGGATTTCTGAGGATTCTTGTCTTGTCTGTAATATTGCTTTCCAAGATTTTAGTTAAAGTCAACAGTAGTCTGAAATTTTTAAAAGGAAAATCCCAGAAGTAAAAAGAGTCACTAGTTTTAAACTGCACATCTGCATGGCATGATGAAATCTCACCCTGGCAAGCTCTGTCCCATCAGAATGTGAATTATCCCTTTGGGATTTTTTTGTTTATTTTTAGTACTGGGGAATAAATCCAGTAGCACTCTACCACAACGCTACATCCTTAGCCCCTTTAATTTGTATTTATTTATATGAGACACAGTATTGACAAATTATGGAGTCTAGCCTTGAATTTGCTCTCCTACTGCCCCAGCCTCCTGAGTCTCTGGGATAACCATTGTACACTACTGTACCTGGCTCTGAATTATCCCTTTGCCTAGCTTACCTACTCTGTATCTGCTACCCATTCATTTTGTCACTTAGTAACTGACTTGGTTATCAGATCAGCTGTCATAGTATTGCACTGATTATGTACACCCCCTCCCCTTTTTGTTTGTTTTACTTAGTAATGGTATCAAAGTCAAACAGCAGTGATGCTAGCAATTTTATTTTACTATATTCTTATCATTGTATTTTTATTATTTACTATTGTTAGTCTCTGTATCTAATTATAAATTAAACTTCATTTCATCATAGATATATATTTATACATATATGCATATGTCTACACCTATCTATATATAGATATATATCTATCTATACATATTCCACATATATATGTACAGACATACATATGGAAAAATATATTTTATATATAAATATATGTTATATATATATATACATACTTTTTTTTTTTTTTAGCAGGGAGTAAACATAGGGTTGGTACTACAAATAACTTAAAGAATTCTCTGAAATACTTGCAGGTGACTACCACATAACCTTTACTCAGTCTACTGAGTGTGTGTTATGGAGACAGCTGCAGGAGCTCAAAGGTGTCCTTTAGCAGGTTGATTGGAGGAATATTGTTGTGGGCTTTGAGGCCAGAAAGGCTTGGGCTTAAGTGCACATTTCTAGAGTTGGGGATGTAGCTTAAAGGAAGAACATTTGTTTAGCATTCACAGAGCCATGGGTTCAATCCACAGCACAAAAATAAACAAACAAAATGCACATAAGAGCATTTCCTGACTTCAGTTCTTTCTGGGCCTCACTTCCCTTAGCTGTCTTATGTAGATATAGCTTTGCCTCAGAGGTTGCCTTGAGGGATCCTCTGAAGCGTGTTCTTGTCTAGCAAAGCTGCAGGCACATAGCAGAAACTCCTTAATTTTTAGGTGTATTATATCTAGGTATTTTGTATTGGTATTTATAGCTAGGTATTAATTTATCTAGATTAAAATGAAGCAAATTGTTGGAATGAACTACTGGACATGCTTTTAGAATTATGTCAAATAGGTCTACAGAATTAATATACTAAATATAATAATAGTGTATTAGGCTATAATTTGGTGACTTATTTCTGTTTTTTTTTTGGGGGGGAGGGGACCAGGGATTGAACCCAGGGGCACTTAACCACTGAGCCACATCCCCATCCCTTTATTATTTTATTTTATTTGTTTTGAGACAGGGTCTTACTAAATTTCTTAGCACCTCACTAAGTTCACATACCAGCTTTGACCTCGCAATCCTCCTGCCTCAGCCTCCTGAGCCACTGGGATTACAGGTGTGCAACACTGCACCCAACTTTATTTCTGTTTTTTGATAATACCCAGCATTTGATTTGCAGAAATCATCTCCAATCATAAGTTTCAAAGAGGAGACTGAATCTCTAGATAAAACCCATCCTTGGCTGCCATCTTGTCTTCATCTCAGAGAGACCCCAAGCAGAGAACACGGGATCCTCCCGATCCAGAGAAACCACGAAAGAATAAATTATTTATCTGATAAGTTTATGATAACTTTTTCCCCACCAAAAGAAAACTAACATATACACTTACGTGAAAAAAGAACTGGGTAAGATGATAAACAATCTCACAATAACAAATCTTAGCTGTCTCCTTACTTTAATTGACCTTCTTTAAATATACATGATTGAAAAGCTGAGGACTTGGGTTCTAATATTTGTTTTGGCTCTCACTTTCTACAGTGGAGCTTGGAAAAGTCACTAAACTTATATTTATTATTTATTTTTTTAAAGTCTATACTGTCAAAGAAAATAAGAAATTCTCATCTCCAAGGACACTGTGCAAGACTGTTTTCCAGATAGAAGAGAGATAATATGTTCAGACACTGGATAGCACTGTAATCACATTTACTGGGATGGGGCCCTGTCAATGTCAAAGTGTTATGTGACCATGGTCGGCCTGGATAATCTGTCAGTTTTCTATAAGAATTAATTTAAATTATTATTCAAAGTGTCTACAGAACACATCAGTCATAAAACCATCTGCTACCTCTCTGTAAAAAAATTTTAAAGACATACATGGAGTGTGTTTATAAATCTAGAAAATTTTCATTGCCCTACACCCAAGTACATGATTATTCCATTTACAAAATATCACTTCAAAATTTACTGTGTCAATTTATGGGAGTCCAGGTTTAGGTTAACTGGGTACTTTGCTCAGGGTCTCACTGGACTGAAATCAAATGGTCAGCCAAGCTAGGTTCTCATCTTCCAAGCTCGTTCTGGTGTTGACATGTTAACAGAATTCAGTGTCTTGCAATTATAGAACTAGATGGAAAATAAACAAAAATTATAAACAGAAAGCAAAACTAGTCCCTTGCCCACAGTGAGTTTAAGTAACAGTGATTTGAAATTCTTCAATATTTCTCACAGACTGAAAATTACATGAATCTAAGATTATTTTTGTTTATCTGAGAATTCTTATTTGTGTGTTTCTATTCACCTCACCTCTCTCTGACTGCTCTAAGAAGTATGGAGATAGGATACTTTAATTCTTTTGTCTAAATCTCATCCATGGTTGGATTTTTATTTAGATTCTTGGGTCCCAGAACCCAGTTGTCTTTGCACTTGGGAGCTCAGAAATTTATGGATTTCTACAACCTGAAAATTCAGGATTTCAGATGAAAACACTTGTGTCCAAATTACATACTTGAAGTTCAAGATAAAGGTGATTACAATCAACTCATGGGGGAAATAAAAAATCTAATGGTATTCCACATTTGAAAGAGAAACCATTTGAAGCTTTGGACCTTGTTAGTGCTAATGAATACTCTTGGCCGAAAGAAAACCTATGTGGATGGTGCTCATACATAAAACTGATTTTTCAAAAAGGGCTCTGCACCTCTTAAGATATTTTCAGAAATGAGCCATACGCAATTCTCTGAAATAAGTAATTGGTCATTAGCTGATGATCTCACTTGCTGTTATTTCATAGATAATGAAGATTTTTCAACACTGTGAAAGTTCAAATTGCCAAGAGCATACGTAAGCCTCGTAGTCTGGATCTGACACAAAGATACCCAAATGGAAAATTTCCCCCTTCCTACACTATATATCTGAACCGTTGTTGCAGAAAAAAAAATCCTTAACTAAGATTGGTTTCCTTCAACTGCCTGCATGCCTGTGTACTTTATTGTTATGGGCATAACCTTGAAAACTACCACATTGTTCTGGGAACAAAATCAGGTCATTCAAAGGCTAAACTGATACCTAACACAAATGTGAAATGATCATAATATTTTATACATGATTTCCAAATTTCTCTAAAATTAGGAATATAATATGCATTTCCCTATTTGCTAACTTTTTTGCACAGTGAATAATCAGAAGTAAATCAGAAAAATAAGAAACCATTTGATGCTTTTGCCTATTTACAAATATCCTTAACAAAGTAAGACTAACGAGTTAAAATTATATTTCTGTCTACCTTTTTTGCACTGATCCATTTTTGTAATGTTTTATCCAATGATTTCAGTGTATTTTCACTAAATCCTTATCAAAGGGACTTTAAAAACTATAGAATAGTTGAAAGACCAGTACGGGATGTGGGGATGAAGCTCAATGGTAGAGCACTTGCCTAGCATGCTTGAAGCCCTAGGTTTGATCCCCAGCACTGCTAAAATAAAATAAAATGGTAAATAAAGAAAGTACAATGAGAATCCCAGAAAGACTGCCTGTGAGTTAATATGAGATCAGTCAGCCATTAGCCCAGGACTGGAGGTGGACAAGAGAAGGATGCTCACCAACAGTAAGGGAATAATTGATGAAATACATCAGGGAAGCCTGGGGGCAACTGGAAATCATGGTCAGTAAGGCTAAGAAGGAGAAATACAATTCTTTTATTTTTTCCAATTTTGTACTAATTAAGGCTGCATGGGGAAAATCCAAGAGGTATGAGGAGCTGTCCCAAAGTCTTATATAAATGGAAGAACTACTAGAAGGACTTAAGAACTTCTACTAAGGATCTAGCCTAAGACTACATTCTCTCTGGGTGGAAACATACCATTTGATGCTAACACCGGTTTTAGAAGCTAATTCTACATCATTTGGATTCCTTTTCAGAAGGCCATGCTGCTTTTGAATTTCCTGGTAAAAAATTCCTGTAAGAACTGGAAATAGTATGGCTGATCATTAGCCAGTAATTTTGGAGGGAAAAAGCTAAGGAAGAAAAGGTCAAAGGAAAACAAAACCAAAATTGACCTATTAATTATGGTCCAGCTATAAGCTGGCCATTATAGCTATAATGAGGACTATTAATTAGGTCTAATGGCAAAGAGCACAAATTAAAGCACATGCCCTGGAGGGAGAGTCAGCTATTTTTCTCCATTTCAAAAGCCGTACAGAAAAGTCCCCAGAGCCTGAGTATAATTGCTATATTAATTCAGCTTATCAAAAGCCACTGGGAACCTGAACTTGCTTTACTAACAACTCAAAAGGCTGTTGGCACTTCAGCTAGTATTAATTGACTTGAACTGGCCCGATGCATCTGACTATTCACAAATCATTGTGCTATTTTTCAAATGGCTCCATCTCAACATATGGACCATTGTGTAAGCTGTACTCTGGAATTGGGGGAGTCTGTGTTCCTGAATTGATCCAATGTAGAGTACAGTTGTTTGTCAAAATATCAACAAATCCAAATGTCTGGGGAACTTCTATAGCTGAGCACTCACTTTTGAAATAAGCAAAATCACAAAGGAAAGGAAAACCTCCCCAAACTATAGACCATCCTCGTTCTGAGTAATAAGAAAGAATGACATCACATTTAAGCCTAGCTTTAGAGGGGAAATACTAAGACATATGCTTATTTACAAAATTGAGTGTGCTGCTAGCATACACAATAATATGAATGCAATGGCAGTCCCTTTATGGTCTTAAAAATGATACTCTGTATTATTAACAAAAGCAAAAGAGATTAAGAAAGTGAAAGATTGAGTGACAACAGGAGAGGAAAATTGTAGTACCCTAAATGTGTTGTAGGGATTTTACACAAACAAGGAATATCAGGAGAGCCTTTCTAGATAATGGTTTTTGCAATAGAAAATGTTTGGTTTATGATCATGGATGTTATTCTGAGAGCAGATGTTTCTGTTTATCTATGTTCTACTATCACAAGGTTTTAGAATCCTTCCCTGCAAAACAATGTTCTCTTTAAATGGGTTTTAATTGTTACCAGTAATGAGCATTGTAACCTCACCTCTTTACAGAATGCTCAATCAAACAATCTGTCAGACAAAGACATTCAGCATGAAGTCAGGTTGAAAGAACAGGGGTGCATCACTCATTTCAAGTCAGGTGGAGGAAAAATCTGCAGGGGATGGTATCCAACTGGGGAACGTGGTGTGTGGGTTGGGGGAAAAGGGATTGGTAAACCTAAGATTATTGGGACCCCAGGGCAGCTGCTGAGAAACACATGCTAACATTTGCAGTCTATCATTTTGAGTTAGGCACTGATAGTTCTAATTTATAAACAAGAAAGCAGACAAGGGATTTGCTGAGGGTCCTACTGCTGAGATTCAGTTCTACGTGCTACCAGAGACAAACATTAGACTGACATTGCGTTGCCACAATTTTCAAGTGTCCTTACTACTCAATGGGTACTCAGTGGGTCCTATTATCTGAGTGACCTGATCTAAAGCAAAAGTCATTCTTTTTGGTAGATACCTTTCAAACTGAGATACACATGCCACCAACATGTCTATGCTGGCCAGTGTAGTCAGACACCTGGTCATGCTGTCCTATCAGTTTTCTGTGAGGCAGGTGCATATTGTTCATTACTTTGCATTTGTTCTATTGAGAGTTTCAGGGCCAAGATGAGGACTAGGCATATTTAGCTTAAAGAAGATTCTAATTTTAGAAGCCTCTGTATTTAACAAATACATAGACATTGCTTCCCCCCCCACACTATCCCAACATCCCAACAAAACCAGAGCCCACCTCTGTGCGACCATCAGGGGCTAAATATGCTGACAAGGCACATTGTTTTTTCAAAAACAAGGTGTCCAATTCATTCAGCCTGACAGGTTGCAATGTCACAGACTACATGCAACAAGTTTTCCTGGTTTGTGTTGGTCGGGGAGGGGGGCACCTAAAGTCAAAGTAAAACATGAGCGTTAAGTCAGGGAGGAATTTCAATGGAAAAATAATGAGTTGGAAATAGGCCCCGCAATCAAAAGGAATAGACAGGTCCAAGGAAAATTTCTAATGTTACCGTACGTATATCAATAATACAAATATTTGCATAAGTGAATTTTTTCATGGGCTATCCAGAGCTTTTATTGGAACCCCAAAGTGCTCCAAGATACTGCAACATATTTTTTTAAAAAGAGAGAAAATTAAAAAAAAAATCAGGTACTAAATTGGACAGAGGAAAACATTAGAATGGGAAGAAAGAAAAAAAGGGAGAGGAGAGCAGGGCTCACCTGAAGGGCTCAGAGAGAAAGGACACTGGTCAGACTTGAGATGATGGGGGACCAGGACCAGGGAGATTATGACAGCTTTGGCATGCTGAATCTTGAAGATGATGACGGCTCACAATATATAAGACTACTGTTATATCAGCTATTATTCCAGGGACTGTATTAATACTCAGTGAATCCTTCAAAGACCCTCTGACATGATCTGCTTAGCATCCTTATCTTAGGGACAAGAAGCTGTTGCAGAGAGAAGCCAGATTTCTTGCTCAACTCCACTAGTAGTATGTCAGAGAACTGGGTTTAGGCCCCCAAACTTATGCAGCAGCAGCCACTGGACTCTACACTGCCTTCCAGGTATTTGAATGAGTTCCCAGTTTCCATTGATTATTTTCTATACTTCCTTTCATAATGATATCTGACTCACTTTTTTGGGGAATGTCATTTAATATTCCTCTCACACACAATTTCTCCTCTTTCCTCATCTCCATGCAGCCTGTAGTCTCTGTATTTCAGTTGCACTCTCTTTTGGTCTAATTGGTGATTGTTCTTCTGTCTCCTCTCCTTTCCCTGAGATCCTCTTGGCTCTGCTAGGCAGTATATATAGCTACCAATAACCAGGGGGATGCTCTTTGCCTTCATTTTGCAAACAAATGACTGCATTTCATTCTCATGGGCTACTTTGGTGGTGACAGCTCAATGCTTGTTAAGCAGTTTCTGGATTACCAATTTTTTTTCCCAGTGGGCTGAAAAGCTGGATGTCTCCCTCCTGGTGAGGGAGGAGTGAGCTGGTAAGATGCAAATGATACTGACAACTGCTCTCTATTAACCCCATTTCTCTTTGACAGCTGACATCTCCCATAGCCTGTGGTTGTTCTCTGCTCTGGATCTAGAATTCTGAATTGAAAAGACATCAATAGAGATTCATTATTTATAGCCAAGGAAAACACAAGGAGAATACAAGGTTTGTTTCGTGGTGCATAAGTAATCTGCAGAAGGATTCAACCAAAATTCAGAATTTCCCAGTTCCAAGGCCAGGATATTTGTTCCACCGTTAATATCGACCTTATGATCAAAATGCTGTGTAAAGAAACAAACAAACAAACAAAACCCCCACTTTGGTCCTACAGGTGAGGTTGAGCCCTTCTACATCACAGGGTTCCTGTGAAGTCCAGGTCAGGGATGGCCTGAGAGGAGGTGTTGAAACTTGGTTAGGAGAATGCAGTTTGGAGAATCTAGAAGGTAAGAAAATTCTCCATGGAGTCAACAAGCAGCCCTGAAAGCCAGGGTTGTAGCCTGGGATGATATATTCTGCTATGAAAAGAGAGACCAGGCAGAGGGAAAGTGGGAAAGATTGAGAATAGATAGAGATACAAATTAATGCCATGTACAATTAAAACGTGCAATTGCAAGGCCCCATGGAGCATTACTTGAAGTGGGTACTGGCACACATCACTGGGAAGTGGAGTTGACTTGACAGGGACAAACTGCATTGGCAAATGAGGTCCTAGTTTCTCTAGAGCCTGGCATCAATGGGTTAAGGACATCAATGCAATAACTGTGTGATTCAGGGGACAGCGGAACACACCATTCTTGAAAGTTATAAAGGTTGCCTGAGTCATGACAGGGTTGGTACGGGTCAATTGGCAATGAGTTATCAAAGTATACCACACAAAGAGCTAGTGAAGTCTTGATGGAGAATTAGACAAGATGGCTTTAGAGAAATATCTAATTTCTCCATGCTGATCTGCAGCCCGCTGCAAATGACTCAAGAAAAACGAAATAAGCACATTAAGTGCCAAGGCTGACTTCAAGCCTGGGTTGTTCTCTCTAGGACAAAATACACCAGTGTGACCAACCTCATTTCCATTACCCCTCATTCCAATTAGCATTTGAGTTTTCATTCAGAACATAGAAGCCTGATTCAGTGAGCTTCACTGTCCATTTCTAGGATGTCTTACCAGAAAGTGATTTGAAATCACCAACACTCCTTCCTCTTGTGGTTTTAGGGTCTTTTTTTCAATTAGTGGTACAGTCACTAATCCCTACAATCACAAATACCTGCCATCTTTTCACCAGGGATTTTTTTTTCCTGCTTTTTCATTTAATCAACTATAATGGAAAATCGTGGATGTCAGGTCCTGGCAAGGGCAGAGTAGAAAAGCTTTTATTCCACCTCTCCAAGTAGACTTTAATTATTGTGCTGCCTAATGCTGCATAATCATCTCCATGGTGACAGTTAGCTAACAACGTTGTTTCGTGATCTTTAAATCTGTTTTTTAAGACCCATGAACCATAACTGGATAATTGTCCACCCTGCATAATCAGCATAGTAATTGGTACAGGGGAAAATACAGAATTACAGGACATCAGGGTTACCTGAATGTGAGTTTGCTCAAGGCCAGGTAATGAGCTGAACCTCAGATACATACTTTCTGGAAATTTTTTTTTTATCCCTCAAAACACAACTTTTTTTAGTCTAAAATATTAATTGCTCAGTTTTGCAACTGTGTATGCAACAATTTTTTTTTAAGTACACAGGCTGCTTAGTTCTACTGAAAGTGACAGCAGTGGGTACAAACCTATTATCATTGCCATTTTATAGATGTGAAAACAGATTAAGGAAGATAAGTTTCTGTCTGTTGTAAAAGGATTCAACTAGTGGGTGCTAAGGATCAGAATACTACCTGTCACAATCCTCTACACAGACTAGGTGGCTTAAAAAACAAACATTTATTTCTCACTATTGTCAGAGCTGGAGAGTCCACAGACCAAGGTGCAGAAGATGCAGTGTCTTTAAGTGTTAACTTCCTGGTTCCTAAAAGGTGCCTTGTTATGTACTCACATAGTGGAAAGAACAGGGAGCTCCCTGAAGGACTTTTTTTTTCCCTTACAAGGGCAGTAATCTCATCAAGCCCTCATGACCTAATTAACTCCCAATGTCCCTACCTGCTAATATGAGGACATTAGGTGTTAGAGATTTCAATACATGAATTTTGGAGTAACAGAAATATTCAGTCCATTACAGTAGCTAAGACATTTGACATTGAATTTATTGACTTTTCCATCAACTTGGGAAATCAAAAGAAAAAGGAAAATAATATTCCTTCATTCTTCATTTTCATTGAGACATATTTACTCTATTTCTCCCTCTTCCTCAGCCCAGTGTTTTGATCAATGGTAAGACTACAAGAAATGGGTCTCCTCTTTGAAGTAGTGGGCATGGCCAACCTCTGTGGTAGGTAAACTTGTGCCTGTTTAAATGCAGTAGTAATGTCTATGAAGTGTAAATTGGAGAAAAACAAGAGTTCAGGGATTAGTGTGCCATACCTGCCACTCCTACCACAGTTTGTCTTTTATATGAGAATTAAGTATTTGTTTTCAAAGAGATCATTGGGGTTACTTTCATTTTAAGAATCCTGAAATAAAAGAATTAGCCTGTGTTGGTTGCCTTCTGTAACTGTGATGAGATACCTGAGATGATCAACTGAAAAGGAAGAAAGGTTTATTTTGGCTTATGGTTTTAGAGGTTTCAGTCCACAGTAGGCTGGCCCTGTTGCCTTGAGCCTGTGGCAGCACCATATATCATGGCAGGAGCACATGGCAGAGGAAACTTACCTCATCCGAAAAAGGAAACAAAGAGAAAGAGGAAGGGGCCAGGCCTCTAAGGGCACACCCCCCAGTGACACAACTCCCTTACTCCAGGCTCCACCTCTTAAAGTACTCATTACTTCTGAATAGTGCCACAGGCTGTGAACAAAGCCTTTAATGTATAAGCCATTAGGGAATATTTCAGATCCAAACTATAACATAGGTCATATGGGATTAACAGCTTCGAAGAAAAATTATGTAAAGGTATCTATGGCCCTGTAATTGACAACTTCACTGTTACTTCAGATACCTAGAAAAGATTCTTAAGAACACCATAAAGAGATTTTTAAATGTTACTTCCTGTATGCTTCTTTTTCTTTTATTTTTTAAATTTTGGGGGGTGGGGTACCAGGAATAGAACTCAGGGGCACTCAACCACTGAGCCATATCCCTAGCCCTGTTTTGTATTTTATTTAGAGACAGGGTCACTGAGTGCTTAGCACCTTGCTTTTGCAGAGTCTCGCTTTTTTTTTTAATTATTTATTTATTTTTTTTTATATTTTTTTTATTGGTTGTTCAAAACCTTACAAAGCTCTTGACATATCATATTTCAAACATTAGTTTCAAGTGAGTTATGAACTCCCATTTTTACCCCAAATACAGATTGCAGAATCACATCGGTTACACATTCACATTTTTACATAATGCCATACTAGTGACTGTTGTATTCTGCTACCTTTCCTATCCTCTACTATCCCCCTCCCCCCATCTTCTCTTTCTAGCCCATCTACTGTAATTCATTTCTCTCCTTATTTTTCTTTCAATTCCCCTCACAACCTCTTTTATGTAGTTTTTTATAACAATGAGGGTCTCTTTCCATTTCCATGCAATTCCCCTTTTCTCTCTCTTTCCCTCCCATCTCGTGCCTCTATTTAATGTCAATCTTTTCTTCCTGCTCTTCCTCCCTTCTCTATTCTTAGTTTCTCTCATTATATCAAAGAAGACATTTGGTATTTGTTTTTTAGGGATTGGCTAGCTTCACTAAGCATAATCTGCTCTAGTGCCATCCATTTCCCTGCAAATTCCATGGTTTTGTCATTTTTTAGTGCTGCGTAATACTCCATAGTGTATAAATGCCACATTTTTTAATCCATTCATCCATTGAAGGGCATCTGGGTTGGTTCCACATTCTAGCTATTGTGAATTGTGCTGCTATAAACATCGATGTGGCAGTATCCCTGTAGTACGCTCTTTTAAGGTCTTCAGGGAATATTACCAAAAGTCCTCTATAGGTTTAATGCAATGCCAATCAAAATTCCAATGGCAATGCTTGTAGAAATAGATAAAGCAATCATGAAATTCATATGGAAAAATAAAAGACCCAGAATAGCAAAAGCAATTCTAAGCAGGAAGTGTGAATCAGGTGGTATAGCAATACCAGATTTCAAACTATACTACAGAGCAATAGTAACAAAAACAGCATGGTACTGGTACCAAAACAGAGTCTCGCTTTGAACTCCTGATCCTCCTTTCCCAAGCTGCTGAGATTACAGGCGTGAACCACCATGCCCAGCCTGTATGCTTCTTGAAAACATCACTGTGCTGAGTTTCAGCATCAGAAACCAACACTCCTTCACCAAATTAATTCACACATGTACAGAAACAGCTTTACCCAGTAAAACTGGGTCTGCCCTCAGCTTTTATTGAATGCCCTTGTAAGAAATATCCATTTAAGGAATTGAAAACTTTTAGCAACTGAAAATATTGTCTGTGGGTTCCAAATTTTTTTCATACAGGAACTCAAGGGTGTAAGTTTCATGAATCTACATAAGGGAAAAATTATCTCTTAAACAATTCTTTGGCTGTCCCTTAGCAGAAAATAACAAATATAAAGCATGTGCAACTCAGGAAAAAAATTCATTATTTGTTGTTGCATAAACACTGTAAAGCTATCAGAAGGGTGCCATGTTCTCAATAATTTACACTTTCTGATTTGGACGTATTATTAATATTTGCAACTCAATATTATATAACATAATCCAAAGTTGTGTATTTTGCATACTTTCTTTTATTTTTATTAGTCACTGCTCTATAATATTAGTCAGGGTCACTAGAACCCTAGAATTGATGCAAACAAGGAGCTTAATACATTCAACTGTCTAGATAACAAATGGAGAAGTAGGGAAGACAAGCCACACACAATGAGCTGTTTCAGGAGGTCTAAGGTATGGATGAGGAGAAGACCCCCGTGTTACTATAACCCAGATGCCACAGAGTCAATGACCCACCAGTGTGACACAGCTGCTTGGTGTTAGCTGAGGCCACAGAGGGTAAAGTGGAAATTCAGCAGGAGCTAGAGCCATGGAAGATATTCCTCCAGACACAAAAGAAGGGGCGAAATATCCTCAACTCTCTCTTCTTCCCATCCTTTAAATCCCACCAGCACCTGCCCTACATGGCCAAGCCTCCCTTGAAAGCCTGAGGAAAGAGACTGATGGTTATGTTGGAAGGTGTCTCCCAAAAGTTCATGTGTTGGAAACTTGATTCCCAATATAATGGTATTAAGAGGTCATAGAGCTTTTAAGAGGGAACTAGGTTATAGAGAAAGATTCATGTCTTTCTCTTGGGAGTGAGCCAGCTCACAGCAGTGGGTTAGCTATCATGAGACTGAGTTATTACAAAGCTGGTCTTCATGACATGTTTTGTCTGTTCCACTTGCCCTCACTTCTTTTCCACTATTCTGCCATGAGATAAGGTAGCATGGAAACCCTAGAAGATGCTTGGATTCCCAGCCTTCAGAACCATGAACCAAAATAAAACTCTATCCTTTACAAATCCCCAGTCTCAGGTGTTCTGTCATAGCACTAGAAAATAGACTGAAACACAGAGCCTAGAAGAGGAAAGTGTGGAAGTGACCTGAGCAATGAGCACCCCATATACAAGAACCCATTTTGTCTTGGCCACACACCTGCACCTAAGCGAGTTCTCCCCATTTTACAAAAGAGGAAGCACAAATAATCAACGAGTCAAAATTATAAGAAATAGGGTCAACCCCTTCCAAATCTCTTGTTATACCATATTGTTGTTCTTTTTTGCTCTGTGTTTAATATCAGAAAGGTCTTTTTTTCCTTGCATCCTTTAATTACGGTATTGCTAATTCTCTATGCCTGTTGTCCAGGACTCAAAGTCTGGAGAAATGTTATTGCTTGATTCAACCATACTTTGCATTCTGTCTTGCTCCTTTCCTGTCTTGAAATATAGAAACAAATATATTTCACCTGTTGTTTCAAAAGTCTTCCTCAACTTATTTTTTTTTACTTTAAACATTTATCCCATCTGCCAGTCTGTAATTATCCATACACATATGTATATATTTGCTAAAACTATGTGTTTGACTTCTTATTCAAGCTACATTTTCTTTTGTTTTTTTCTGTAAGGAAAAAAAAGATAATCCTTTCTTGAGGACAAAAGTTTCACTGAAGATAGAAATGGCAACAGGCCTCTAGATAGACATATTGGCAGAGTTACAACTAAAATAATGCATTCCCTAATGCTCCATTTGAGACAAAGCAACAGAATACAGCAAGCATGTTCCTAAGAGTGTTCATTATCAGATTTCTACTACTAAAATATTAGCAATAGCATTTGTTCCCAGTGAATTCAAGTATTCCTATAGAACAGCCAGAGATGCACCGAAACCAATAACTCACATCAAAATATAAATCCTTAAGCACTTTCTCACAGCTTTTCCTGACTGCTTCCTTCCACCCCTCTGCTACAAGCCATATGAACAAGTCCTCCTATACACCACCCAGAGATAAAACAATTCCGTGTCCAAGATGCATTTTTTTCTATCAATTACAATGAAATGATATTTACAAGTTGGCCAATTCACTAGCTCTACTTGTTATGATACATTGTCACCTCAGGACATTTAAAAAACTTAGATGTTGTGAAATAAAGTATGAACTCTGCGCAAAATAAGCACAAGTCCTTCACCAAAAACACATATACAGACCTATGGTTATAATTTAAAACTGTCTTCAGATATGGAGATACTCACAAAGAGCCCTTACTCTTCCCTTCCCCCTCTTCACCATTCCAGTGACTAAGTGGATTACCCCCAGCTCCAAGAGGTGGATTGACAAAGGTCATTCCCAAAAGAGACTTCTTCCTAAAAACTAACAAAAGGATATGCATTTAGGAATTATTTTGCTACTTTTAACAAACTTTGGGCATTATCAAGCCACATTTTCTTGACGAAATTAACTGTTCTCACAATAATAATAAGAGAGGAGCAGCAATGAGCAGCACAGTGATAACACACCTAATAATGCCAAGAGAGGGATGTGCAATGGTCACAGGTTTGAGAGGGATTAGATGGCTCTGAGGCCTTTCGGAAAGCTTGGCCTTACAAAAGGCAGATGCCCTTCATTGTGTTTGCAGTGGGAAGCCATAGGAAGGTTATTAGCAGAGTGTATCATAAGCTAACTTACTTTTTAACAGGATGATACAAGATATTGTATTGGAAAGACAGGAGAGAGGGAAAGAGAAAACGGTGAAGGGAGACTAGTAAAGAGCCATTGCAATTCTCTAAAAACAAACCAACAAAAACTATAACAACAAAAATCATATGGTAGCTAGCCACAGAAGGTCACATCTTGTATTTTACATTGAATGTTAAAGCCAAGATAGTGTATATTGGCTGCTTGATTGGATGGGTAGAGTCAAAGTGATTCCAAAAGATTTGGCCTGATCAAAGCATGAAGATGCCTTTAACCAATGAGAAAACTGAGTGGTAGATTAGATTTTTGGTGAGAGATATCCAGAGTTTGCTTGCAGATTATTACATTTGAGGCATATAGTAGATATCTCAAAGAAGACATTGCTTAACATGAATCTAGTGTTGAACTTGGAGATATATATGTATGTGCGTGCACACTTATGATATATATATGTGTGTGTGTGTGTGTATATATATATACACACACACACACATATACATATATATGTATGTATACACACAAACCAATAGTTCACAAAGATCCCTTACCCTCACCTTCCACCTCCCCCTCTTCATCATTCTAGTGATTAAGTGGATTACCCCCAGCTCCAAGAGGTGGATTGACAAAAGTCATTCCCAGAAGAGACTTCTTCCTAAAAACTAACAAACTTTGGGCATTATCAAGCCATATTTTCTTGATGAAATTAACTGTTCTCACAATAATAACTAGAGGAGCAGCAGCGAGCAGCACAGTGAAAGAAAGTGTTAGAAAGTAGGTCAGATAATGACACCTTCTGCTAATAACCTTCCTATGGCTTCCCACTGCAAACATATATATTTATGTATATGTGTGTGACATATATGTATGTACGTGTGTGTATATGTGTCATATGTGTGCATAAACACACACACATACACACACACACACACACACACACACAGGACATTGGTGTACAGATGATATACAAAGCCATGAGACTGAGTATAGTTAATGGAATGAGTGTTGGTGGAGAAATGCAGCAGAGAAGGATCAATACCAGAGGTCTGGAACAATTCAACACTAAGAAGCCAAAGGGAAGAAATCCAGAAGCTATCGAATTTTGGGAGAAGTATTCAACTATTCTAACTTTGATGACCTCCTAGAGGGTATGCGTATTTCATAGCAAAGGATTCATGTGATTAGATTTATAATGTGTTTGACATGGTGCCTGGAACAGAACAAGAACTTAATATGGAAAGATGCTGATGCTGCTTATGTGATCATGCGGGTGATGATAGATGATTATAAAGGAAAGGACCAGTACCACTATGAGTGATGATATGTGGGGAACAGAGAGAATGGAAAAGAGGAGGCATTGTCTGTCCTAGACACTTTTATGAGTGCCGATTGCTAGGTGCTTTATGGACTCAACATAATCTAAACTTCACCATAAGCTGATAGAATGACCACTATTAAAATTATTTTAGAAATACAGAAATGAATGCTTACTTCAATCTCTTTGTTACTCTAAAACTTACTCATCCATTAAAAAACAAACAAAAAATCCTATTGAATTAAATCTAGGTAATTTTTTTCCCCTAAAGATCACACTTTCCATAAATTCATAATCTTACATTAAATAAAGAAGACTAGTGTTGTGGTTTAAGGTAATGGCAGAATAGTGTCTTTATTTTATGTGGAACGTGGTTCAAAATAACATAGAAAGCTGCCTATGCATGTTCCAGAAAATTAAAAACTTTGTAATTTTTGCCTAATCTGGGATCAATGTCTCACTAAGGTATCACAAAGTATACTCTGTAAAGCTGACAGGATGTTTTCTGCAGCCACTTCAATCTGAGAAACATTTCTCCTCAAATAAGAACAAAAGTAGCTTTTAGGAAAAGACCTATAAATGCATTTCTTTGCTAAATCTTTAGACATCAACTTAGACCACTAAAAATATTGATTTTACATTTCTAATGTCACCGTATCATTGGTAATCAATACTAAAGGAGTTGATAGATTGTTTGGAGGGTTTGAAGTTATTAATACCTTTATGACATTGTTTCAAGTGCATTAAATACTTGGAAAGAAATAAAATGTTATATATGGTAATACTGTTTGTTCTTATAATAAAGTTGTAATCATGGATCCCTTTTGGGTGAGATTTTAAAAATTTCAGGAGATTATTAGTAGTTTTTAATTTATTGTATGTATCTGTCTCAGCATGGTTGTATCTGCAATTAGCAGAATATAGTTTTTCAGCCAGAAATATTGACTTTGAACTTTGGATCTGCCATGTCCTATATGTTTATACTAGACATGCCCCATTGGTGGTCAGAACTGTAAAACAGCAGTGTCACTGTGTTAGATAATAGATGTGAAGTTTCTACAGAAGCTTGGCACCAAGGAAACCTGCAACTACCAAACAGAGATGTTAAAGACTATTTCCACTATGAACCCCTGTGTCACTTGACAAAGAAAATTTGCATGAGTGTTTAGAATCTTCTCATTTCATTGGGTTCTCATGTTGTATACTTATTGGTATCCCATGATTTCTTTGTTTTATATTCTGTGCTCAGTTTTACAGTTTAAGATACTTTGAATGAAGAATAGAAATACATTGAGTTATCTTAAAACTCGTTTTGAATTTTTGAAATAATCAAGAATGGCAGCACTGACATTCAGGAACTGCTCTAGTGTCATTATACAAGCCAAAGTATGCAGCAAGCTGGCCTGCAGGTGCTCAGAGCTAGCTTCTAGTGTTTTCCCGTTCATAAAAATATCATGGAATGTTATCAGACAAGACAATTGTATGGTTATTAGGAATCAGGCCAAAACAAGACCAGTCCATAATAATGTCTACCACAAAGAAGACCACACATTGTTCAAACAAACAAACACTCCCTTTCTAGTCAATTTAATATATAATATGAGGGAAGGAGGGAAGATTGCTTTTAATTTTTTTTTTTCCCATTTATGACTCTATCTTTGGATCAAGATGTTATTCTTGCTAGATAAGATTTATTAAGACACTCAGTCACAAAACAACCCTGCTTCCTGACAACATATCCAGTCCACAGTACAGCCCTGCTACCTGAAAACTTCAAATTCACTCACTGTAAGATCCATCACAGTTCTCCAAGGTGGATATTCCTTCTCACTACAAAGATTAATAAAAGCAACTTGTTCCACAGTACATGTGTTCCTGGTGACCTTTGGCTGGTGAGCAAAAATAATGTGCAAATTTAAATCTCGTCTGTGAGTGTTGTCTTCTTTTTGTTATTTTTCATGAAAATCTTTCCACTTTACACTTGATGTATTAAAGACTGAATCTCAAAATATTTTAAAATGTGGTAACAGTGAGAGACCAAATACATTCATTATTTTTCATATGACATTTTCCTATCCAAACCTGGTAAAAGCATGTTGCTTATATTTATTTATTTGGTACCAGGGATTGAATCCAGGGGCACTTAACCACTGAGCCATATCCCCAGCCCTTTTGATTTACTTTTTTTTTTTTTTTTTGAGATGGGATCTTGCTAAATTGCTTAGGGCCTCACTAAGTTGCTGAGACGGGTCTCTAACATGCAATCCTCCTGCCTCAGGCTTCCCAGTGGCTGGGATTACAGGAGTGTGTCACTGCACCTAGCAGGGTGTTGCTTTTATGATACTATGTCCTAAGATTTTATGATGCTATATCATAAGATACTATGTCTTTTTTTTCCTCTTTGTAACATGTTTAATCACTTTATAGATAATTTCTTATTTATGTATATATAGTTCATATATTTTACATACTAGAACAAATATGATCATGTACATTCTGATTTTCAAATTAATACATATTTTTCTTTTTTTTATTGTTGGTCATTCAAAACATTACATAGTTCTTAATACATCATATTTCACAGTTTGATTCAAGTGGGTTATGAACTCCCAATTTTACCCCGTATATAGATTGCTGTATCACATCAGTTACCCTTCCATTGATTGACATATTGCCTTTCTAGTGTCTGATGTATTCTGCTGTCTGTCCTATTCTCTCCTATCCCCCCTCCCCTCCCCTCCCCTCCCCTCCCCTCCCCTTTTCTCTCTCTACCCCTTCTACTGTAAACCATTTCTTCCATTTGTATTATCTTGTCTTACCCCTCCTTTCCTCTTATATGTCATTTTGTATAACCCTGAGGATCGCCTTCCATTACCATGCGATTTCCCTTCTCACTTCCTTTCCCTCCCACCTCTCAACCCTGTTAATGTAAATCTTCGTCTCAAGCTCTTCGTCCCTACCCTGTCCTTGTTTCCTCCCCTTATATCAAAGGAGTCATTTGGTATTTGTTTTTTAAAGATTGACTAGCTTCACTTAGCATAATCTGCTCTAATGCCATCCATTTCCCTCCAAATTCTATGATTTTGTCATTTCTTAATGCAGAGTAATACTCCATTGTGTATAAATGCCACATTTTTTTAATCCATTCATCTATTGAAGGGCATCTAGGCTGATTCCACAATCTTGCTATCGTGAATTGTGCTGCTATGAACATCGATGTAGCAGTGTCCCTGTAGCATGCTCTTATTAGGTCTTTGGGGAATAGACCGAGAAGGGGAATAGCTGGGTCAAATGGTGGTTCCATTCCCAGCTTTCCAAGAAATCTCCATACTGCTTTCCAAATTGGCTACACCAATTTGCAGTCCCACCAGCAATGAACAAGAGTGCCCTTTTCCCCGCATCCTCTCCAGCACTTATTGTTGTTTGACTTCCTAATGGCTGCCAATCTTACTGGAGTGAGATGGTATCTTAGGGTGGTTTTGATTTGCATTTCTCTGATTGCTAGCGATGGTGAGCATTTTTTCATGTACTTGTTGATTGATTGTATGTCCTCCTCTGAGAAGTGTCTGTTCAGGTCCTTTGCCCATTTATTGATTGAGTTATTTGTTATCTTATTGTCTAATTTTTTGAGTTCTTTATATATTCTGGTTATTAGGGCTCTATCTGAAGTGTGTGGAGTAAAGATTTGTTCCCAGGATGTAGGTTCCCTGTTTATCTCTCTTATTGTTTCTTTTGCTGAGACAAAACTTTTTAGTTTGAGTAAGTCCCATGTGTTGATTCTAGTTGTTAACTCTTGCGCTATGGGTGTCCTATTGAGGAATTTGGAGCCTGATCCCACAGTATGTAGATCATAGCCAACTTTTTCTTCTATCAGATGCCGTGTCTCTGATTTAATATCAAGCTCCTTGATCCATTTTGAGTTAACTTTTGTGCATGGCGAGAGATAGGGATTCAGATTCATTTTGATGCAGATGGATTTCCAGTTTTCCCAGCACCATTTGTTGAAGATGCTATCCTTCCTCCATTGCATGCTTTTAGCCCCTTTATCAAATATAAGATAGTTGTAGTTTTGTGGATTGGTTACTGTGTCCTCTATTCTGTACCATTGGTCCACCTACCTGTTTTGGTACCAGTACCATGCTGTTTTTGTTACTATTGCTCTGTAGTATAGTTTGAAGTCTGGTATCGCTATACCGCCTGATTCACACTTCCTGCTTAGTATTGTTTTTGCTATTCTGGGTCTTTTATTATTCCATATGAATTTCATGATTATTTTATCTATTTCTACAAGAAATGCTGTTGGGATTTTGATTGGCATTGCATTGAACTTATAGAGAACTTTTGGTAATATCGCCATTTTGATGATGTTAGTTCTGCCTATCCATGAGCAGGGTA